>NC_064639.1:881567593-881879815 GCF_023864345.2 Schistocerca serialis cubense
CGGTGAATCTAAGTCTCGCATTTGCTTTTTCCACTATTTGTGTTATATGGTCATTCCACGTGAGGTCACTCCGGATAGTTACTCATAGGGGTGTCTCATCCGAGATGTGGATGATGCCCTGCCGGCTGCGATAGAGAGCACTGGGTGCACCCGACTGCAAATTGTTGCTCATGTCGGCACCATTGACTCTTGCCGTCTGGGTTCAGAGGTCATCCTCAGTTTATACAGTTAGTTGGCGGAGTTGGTGAAGGCGGAATGCCTCGCTCGTAGGGTGGAATCTGTGCTAACTAATTGTAGTATCGTTCCCATAAACGATCGCGGTCCTCTGGTTTGGAGCCGAGTGGAAGGCTTAAACGAGAGGCTCAGACGATTCTGCGGAGATCTGGGGTGCAAATTTCTCGACCTGCGCTATCGGGTGGAGAAATGTAGGGTCCCCCTGAATTGGTCGGGCGTGCACTACACCCAGGAAGCGGCTACAAGTGTAGCGGAGTACGTGTGGAGTGCACATGTGAGTTTTTAGGTTAGATAATTCTCTCCCTAGGCCCCACGAGATGTCTCCAGAGACGCGACCAGGTAGTAGTAGGCTAAACGCAACAGGGAATAACAATATTAATGCTGTAATAACAAACTGCAGGGGCGTCTATAGAAAGGTCTCAGAACTGCTCTCATTAATAAACGGTCACAATGCCCACATAGTACTAGGGACAGAAAGTTGGCTGAAACCAGATGTAAACAGTAATGAAATTCTAAACTCAGGTTGGAATGTATACCGCAGGCTGGACAGTGAAGGGAGAGGGGTGTTTATAGCGATAAAAAGTGCAAGAGTATGGAAGTAAATTGACGGAGATCCGAAATGTGAAATAATTTGGGTGAAGGTCACGGTTAAAGCAAGCTAAAACATGGTAATTGGATGTCTCTATAGGCCCCCCGGCTCAGCAGCTGTTGTGGCAGAGCACCTGAAGGAAAATTTGGAAAATATTTCGAGTAGATTTCCCCACCATGTTATAGTTCTGGGTGGAGATTTTAATTTGCCGGATATAGACTGGGAGACTCAAACGTTTACAACGATGGCAGGGACAAAGAATCCAGTGAAATTTTTTTGAGTGCATTGTCTGAAAACAACCTTCAGTAGTTAAACAGAGAACCGACTCGTGGGAATAACATATTAGAACTTCTGGTGACAAACAGACCCGAAATATTTGGAACAGTTAACGCAGAAGAGGGAATCAGCGATCATAAAGCGGTTACTGCATCGACGATTTCATCCGTAAATAGAAATGTTACAGAAGGTAGGAAGATTTTTCTGTTCAGCAAAAGTGACAAAAACCAGATTTCAGAGTACTTGACGGCTCAACACAAAAGTTTTGTCTGAAGTACAGCAGAAGCAGAAGCTGCAGAAGCAAAGGGAACTTCACAGAAAACATAAACATAACCAAGGCCTTGCAGGCAAACAAAAATTACGCGAAGGGAAATGTAGCGTGAGGAGGGCTATGCGAGAGGCGTTCAATGAATTCGAAAGTAAAGTTCTATGTACTGACTTTGCAGAAAAGCCTTAGAAATTTTGGTCTTATGTCAGAGTGGTAGGTGGATCAAAACAAAATGTCTAGACACTCTGTGACCAAAATGGTACCGAAACAGACGATGACAGACTAAAGACCGAAATACTAAGTGTCTTCTTCCGAAGCTGTTTCACAGAGAAAGACTGCATGGTAGTTCCATCTCTAGATTGTCGCACAGATGACAAAATGGTAGATATCGAAATAGATGACAGAGGGATAGAGAAATAATTAAAATCGCTCAAAAGAGGAAAGGCCGCTGGATCTGATGGGATACCAGTTCGATTTTACAAAGAGTACGCGAAGGAACTTGCCCCCCTTCTTGCAGCGGTGTACCGTAGGCCTCTAGACGATCGTAGCGTTCAAAGGGATTGGAAAAGGGCGCAGGTCATCCACGTTTTCATGAAGGGACGTCGAACAGATGTGCAGAACTATGGACCTATAACGTCGATCAGTTGTAGAGTTTTGGAGCACGTATTATGTTCGAGCATAATGACTTTTCTGGAGGCTAGAAATCTACTCTGTAGGAATCAGCATGGGTTCCGGAAAAGACGATCGTCTGAAACCCAGCTCAAGCTATTCGTCCACGAGACTCAGAGGGCCATAGACACGGGTTCTCAGGTAGATACCTTGTTTCCTGACTTCTGCAGGGCGCTTGATACAGTTCCCCACAGTCGTTTAATGAACAAAGTAAGAGCATGTGGACTATCAGACCAATTGTGTGATTGGATTGAAGAGTTCCTAGATAACAGAACGCAGCACGTCATTCTCAATGGAGAGAAGTCTTCCGAAGTAAGAGTGATTTCAGGGGTGCCGCAGGGGAGTGTTGTAGGACCGTTGCTATTCACAATATACATAAATGACCTTGTGGATAACATTGGAAGTTCAATGAGGCTTTTTGCGGATGATGCTGTAGTATATCAAGAGGTTGTAACTATGGAAAATTGTACTGAAATGCAGGAGGATCTGCAACGAATTGACGCATGGTGCAGGGAATGGCAACTGAATATCAATGTAGACAAGTGTAATGTGCTGCGAATACATAGAAAGATAGATGATTTATCATTTAGCTACAATATAGCAGGTCAGTAGCTGGTAGCAGTTAATTCCATAAATTATCTGGGCGTAGGTATTAGGAGTGATTTAAAATGGAATAAACCATATAAAGTTGATCGTCGGTAAAGCAGATGCCAGACTGAGATTCATTGGAAGAATCCCAAGGAAATGCAGTCCGAAAACATAGGAAGTAGGTTAAAGTACACTTTTTCGCCCACTGCTTGAATACTGCTCACCAGTGTGGGATCCGTATCAGATAGGGTTGATAGATGAGATAGAGAAGATCCAACGGAGAGCAGCGCGCTTCGCTACAGGATCATTTAGCAATCGCGAAAGCGTTACGGAGATGACAGATAAATTTCAGTGGAAGACTCTGCAAGAGAGACGCTCAGTAGTTCGGTACGGGCTTTTGTTGAAGTTTCGAGAACATACCTTCACCGAGGAGTCAAGCAGCATATTGCTCCCTCCTACATATATCTCGTGAAGAGACCATGAGGATAAAATCAGAGAGATTAGAGCCCACACAGAGGCATACCGACAATCTTTCTTTCTACGAACAATACGAGACTGGAATAGAAGGGAGAACCGATAGAGGTACTCAAAGTACCCTCCGCCACACACCATTAGGTGGCTTGCGGAGTATGGATGTAGACGTAGATGTAGATAGGTATTCTAAGGCAGATACTATTTCCAGCCGTTTGTCACCAACGCCGTAGCTGTACAGTAGTGGACTTCCTTTCCAAAGTATGCGCAGTTATGTTCATTTACGTTTAGGGTCAACTGCCCTAGACTGCGCCATTCATCAACTTTACGTCTGTCGATTTTGTTCCGCTAACACCGACGTGTTGAGTTCTGTTGGCAAGGAAGTCTTGAATTTAGTCGCGAATCTGCACCAATACTCGATAAGCTCGTATTTCTTTCACTAAACGGCAGTACGGGACGGTGTGAAAAGCCTCCCTGAAGTCAAGAAGCATGGCTTCAACATGAGTGCCTTTGTCTACAGCTCCGTGGATTTCATGGATGAACAGAGCGATCTGAGTTACGCAGGAACCCTGTTTTCGGAATCCAAGATGATTTTTATGGAGGAGATTTTCCTTCTCGAAGAACATCATTGTTCTTGAGCATGAAACATGTTCCATAATTCTACAACAGACTGACTTCAACGATGTAGATCTATAATTGTGTGCATCTGTCCTACGGCGCTTATTAAAAACGGGAATGACCTGCGCTTTATCTACGATAAATTACTGCTAGAAGGGAATCACGCTCTTTCGCGTAATCTTTGTAGAATGTTACAGGTATCTCATCTGGTTCTGACACCAAAGCTCTAATAAGCAGTTGTAGTTGTTTTTCTGTTCCTCTAACGGTTACCTCAATATCTGACATTTTGACATTCAGATAGTTTTCATCATCATTACTGGCTGTTTAACTGTAATGCCAAATAAAACACTGGACTCTGATTGGCTGTTTCGATTTAATGGCCAGTAGAAGCCTAGGCTCGAATTGCAGGATAGGGGATGGAGAGGGGAGGGTTGATTAGGAGGAGGAGAAGAACACAACTGGACTATTTCCGCAATATACGACTTTTTCCTAATTTTTTTAATTTCGCGTAGCCTTGCATTTTTTAATTTGCCGCCATTGTCATCTTGAATTTTTTACTTTCCCACCATCTACCATCATGAATTTCTCATAGGCCGTCATCACCATCACTACCACCACCTGTAACTCCAGCTCCACGACAGCAGCGCCAAATTGGGGTGAAACTTGAACTGTGGATCAGAAACATTTAGCTGTAGTACATCTCTTAAACTCTACAGTCATGTACTTACGTTACACAAAGTGTAACGAAATTCTCTTCGCAGGCTTTGACGACACGTTCTTACAACAAAACATGTCTAGTAAACCTGGGACCTAAACTACGTTGTATCTTAAGAGCAGTCAGCACCTGTTCATCTTCGATACTGTAAAACACATCTCCTCTACTGAAAGCTTTTTGTTTCCCATATCTTGGAAGACAGTGACGTGCCCCAAAAGAAGAAAAATCTCCAGTGAACATGGACTGTAAATTGTGTGCCTTAACAGCTATGAGCATTTGTTCAATGGAGGAGGTGTGTTTCGCAGTAGCGAAGATGATCAAGTGTTCGTACCTCTTAAGGTGTGCATTTTGGAGCCCAAATTTACTAGACATTTTTCTCCTATTGGTGGAAGAAACACGTCCTCTAGGTTTGTAGGAGGAACTTAGTTTTTGTATTACGTGTCCAGTTACCAAATCATACAACAGACAATACACAGTGATACGTAAATTTATCGATTTCTGAACAGTGAAAGATAAGGCCTAGAGATAAGCATACCTAACACGATAGTAGATAAAGTGATCTTCAATAGGTGAAATAAACAGTGCTCTGACGTGTGTGTAAAAAAATATTTCTAAATATTACACTTAAAATTACTTTGATCGTGAACGAAATGACAGTATATTCCCTCAGTCGAAGGTATTAGAGGTACAAAAATAAATGAAGGTGAGAAATCATAGGATAATCAATTACTGTCTAATAATCCAGCGGAACCAGTGGTCCCTTATACCAAAATACCTATAAAACATGTCGGAACAATTTCGGAATCCTTGTTCGAGAAATTCGGGTTCACCATGCATATGGTTTATCGAAAACAGGCGACACAAGTTACAAAAATTTGATACGGATAAGAAGTCATGAAATTTTCATGATGGAATAAGTTGTGTGGAAGCAAGGTCAGTTTACAGCCCTCAGGAAGTGTTCCGCACCTTATCTCGCGAGATTCCTCGAGATATAGTAGGAAGTTCCCGCGGTTGCGCTGACGTCACATCAATCCCGAGTTCGCCGCCCCGGGCCGCTTTCGTGAGTGAAAATGAAGACTGGTTATCGCAGAGCCGTCGGTCTGAGCCCTCGCCGTTCGGAGAGGCCGTATAACGCTGAGTCATAACCGCTTTATCGTTTAACACGGCCACTCTGCTCGCGGCGGAGTATCCGCGGGAGATTGGATTCCGTGGAGGCGATAGACTGACTGTGCGTCGTGGTTGCTGTGCCGGGACTGCAGAACGTGATTGAACTGCTCCCATAGGTTCCATTCTTTCTATAAAGATGGAGATCTTGCTCAACGCGCTTGGCACAGCGCCCAAAAATGTTTTGTTCCTTCGCACAACTAACTCTGATAGTATCCTCCAGAATCAAACGAAAATATACCTTTACAAACAAGCAGATAAAAATTCACTTCATAACCTTCCTGAGAAAATCTCAACTCCTTCCAAATTAACAATGTGCCGATAAGTCTACGCCAGATGTGACATGTATTCAGAGAAATAGTATCGTCAGCAATTAAGAGATGGGAGATACGATACTGCGTGAAGAGTTTGATAGAGAACTGGAAGATTAGAGTCAAAAATATGCCCCGGGAGTAGACAACATTCCATTAGAACTACTGATGGCCTTGGGAGAGCCAGTCCTGACAAAACTCTACCATCTGGTGAGCAAGATGTATGAGACAGGCGAAATACCTCAGACTTCGAGAAGAATATAATAATTCCAAAGCAAAGAAAGCAGGTGTTGACAGATGTCAAAATTACCGAACTATCAGTTTGATAAGTCACAGCTGCAAAATACTAACGCGAATTCTTTACAGACAAATGGAAAAACTGGTGGAAGCTGAACTCGGGGAGGATCAGTTTGAATTCCGTAGAGGTGTTGGAACGCATGAGGCAATAATGACCTTACGACTTATCTTAGAAGAAAGATTAAGGAAAGGCAAACCTACGTTTCTAGCATTTGTAGACTTAGAGAAACCTTTTGACAATGTTGACTGGAATATTCTCTTTCAAATTCTAAAGGTGGCTGGGGTAAAATACAGGGAGCGAAAGGCTATTTACAATTTGTACAGAAACCAGATTGCAGTTATAAGAGTCAAGGAACATGTAAGGGAAGCAGTGGTTGGGATGGGAGTGAGACGAGGTTGCAGCCTCTCCCCGATGTTAATCAATCTGTATATTGAGCAAGCAGTAAAGGAAACAAAAGAAAAATTCGGAGTAGGTATTAAAATCCATGGAAAAGAAATAAAAACTTTCAGGTTAGAAGATGACATTGTAATTCTTTCAGAGACAGCAAAGGACTTGTAAGAGCAGTTGAAAGGAGGGTATAAGATGAACATCAACAAAAGCAAAACGGGGATAACGGAATGTAGTCGAATTAAGTCGGGTGATGCTGAGGGAATTAGGAAAGGAGACACTTAAAGTAGTAAAGGAGTTTTGCTACTTGGGGAGCAAAATAACTGATGATGATAGAAGTTGAGAGGATATAAAATGTAGACTGGCAATGGCAAGGAAAGCATTTCTGAAGAAAAGAAATTTGTTAACATCGAGTACAGATTTAAGTGTCAGGAAGTCGTTTCTGAAAGTATTTGTATGGAGTGTAGCCATGTATGGAAGTGAAACATAGATGATAAATTGTTTGGACAAGAAGAGAATAGAATCTTTCGAAATGTGGTGCTGTAGAAGAATGCTGAAGGTAAGATGTGTAGATCACATAACTAATGAGGAGGTACTGAATAGAATTGGAGAGAAGAGGAGTTTGTGGCACAAGTTGACAAGAAGTAGGGACCGGTTGGTAGGACATGTTCTGAGGCATCAAGGGATCACAAATTTAGCATTGGAGGGCAGCGTGGAGGGTAAAATTCGTAGAGGGAGACCAAGAGATGAGTACACTAAGCAGATTCAGAAGGATGTGGGTTGCAGTAAGTATTGGGAGATGACGAAGCTTGCACAGGATAGAGTAGCATGGAGAGCTGCATGAAACCAGTCTCAGGACTGAAGACCCCAACAAAAACAACCAAATAAATTAACAAACGAATCAGCTGGTCCCCCTTGGCACACAAAACGGATCAGCACACTGTTGCGGAAACAACGAAGAAAACATACCAAAGTTAAAAGAACCTAAAATCTCCAAGATTAGAGATCTTATACACAAGCTCAATTTTAGTGCAAAATTCAGAGCGATGTGCGTATAATAGTTTCCACAATGAAACTTTGTCTCGAAACCTGGTGGAAAATCGAAAGATATTCGGATCGTATGTAAAAGTCCGCGTGCGGCAAGACACAGCCTACCATGTGTGAGACTGTTTTTTGATCTGCTTTTCTACTACTGTGGCGAAAGGACGCTCTTTGAGTGTTTTAGGAATTTGTGTTGAACCTGCAAAGTAGGAAGACATCTTCTCACCGTGCACAGCTCAGAATAATGCAGCAGTACCGAAAGTGATATAATCAGACAATGATCTCAATGTCAGTTCCACGACACTCCCTGTAAAGGAAACGTTACCGATAACAGATATTAGTTTAATAGTTCAGGCGTACCTTATGTTAACACAAAAATGAAAATCTTAGACTCCCGTTATTAAGATTTACATTTTACTATAAGAATGACTTTTATGACATATCAATAATAGTTGTATTACGTACGGGATGGTAGAATATTGATACTGGGTGTTCACAACTGTGAGGCGAAATTCCTAACTATTCTAACCTTCTTTGAAAGTATGATGATTGTAGACCATGTCTAGGGGTCGATAAAATACAAATTAAAAACAATCGGGACCAGAGATATCATTTTAGCTGGAAATATCACAATGAAATTGTGGGGTCTTTCCCACTCGTCACTAGAGGAAGTTGCACTCTCGGAGTGCTACACAACAATTCAAACAAATAACATTAGTAGTTTTATCTCCAGAAAGCAAACTGACAGTACTTGACTTGACTACAGCAAATGTCGCTAGCGAGGGCAACATGAAAACATTTCACTTCTTGCTATATACAGGGTCCAAGGAAACACTTGACACGCATCACGACAATCTGACAGCGCAGCACTAATCCCGTTGCAGATTCGGGCCGATCTGACCGGTCGCGGCTAGCAGGAGCGTCTTTTCTATGCACTTGTTGCAGGGGGCGTGCCTGGCGCGGCGCCGTCCAATTCCGCACACCATTGGCCGCCGTTTCCTCACCGCCTTCTCTGATCTCGCGTTCCCCGTCTTCTTTCCGGCGTTTGTGGTTACGCCAGAACAGAAAATACCCAAAACTGAACGGGCTGTGTATACGGTATGTAAATACCATTGCAAAATATAACTGCACAATTAAAACAGTTCAATAACTTTAGAGTATAAAGTACTGTGCAGTGGCTGATCGATCCTTTTCGTTAGATCGGATATATCCCGTGTTTTCCTTTCATTTAAACTCGACAATCGTGAATGTGTTTAACTACAAATCATGGTTTAAAGTCCAAAGAAGAAGAAAAAAAAGAAATCAGAAGACTTCAACGCTAGTTAATGAAACCCTCTATATAATTTAACTAGAGTCCCGGAGGACTAAAATCAAATTTTATCTCACTTCCGCCTGTGGGTGAGGACAGGAAGCAACTTGATTTCGCTGCGCGCTGCTCGCAAGCTCTTATCAGTGGCACTTCCTCTGTCCCTCTCTCTCTTGTAGAAGTGCCTTATCTTTGAGTCAGAATGTCTTTAATATCTTTGGTGAGGCAACAGCATATATCTTTCTGGTGAGGCAACAGCATGTAGCTTAGAGCTACGCAACAGCATTGGAGTGTTTTGCTGTGCATAAGGAAGTGTCTTAAACATGTTCTTTAGTGTTGTAGCCACCTCTGAGGCACTCTGGGATGCTCTCTGGGTAATCTTTCTCTCACATGACAGCAAAAAAGAAACCTATTGGGTCACGGGCAGTGACCCATCCCAAGTCATCCAGCAATTGATTCAACAGCAAAACACGGACATCTGAAAATGGGGGTGGGGGGGGGGCACATCCGTGTGGGGGGTACACCCCTCTGCCCTTTTATATATATACATGTTTGCACTTAATCAATCTTTTTATATATCTTCGATATGTTGTATATATAATTATTATACTAAAGTATGTTCCATATAACTTAACTGTCGTTAAAGAGGGGGCGCTTGCGGCGCGGGGCTCCTAGGCCGACCGCAGTTCTGAGTATCAATTAAATATCACTTGCTGGCGTAGTGCAAGCGCGCGTGTTTACCTTTCGTTGACGGCGGCAGTGGCGGCTGTCGGCGCGAGCTGCGAACCTGAGAACCTGTTCTAAATCTCTCTCGACTGTCAGACACCAGTCTGACACATTTCCTATGTCTTCGGTAAAGCTGACACTCCTAGGTGTTCCCTAGCTAAGTTAAGTGGCATGGTACATGCTATGTGGTTGGAATAGCGCGTACGTCGTTGCCCTCAAATCGCTCGCAGTTTTAACTGTCAGTGCTCTGTGCAATTCTCCGTACTGTGAGTCTTTTCAGTTTAACTCCTTAAGAGTTAAGGTGGGCCACTGAACATGTGTTCACATAACTACTCTCGGAATCGTCTCAGCGTGGCGCAAGTCACCTTCTTGAAACAGTTGACGATTTGGTGCAAGAGAAGGGCGAATTCTTCTGTCTGTGATTTACCTATATCAAAACATGTAGCCATTTTTCTCTGGTCAATCAGATCGTTTGTATTTTCTATAACTCCACACACTAGAGTTTCTGTAGCCTATCACAGTGGTTGTTTCTTTCGTACGGCAGAGTTTAACTTCTGCTACGTAATACTGAGACACACTGCTTTTTCCCACACAGGTTTTCACACAGATGGCCACAGTGAGTCACCAGTGTTTTGAGTTGGATTTCTCCGGAAGTTTGTCTGCCAACTACAGCCTTGTTCCTGTAGAAAGACTTTCCTAATTTTCGTCGTTAAAAGCAGGGAAAAGGGTGGCTTTTACTGCCAGCCTGCGCAGTGGCTCTGGCGTCGCCTTCTGTCCGCTGAATGTCCCGCTATGAAGGTTTCGGCCTAACACTGGGACGGGCTTGCCGTCGTAAAATTCTCCTTCCCTCAGAAATGCGTCTCGTAGCTCGGGTCTGGGAAATTACTTGTGTGCAATTACTAGTGGGAATGTTAGTGGTTTATATTCATGAAATGTCGGCTTGCTTACTCGATTTACCTATAAATAAAATCCATACATTTTCATGTAACTATGTCGTGTGACATATCGATATAACTGGAGTTGTTTAAGGAAGTCAGTGTAAGGTGTGTTATGTGTCTGGCACCTTGCAACAGTCAGTGCCTTCTCTGTGCGCTAGCAATGGAAATACAATCGACAATAGTGGTGCCAAAGCAGAGTTACTAAACAAATTCCTTCACCAAACAAGACGAGGTAAACATACCAGAGTTCGAATGGAGAACAACAGCCAACGTAACTTAGTAGTAGGTATCCTCAGAGGGAAGCAACTTACACTGAAGCGCCAAAGAAACCGGTATAGACATGTGTATTCAAATATAGAGATGTGTAAACAGGCGGAGTGCTGTGCTGCAGTCGGCAACGCCTATATAAGTCAACAAGTGTCTGGCGAAGTTGTTAGATTGGTTACTACCGCTACAGAGGCGGGTTATCAAGATTTAAAAGAGTTTGAACATGGTGTTATAGTCGGCGCACGAGCGGTGGGACACAGTATCTCTGAGGTAGTGATGAAGTGGGGATTTTCCCTTACGACAATTTCACGAGTGTACCGTGAATATCAGGAATCCGGTAAAACATCAAATCTCCGACATCGCTGCGGCCGGAAAAAAATCCTGCAAGAACGGTACCAACGACGACTGAAGAGAATCGTTTGACGTGACAGAAGTGCAACCCTTCTGCAAAATATTGCAGATTTCAGTGCTGTTTGATCAACAAGAGTTAGCGTGCAAACCATCTAACGAAATATCGATCATTAGTATGGGCCTTCGGTGCCTAAGGCCCACTTGTGTACCCATGAGCACTGCACGACACAAGGCTTTATGCCTCATCTGGGCCCGTCAACACCGACATTGGACAGTTGAGGAATAGAAACATGTTGCGTTTTCGGATGAGTCTCCTTTCAAATTGTATCCAGCGGATGGGCATGTATGGGTATGGAGACAACCTCCAGAGCCCATTGACCCTGCATGTCGGTAGGGGTCAGTTCTAGCTGGTGGGGGGCTGTGTAATGGTGTGGGACGTTGTCGCCGCCCTCCATCGATCTGCTGTCGTAGACTTCTCTGACGTAAGACATTGACGTTGTTATCTACTGCATACGCCCGACTGTTCGTTAAATGCATAACGCAGATGGAGCAGCCACCAACATTTTCGATATAAAGGCGACTAATTTCTGTCGACCGCCCTTCATTTCTTGCTTCGTTACCGGAGACAATATAGTTAATAATGTCTTTGTAAGTTATTATTTACTAATATATATATATATATATATATATATATATATATATATATATATATATAATTATGGAAATCACTTTAGTATTTATTCACAACACTCAATAATAATTAAATGATCATGAATGATTGCGTTTTGTATAGAGGGAAAAGGAGGGTTGATTCTACAATCACTCTCAGCAGTTACGGCACTAAAATCTCTGTGATTTTTATAGTTCGTCACTCAAAGATACTATACCAAGGCCTATGGTCCATTACTATACTCAGATACAGTCATTCAAACATCGTACGCTTTTATTTTCACTAAGCTAAGTGTCTAGTTCTCTTCTTATATTCAATTTAACGTCCCTTTGCATAGTCCACATATCCTATTATCAGTTATTTGGCATGTAATAGAATTAAATACTGAGCGCTCCTTTTATCGCGCACGCAATTCCTCAGATATTCTTAGTACGTGACCTTACTGCAAAAGTCAGTCCCGTATAAATTAGCTATAGTCAATTTTCTTGCAGTTTTACAAAAGTTCCCTGATCCCTTCCGTAGCACATTACACGGAAATGTCCGCTATATCGCACGCCGCAGCTACGTAGACTAACTCACAGCGCAGAAAACAAGACAAAAGAACTAACAATACCGCATGGTTTATATAGTACAATCTAGATACAAAAGTATCCACGTTAAACGCACTTTGATTTCCCTGAAGTGCTACTTTACTGCGGGCGTTATTCTGATGAGATATTATATATCGATAATTTTAATTAAAATTTTTTCAGTTCCATTAATTATTACCGATATTATCGATCACCTCTTCCGTATATGAAAATAAGGCTGATAATATTGTTCATGATTAAAATAGGTGTTATAAAAGCCCCCCTGAATGACAACACTTTGCACTCTGCTGAACAGTGTTGTCATTCTCACCCTTAACCGCCATCTTTATATATCCTAGAAGGGGGAATGAGCCTATATTTGCTGATTTATTTTGGGATTTTAATGTGGACTGTGAGGCTAATCCTCTTGCTTTTGCAGCAGGAAGTGCTGGTGATTGGGCAAAAGAGGAAGGAAAATGATTAAGTTACCTTGTTCTTTTTACATTAGTTTGTACGATGTTTTTTTCAAATAACATGTTTACATAATATCAAAATAGATTTTTACATATTATAAGTAATTTAAATACTTCATATTATGCAGACTAAGTCAGCCTATGATAAATAAGTTTCGGCATTTTAGATATACTTCATTTAAATACTTCATCGCTAAATTATGCGCAATAAGTCTACTTATCATAAATAAGTATCTGCATTTAAGATATAGTTCACTTAAATACTTCATCTCTAAATTATGCAGAATAAGTCTGAATATTATGAATAAGTAAGTTCGTTACAAGTATTTTACAGTTGTTTAAAAGTTGTCTAAAAGAACAGTCTTCAGTCTTGAACTTGATAGAGTTCTCAGGCTACGTCAGGTTATCAACTCGGTGTCGCCCTTCTCTTGAAGCCCTCCGTGCTGTTGCACAGGGGAAACTAGAACCACTTTTCTTGAGGCACTCCGTGGGGCTGCAGAGACGAAAGTAGAACCTATTTTTGTGAGGCCCTTCGTGCCGTTGCACGGGGGAATGCAGCAATTATTTGAGATGGAACTCATTTTTCGAGGTGCCGTTTGAATAGGACAGCTACTTGGTAAATTGTTATTCGGGTTGTCTGCATGCCAACTTCAATTATTTAGTAGTTACGTCAGCGCCTCGGTGAGATTGTTGCCAACTCATGTACCTGCCTCTTCTTATGACTTGCGGAATACGTTATTTCAACTGACTGTTTGCTGATACGTCTCTTCTTATAATTGGTAATCAGCGGTAGACGTCACATCTTGATCATCGATACATCTGATTTCTTCTTGCTGATTGACGAAGTATTTATTGACATATTCTTATCTTCCATTGCGTTTATTGCGTGGGGTTTTATTTTGCAGATGTCGTTCCCAGCAGGTTTCTTCCTGGCATCATCGTCAATCTTCACAAAAGCAACTTTATACGACCATCTGATTATTAGGCTGTCGTTGTTGCAACCTTGATAACGTCTTGGTTCCTAGCTGCGTGCAATTTCGCCCAACAGGATACTGGTACAGCATCTTGAATATCGTTTCATGTAGAAGTTCTCTGCTGCAGCTCATTGTGCTGCATCCCTTTAGAGAATTCAGGCAGCAACAACACATTATCTCGTCCACCAGATAGTTGTGATAGCCTCAGCATGTTATCTCGCCTCGTAAGATGTTGCAGGCAGCGTCGGTGTGTATTCTCACTCCATCAGGTAGGTCGCGCAGCGACAGCACCCTGCATCGTGCTGACTCTCGAAGGTAGTTTTCCAACAAACCTCAGTCTCGTAGACAGTGTGAATATGAAACATCATATTTGTGCATATATACGGTAGCAAAAATTGCATCGCTTCAAGACAAAAGACTGATAATTACTGAAATTTAAAATAGTTACCTCCTTAAGTACTCCTGAGCTACAAAAATTAAACTTAATCATAGTTATTTTTGACCAAACCACTCACGACACTGTCCTTAACACAGATTCAAGACATATAATAAATACATAATCACATCGGGTTCATTTTATAGAAACACTCACATTAATTAGTAACAAGATTTAAATGAGTTTGAACGTGGTGTTATAGTCGGTGCACGAGGGATGGGACACAACATCTCCGAGGCAGAAATGAATTGGGGATTTTCCTGTACGACAATTTCATGAGTGTACCATGAATGTCACGAATCCGGTAAAACATCAAATCTCCTACATCGCTGCGGCCAGAAAAAGATCCTAAGAGAACCGCACGAACGACGACTGAAGAGAGTCCTTCAGTGTAACGGAAGTGCAACCCACCAGCAAAATGCTGCAGATTTCAAAGCTGGACCGGCAACAAGTGTCAGCGTGCGAACTATTCAACGAGACATCATCGATATGGGCTTTCGCAGCCGAAGACCCACTGATGTACCCTTGATGACTGCATGACACAAAGCTTTACGCCTCGCCTGGACCCGTCTACGCCAACATTGGACTGTTGATGACTAGAAAACATGTTGCCTGGTCAGACGAGTCTCGTTTCAGATTGTATCGAGGGGATGGACGTGTACGGGTATGGAAAAACTCTCAAGATTCCATGGACACTGCATGCCAGCAGGGGAGTATTGAAGCTGGCGGAGGCTCTGTAATGGTGTGGGGCGTGTGCAATGGGATTCCTGGTACGTCTAGCTACGACTCTGAGACGCGACATGTACATATACACCCTGTGTGATCGCCTGCATCCATTCACGTCGATTGTGCATACCAACGGACTTGGGCAATTCCAGCAGGGCAATGGGATACCCCACATATTCAGAATTGCTACAAAGTGCCTCCACCAACAATCTTCTGAGTTTAAATTTCCAATGGCCACCAAACTCCTCAGATATGAACATTATTGAGTATATCCGGGGCGCCATGAAACGTGCTGTTCGGAAGAGAACTCCACCCCTTCGTACTCTTGCGGATTTATGGATAGGCCTGCAGGAATCACGGTGACAGTTCCCTCCAGCACTACTTCAGACATCAGTCCAGTCCATACCACGTCCCGTTGCGGCGCTTCTGCGTGCACGTGGACGCCCTACACGATATTAGGCAAGTGTACCAGTTTCTTTGGCTAGTCACTGTAATTCACTTAATAAAAGTATATCGTCCGGTCCATACTGAATACAAATTAGGACCCTTTCAGAGTAGACTGATACAATAGCTCCATATTTAACAATCGTATATAATCACTCGTTAGACGAAAGGTCCGTACCCAAAGCCTGGAAAGTTACACAGGACAAACTGTATTTAAGAAAGGGAACAGGAGGAATCCACTAAATTGTAGGCCCATATCATTAACGTCAATATGCAGGACGATTTTCGAACAAATATAGTGTTCGAACATTACGAACTAGCTCGAAAAAAACGGTCTATTGACACACAGTCAACACAGATTTAGAAAACATCGTTCTTATGAAACACTACTAGCTCTTTACTCACACGAAGTGATGACTGCTATTGGCTAGGGATTTCAAATTGCCTCCGTATTTATAGATTTCTAGTAGGCTTTTGACCCTGTACCACACAACCTGTTTGTAGTGAAATTGCGTGCTTATGGAACATCGTCTAAGTTATGTGAATGGTTTCGTCATTTCCTGTCGGAGGGGTCACGGTTCATAATAACTGAAGGAAAGTCATCGAGTAAAACAGAAGTGACTTATGGCGTTCACCAGCGTAGTGTTATAGGCCTTTGTTGTTTCTTATCTAAACTGAAGAGCCAAAGACACTGGTACACCTACCTAATATCGTACGCGGCCCGCGCGAGTACACAGAAGTGTCGCAACATGATGTCGCAAAGACTCGACTAATGTCTGAAGTAGTGCTGGAGGCAATTGACACCATGAATCAGGCAGGGCTATCCATAAATACGTAGGAGTACGAAGGGGTGGAAATCCCTTCTGAACAGCACGTTGCAAGGCATCCCAGAGATGCTCAATGTCTGTGGAGGTTTGTGACCTTTGGAAGTGTTCCGGGAGACACTCTGTAGCAATTCTGGACGCGTGGGCTATCGCATTGTCCTGCTGGAATTTCCCAAGTCCGTGGGAATTCTCAATGAACATGAATGGATGCAGGTTATCAGACAGGATGCTTATGTACGTGTCGCCTGTCAGAGCCGTATCTAGACGTGTCAGGGGTCTCATATAACACCAACTGCACACGCCCCACACCATCATAGACACTCCACAATTTTGAACAGTACCCTGCCGACATGCAGGGTCCATGGATTCATGAGGCTGTCTCCATACCCGTACACGTCGATCCGCTCTATACAATTTCAAACAAGACTCGTCCGACCAACAACATGTCTCCAATCATCAGCAGTCCATTGTCGGTGTTGACGGTCCAGGCGAGGGGTAAAGCTTTGTGTCGTGCAGCTATCTAGGGTATACGAGCGAGTCTTCAGCTCCAAAAGCCCATAACGACGATGTTTCGTTAAGCTTCGCACGCTGACACATGTTGATGGCCCAGCATTGATATCTGCAGCAATCTGCGGGTGGGTTGCACTTCTGTTAGCTAAACGAGTGTCTTCATTCGTCGTTCGTCCCGTTCTTGTAGGATCTTTTTTCGCGCGCAACGATGTCGGAGATTAGACATTTTACCGGATTCCCGATATTCGTGGTACACTCGTGAAATTGTCGTACGGGAAAATCCCCACTTCATCGCTACTTCGGAGATGCTGTGTGCCATCGCTCATGCGCCGACTATAATACCACGGCCGGCCAGAGTGGCCGAGCGGTTCTAGGCGCTGCAGTATGGAACCGCGCGATCGCTACGGTCGCAGGTTCGAATCCTGCCTCGGGCATGGATGTGTGTGATGTCCTTAGGTTACTTAGGTTTAAGTAGTTCTAAGTTCTAGGGGACCGATGACCTCAGCAGTTAAGTCCCATAGTGCTCAGAGTCATTTGAACCATTATAACACCACGTTCAAACTCACTTAAATCTTGAAACTTCCTGGCAGATTAAAACTGTGTGCCCGACCGAGACTCGAACTCGGGACCTTTGCCTTTCGCGGGCAAGTGCTCTACCAACTGAGCTACCGAAGCACGACTCACGCCGGTACTCACAGCTTTACTTCTGCCAGTACCTCGTCTCCTACCTTCCACTTAAATCTTGATAACCTGCAATTGTAGCAGCAGTAACCGCTCTAACAACTGCGCCAAACACTTGTTGTCGTATACAGGCGGTGCCGACCGCAGTGCCGTATTCTGTCTGTTTACATATCTCTGTATTTGATTACGCATGTTTATACCAGATTGTTGAGCTCTTCAGTGTATGTAAATGGTTTAGGAGCCAATAAGAGCAGTCGTCGTAGGTTGTTTGTATATGATGCTGTCGGTTATCGTCTATTAAAATTCATCAGATGATGAACACAAATTGAGAAACTATTTAGAAAAAGTATCGGTATTTTGCGGATATTGGCAGTTGAGCCTAACTAATGGTATGTGTGAGCTCATCCACGTGAGTGCCAAAAGGAATCCTTTAAACTGCGGTTACACGATAAATCAATCAACTCTAAAAGTCGTAAATTCAACTAATACCCTGGAATTAGACTTACGAACAAATTAAATTGGAAGGAAAACATCGAAAATGTTGTGGGGAAGGCTAACGAAAGACTGCGTTTTATTGGCAGGACACTTAGAAAATGTAACAGATCTCCTAAGGAGACTGCCTACACTACGCTTGTCCGTCCTCTTTTAGAATGCTGTTGCGCGGTGTGGAATCCTTACCAGATAGGAGTAGTGGAACACATCGAGGAATTTCAAAGAAGGGCTGCACGTTTTGTGTTATAGCGAAATAGGGGAGAGTCACTGACATGATAGAAGATTTGGCGTGGACATCGTTGAAACAAAGGCGTTTTTCGTTGCTGAACCAAGAACGTACCTCATGTTCTGACGGATAGGGACCGTCGAGCGTTGTAGAGGATACTTAACAGTTGTGGAAATCAGTACACTGACATGGATGTTTGCAGCAATATTAATGTTGCCAGTTGGAATAGTTGTACACAACGTGTAAGCAGTACCATGAAATACGGCATACCGACAAACGCAGTCTAATTGTATCGCATTTGATGCCAGTAGTACAGTATGTAACAATACATCAACGATTGAGGTGGTAGCGGGTGGAACTCGGTACAAAGGCAGTCGGCTCCTTGCGATGGTGCGTGCGTACGTGCCCTTCCTGCAGGCACGACACAGACACAATTAGGTACAGTGCGTACTGTGTACATAAACCACGATCCGACGTAGCGAAACGGAAAACAGTTGTCATGAGGTAATAAAGCAAAAATCGATACGTACAATAAGATAGGACACTTTAATCGTCCAGTCGCTAGGACGTTTAGTCGTCAAGTACAGTGATGAATAATTTTTTGTGAACTAGATGCACCACATGAACAGAACGGAAAATATGGGCGAAGTAGAAAATTATTTGAAGCAGCGGAATGGTCATTTTTGCGCAAAGCAAGGGACACAAATTGTCGTTCTTCTCAACTTGTTGCTGATTTACAACTGCAGTAACTGCCGGACGTGTACAACAGTTTTTGTCGAATGAAAACATCTTGCATTTTAGAAACGCTTGCAGAAAGCTGCTCTAACACACAAACAGGCTGGGTTGGAGTTTGCTGAAAAACATGTGCCACGAACTTGAGACTGCAATAACATGATCTTCAGTGTTGAGAATAAGTTTAATTTAGATGGTCCTGGTCAATTTTAGTATCATTGGCATAATCTGAGAACAGAGTAGCAGGTAAAAAAAAAAAGAAATTTTGGTGGTGGAAATGTTATGATCTTGGCGGCTTTCTGCGCTGTACGTAAATCAGGCATTTCTTGGCTGAACACTAGAAGGAACTCTAACATGTACACTGAGATGCTAGAAACGAAGCTGATTAGATTGTATGAGGACCCACGGGACGAAAGTCTGATGTTTCCACCAGATAATGCGTCTGCATATGTTTCTGATACAAAAAAAGTAGTTTGCAGACAAAGAGATCTATGTCTTGGCCTGGCCTGCACGTACCTAGTATTTGAACGCCTTGGAAATCCTTTGGGGAATACTTGCAAGATATGTTTATTGCAATGGACGCCAATATGAGTCCGTATGTGAGCTGAAAAGAGAGATACGAGATGACTGGGCACCAATATCACTGCAGGAACTGCTGATCCTAACAGAATCAATGCTGAGCAGAATTTATGAGATAATTAGGAAGAATGGAGGTTGTAAAAAGTACTAACAAAGCAATAACACAACGGGAGAGTGAATGCCTTTATACCAATTGCCATCCAGGAGAAGCAAAGCGCTCATTTTGTTACTCGTGTTATGAAATAAAACATGTAATTCCGTCATAACTGTTTGTGTCTTATGTGTACAGGTTGACAGTTATAGAAATGTATGAAATGAAATCGTCGTAACTGAGCGGTTTGCGTTAGTACGTTCAAACTGCATGGCTGGCCATGGGGCGTAATGGGAATTAGTATGCGCTGTATGGTTTGGTTTAGCGACGAAGCCCACTTTCATTTTGATGGGTTCGTCAATATGCAAAACTTGCCTGTCTGGGGAACTGAGAATCCGCTTTTAGCGATCGAGAAGTATCGCCACCCTCAACGGACGACAGTGTTGCGTGCAGTGACCAGTAGCTGAATAGTGGGTGTCACACGGTGGCTACCGAACGGTGCGTGAATGTTTTGGAAGAAGATTTCATCTCCATTATCCAAAATGACCCTGATTCCGACAAGATGTCGTTCATGCAAGACGGAGCTTGACCCAAATCGAAGCAGGAGAGCGTTTGATGTGCTACAGGAGCACATTGGGGACCGCATTCTGGCTCTGGGGTACCCAGAGGCCACTGGCATGGGCCTCGATTGGCCGCCGTATTCTCCGGTTCTGAACACATGCGACATTTACAGAAATAACCCCAAAACCACTGATGAGCTTAAAACAGCCATATAGAAGGTCATCGACAGTATCGATGTGCGAACACTTCAGCGGGTGATGCAGAATTTCGCTATTCGTCTGCACCACATCATCGCCAATGATGGCAGGCATATCGAACATGTCATAACCAAAATCCGAAAATCTGCAGTGACGTTTACTTGTTGAATAAAGTGTGTGCACGCTGTAGTTTGTAATTAATTTACGTTTTTTTATATAGTTAAATAATTGTCACCGTGTATCTACCACTTTCACAGTAAATCACGTATCCTTCAGGTATTGTACTATTCCTTTCGTACAACACTGCCTTTATACTGGTATCCACAACTGTATAACAATCTGCATTACATCAACGGAAGGAATAGCTCGTGAGTCTTTTAGTCTACCAGCCACTGGACGAATGGAAGCAAGTGGTGTTGTTTAATGAATCACTCTCTTCATAGTCAGAGAGGCTCTTTATTGTACGTCTACATGATTGCAGAACAATGACTGGAAGAACAAATTTTAGTTTTTCCTGACCGCACCGTTTTAGGATTTCTGGTTACCCGCGTGTAAACTGCAAGTAGTATTGAGAATAATCAAATACAATAGATGAGGAGCAGTTAGCAGATCTAAATGTCGAGATGTCACACACTGGCGCCCCTCACACACTGGCAGCACCTGCTCAGTAATGTTTCAGTTCTTCACACAGCTGCCCATCACAACTCTGGATTACGTCCCGTAGGCACAACACAGACAACGTTATAGCATATTTCTGTCGTATGTGGTTGTGTGGATATTAATCCAAAGACATGATAATTGAATTTTGTTTTGTAAATAAAATCCGATCACTCTCCTGTCGGAGGATAAGTCAATCCGACCAAATGACTTTTATCCAGTATGGTTTCGGCACCACATTTTAAAGTTATGGGTATTTGCATCAGTGATGAATGGCTTTGTAATTCCAGCTCGCCATGCACTTCCCATATTATGGAGCTCCCTCCCTGTTGCTTTAATGCTGACAGTGTTCGTCAGTGCAACATTCAGTCCTGCAGTGACTGTTGTAGCTCTCCTCTCTTACTTTTCTTCGCAATTCCTTTCAGTTACCGCCTCAATACACAGTTTCGTCCGAGCTGTGACTTAGCGGATGATTCTCTTCTGCTTCCTCTTTATGTGGTTTAAATCTTCGATACGATGACCCTGGAAACTCAAACTTTCGGCTACCTTGGTTACGTAAGCACACACCATAGGAGCACCAACAATTTTCCCACGTTTCAATTCACGTAGTTCCGACATCAAGCACTCACAACTACACAACATAATATTATGTCGTCGACTGACGCTTGGAACGTGTTGAGGGCACTGAAAAGCTGCCAGTCTAATACGACGGCGCAACTAGCAGGGTTAGCTAACATCTGCATGTTTGTTGAGCCATCCATTTCTTGTGGTTTTTTCATATTTTCGCTCAATCCCGGTTGAAACGGGAAACAGTGGGGCATATCCTAAATCAAGGTTTAACGATGAGAAGCATTTGTGGAAAATACGTGTTACAGTTGTCAACTGTCGGCCAAAAGCAAATACAAGAACTAATTGTTCAGCTACTGTTGCGTAATTTACGATTAAATCAGAAACCTCAACTCGGATTCTTCAAAGAATCAAGTTACCATGTACAAAATACCCTAAACGTCTGGTTGCTTTACAAATGAGTTGATGTGCAAGATATTTGACGTTGAGCACGTAATCCCTTTGTGGTTAAAGAGGCAGAACCCTATAATAAAGTTAGTTTTATTAGTTTTGGATTATTCCCACTTACACTAATGAAACATTCCAAACCAAAGCTGATGAAATACTGAAAATAAAGCTTTTGTATCACCTCGAAGCCTCTAGATAGACACTCCAACTGGGGCAGAGTGGCATGTTTTCCGTTTAATAATAAATAAACTACTGGCTTTGCTACTGTGTTCGTTACAACGGGTCCACCTATTCTCGTGAGGGAGGGAACAATGATGAAAGTGCAAGAATCACGTGGGCTTGTACTGAAGAGAAACAGAGCCGATTTCATCGACATCTGCGTCAAACTCAGCAAGGTACTTGATGGTTTATGGTGGAGGGTACTTCTGCTACTACTAAATAACCCCCCGCCTTGTTCCATTTGCCACTGACGTGTTGGGCAAATACTTGTTGGTCGACCTCCGTGTTAGCTCTAATTTCTCAGATTTGCTGTTCGTGGTCACTTCGCGAGATGGATTTCTGGGGGATGGTTGAATTATTACGTTGCCTGAGTGTTCCAGGAGTGCACACTTGAAATTTCAACAGTAAGGCTTTCCGTGAGCGCAGTGCCTCTTTTGTAGCATCTGACAATGGAATGGAGTTTCATGAAAATCACCGTAATGCTCTCGTGCCGATTAAACGGTCGCGTGGCGAAACGGACCGCTCTTCTAGTAATCCAACGTAGCACGGGTCCGAGACTGATGATCAATACCGAAGAATTGTTCGAACAAGTGTCTTGTAAGCCACTTATTTCGTGGATGAGCTACGTTTCCCTGAGAATCTTCTTGTGATTCTCAGCCTGACATCTCCTTTTCCCGCTACTTTTATTTGGTCACTATACTTCAGTTCACTTCCGATGTTTAGTTCTAAGTATTTTTCCAGTGATTTGCCACCAGTGATGTAATAGTAAAGTAGTGAATATCGCAATCTGGTTAAGGGCAGTAGCTGAAATTTATTTGCGCTCAGGGTCAGCTGAGCATTCCTGGTCTTCCGGAAATTCGTCACAGGCTTCTGGCGTTGCTACCTCGTTATAAACAGTATCATCTGGGAACAACCTCATGCAGCTTCCAGTGTTATTCATTGCATCATTTATATATATTGTAAACTGTATCGGTCCTATAACACGCTCTTGAGGTGCTCCTGATTGACATTCACATCAATCGACTTTCTTACGTTAATAGACGACGTGTTGAGTTATGCCTCATGGAAGTACTGAACGCTGTAAAAAATCTGGTCCGATACTCGGTAGGCTGCTTTCTTGATCACTCGACGACACTGTGTTCTTTCATTCCAAAATTGGAGTTTTCTTTCGATTTCCTAGAGATTGGAAAGCAACAACTGGCGAATGCTAGTTAACTCTTCTGCGTCATCCGGTGAAAACACGCTGAGTGGAATGTTTCTCATTCCGTATGAAGCAATTTCCATTAAAGTAGTAGTTCAACTCCACACAATAAGACTTTGTCGTTAGGACAGCTGAAGAATGTGAAACTCGAACCTGTGAAACATCCACGGTACTCATCAGATTTGTCACTCTGTGACTTCCACGTATTGCCTACCTGTAAAGACATTACTGTCCGAAATACGTCTAGAGTACAATAAAGAGCTTAGAACTGAAACGCAGTTTCTCTTCCGTGGCCTTTGCATCATACTGTGTGCACCTGTTCGTTATTTGTTTTCTCAGATAATATCACCTGCTAGCGAATCATGCCTCTACAACGAATCGCGCGATACTGTACATCCTGATGCGCACGCGAAGCTTTCGCCTGTGGCTGCCAGTCAGGTAGCAGGCTGTCTATTTTTCTGTTATAGGACAGCGTGCTTGAACAAAAGTTGCTCTGGGTCCCGCTTCTCTCTCGAATTGACGCAATAATACATACTGATTATTCAGTACATTACGACCGCCGTCCAAACAGCCCGTATATCCCCCCTTTGCACTAATACAATGACGAAGCGTCATGACATAAAGTTAGCATCACATCTGCACACACGTCACCTAATTCTCGCTAATTCTGGTGAGGAGAGCGATGAACTATGACGCCAAGTTCAATTACATCCCACATATGTCGACCATGGACCATGCCGTTGGTGGGGAGGCTTGCGTGCCTCAGCGATACAGATGGCCGTACCATAGGTGCAACCACAACGGAGGGGTATCTGTTGAGAGGCCAGACAAACGTGTGGTTCCTGAAGAGGGCAGCAGCCTTTTCAGTAGTTGCAGGGGCAACAGTCTGGATGATTGACTGATCTGGCCTTGTAACACTAACCAAAACGACCTTGCTGTGCTGGTACTGCGAAAGGCTGAAAGCTATGGGAAACTACAGGCGTAATTTTTCCCGAGGGCATGCAGCTTTATTGTATGGTTAAATGATGATGGAGTCCTCTTGGGTAAAATATTCCGGAGGTAAGATAGTCCTCCATTCGGATCTCCGGGCGGGGACTACTCAAGAGGACGTCGTTATCAAGAGAAGGAAAACTGGCGTTCTACGAATCGGAGCGTGGAATGTCAGATCCCTTAATCGGGCAGGTAGGTTAGAAAATTTAAAAAGGGAAATGGGTAGGTTAAAGTTAAATGTAGTGGGAATTAGTGAAGTTCGGTGGAAGGAGGAACAAGGCTTTCGGTCAGGTGAATACAGTGTTATAAATACAAAATCAAATAGGGGTAATGCAGGAGTAGGTTTATTATAAATAAAAAAAAGGACTGCGGGTAAGCTACTACAAACACCATAGTGAACGCATTATTGTGGTCAAGATAGACACGAAGCCCACATCTACTACAGTAGTACAAGTTTATATGCACACTATCTCAGCAGAAGATGAAGAAATTGATGAAATGTATGATGATATAAAAGAAATTATTCAGGTACTGAAGGGATACTAAAATTTAATAGTCATGGGTGATTGCAATTCGAGAGTAGGAAAAGGGAGAGAAGGAAACATTATAGGTGAATACGGATTGGTGTTAAGAAAAGAAAGAGGTAGCCGCCTGGTAGAATTTTGCACACAGCATAACTTTATCATAGCTAACACTTGGTTCAAGAATCATAAGGTTGTATACATGGAAGAATCCTGGAGATACTAGAAGGTATCAGATAGATTATATAATGGTAAGACAGAGATTTAGGAACCAGGTTTTAAATTGTAAGACATTTCCAGGGGCAGATGTTGACTCTGACCACAATCTATTGTTTATGAACTGTAGATTAAAACTGAAGAAACTGCAAAAAGGTGGGAATTCAAGGAGATGAGACCTGGATAAACTGTCTAAACCAGAGGTTGTACAGAGTTTCAGGGAGAGCATAAGGGAACAATTGACAAGAATGGGGAAAGGAATACAGCAGAAGAAGAATGGGTAGCTCTGAGGGATGAAGTAGTGGAGGCAGCAGAGGATCAAGTAGGTAAAAAGCGTCTTTTTAGTAGAAATACTTGGGTAACAGAAGATTTATTGAAGTTAACTGATGAAAGGAGAAAATATAGAAATTACTAAATGAAACAGAAAAAATGAATACAAACGTCTCAAAAATGAGATCGACAGGAAGTGCAAAATGGCTAAACAGGGATGGCTAAAGGACAAATATAAGGATGTAGAGGAGTATATCACTAGGGGTAAGGAAAATTAAAGGGATATTTGGAGAAAAGAGAACCACTTGTATGAATATCAAGAGCTCAGGTGGAAACCCAGTTCTAAGCAAAGAAGGGAAGGCAGAAAGGTGGAAGGAGTATATAGAGGGTTTATATAAGGGCGATGTACTTGAGGAGAGTATTATGGAAATGGAACAGGATGTAGATGATGGTGAAGTGGGAGATAGGATACTGTGTGAAGAGTTTGACAGAGCACTGAAAGACCTGAGTCGAAACAAGGCCCCAGGAGTAGACAACATTCCATTAGAACTACTGATAGCCTTGGGAGAGCCGGTCCTCACAAAACTCTACCATCTAGTGAGCAAGATGTATGAGACAGGCGGAACACCCTGAGAGTTGAAGAAGAATATAATAATTCCAATGCCAAAGAAAGCAGGTTTTGACAGATGTGAAAATTACCGATCTATCAGTTTATTAAGTCACAGCTGCAAAATACTAACACGAATTCTTTACAGACGAATGGAAAAACTGGTAGAAGCCGACCTCGGGGAAGATCAGTTTGGATTCCGTAGAAATATTGGAACACATGAGGCAACATTTACCTTACGACTTATCTTAGAAGAAAGATTAAGGAAAGGCAAACCTGCGTTCCTAGCATTTGTAGACGTAGAGAAAGCTTTTGACAATGTTACTGGCATACTCTGGCAGGGGTAAAATACAGGGAGCGAAAGGCTATTTACAATTTGTACAGAAACCAGATGGCAGTTATAAGAGTCGAGGGGCATGAAAGGGGGGCAGTGGTTGGGAAGGGAGTGAGACATGGTTGTAACCTCTCCACGATGTTATTCAAACTGTATATTGAGCAAGCAGTAAAGGAAACAAAAGAAAAATTCGGAGTAGATATTAAGATCCATGGAGAAGAAATAAAAACTTTGAGGTTCGCCCATGACACTTTAATTCTTTCAGAGACAGCAAAGGACTTGGAAGAGCAGTTGAACGGAATGGACAGTGTCTTGAAAGGAGGATATAAGATGAACATCAATAAAAGCAAACCGAGGATAATGGAATCTAGTCGAATTACGTCGGTTGATGCTGAGGGAAGTAGATTAGGAAATGAGACACTTAAAGTAATAAAGGGGTTTTGCTATTTGGGGAGCAAAATAACTGATGATGGTCGCAGTAGAAAGGATATAAAATGTAGACTGGCAATGGCAAGGAAAGGGTTTTTGAAGAAGAGAAATTTGTTAACATCGAGGATATATTTAAGTGTCAGGAAGTCGTTTCTGAAAGTATTTGTATGGAGAGTAGCCATGTTGGAAGTGAAACAAGGACGATAAATAGTTTGGACAAAAAGCGAATAGTAGCTTTCGAAATTAGGTGCTACAGAAGAATGCTGAAGATTAGATGGGTAGATCACATAACTAATGAGGAGGTATTGAATAGAAGTGGGGAGAAGGCGAGTTTGTTGCACAGCTTGACAAAAAGAAGGGGTCAGTCGGTAGGACATGTTCTGAGGCATCAAGGGATCACAAATTTAGCACTGGAGGGCAGCGTGGAGGGTTAAAAATCGTAGAGGGAGACCAAGAGATGAAAACTCTTAATCAGATTTAGAAGGATGTGCGCTGAAGTAAGTACTGGGAGGTGAAGAAGCTTGCACAGGATAGAGTGACACGCATCAAACCAGTCTCATGACTGAAGACCAAAACAACAACATGTCGAGATGGGGGGGCCAGCACATCTACTGGAACTCGCCATTGTGTTCCTCTAGCCACACCATGACACTCTTGACCTAGTGACGTGGTACATTATCTTGCTGAAAAATGACACGGCCGTTTACAAGCATGATCATCATGAAGGTGTGTGTGTTGTCTAAGACGAATGCATGATACTCCTGCGTCGTCACGAGCTCCACTGGACCCATGGATGCCCACGTTTCCCAGCATTAAGGCCTGATGTAAGTTCCGCCACAGTTCAAAATGGTTCAAATGGTTCTAAGCACTATGGGACTTAACATCTGAGGTCATCAGTCCCCTAGACTTAGAACTACTTAAAAATAACTAACCTAAAGACATTACACACATCCATGCCCCAGGCAGGATTCGAACATGCGGCCGTTGCAGCAGCGTGGTTCCGGACTGGAGCGCCTGGAACCGCTCGGCCACAGCGGCCGGCCCGCAACCGTTCGCCTCCTGTCCTGTTTTACCAGTCTGCCCAGCCTACGACGTCCGACATGTGTAATGAGGAGTGGTCGCCCGACCCCACGACAACTGGAGATGGTTTCACCTCGGTTTCGTCACGTTTTGAAGACGCTCACCACCGCACTCCTCGAACACCCAACAAATCGAGCAGTTTTCGAAACCCTTGTGCCCTGCCTCTGGGCCATGACAACGTGCCCTCGGTCAAACGCCTTCCCCATTCTACACATGTACAACACGCTCAATGACACTATCGCCTGGACTGGTTTATATCGGTAACGTTCTGGCTGATCTGTGTAGACGCTTGCCTTCTTTGTTCCGAGATGGGCGCACTGAACCCACTGTATCGGAGGATCGGGTGAAATTTTATTTATTTATTTATTTATTTTTTAATTTACACGTCAAGTTCCGTAGGACCAGATTGAGAAGCAAATCTCCAAGTTCATGGAACGTGTCAGTACATGCAATTACAACATAAAAGCAACATCAGATAAAAATAAAATATTTATGAACCAGAAAAAGGTCTGGCCGTAAGTTTAAGTAAACGCAATCAACAATACAACAAGAAGCAGCTTAATTTTTGAAGGAAATCGTCGACAGGCTAGAAGGAGTGAGCCATGAGGAAATTCTTCAGTTTCGATTTGAAAGCACGTGGATTACTGCTAAGATTTTTGAACTCGAGTGGTAGCTTATTGAAAATGGATGCAGCAGTATATTGCACACTTTTCTGCACAAGAGTTAAGGAAGTCCGTTCCAAATACAGGTTTGATTTCAGCCGAGTATTAACTCAGTGAAAGCTGCTTATTCTTGGGAATAAGCTAATATTGTTAACAGTAAGGAATATATATATATATATATATATATATATATATATATATATATATTGAGAGGTAAATATCAAAATACCCATACTCGTGAACAGTTAAAGGCAAGAGGTTACTGCCCAACGGCCCATTTCCGTGCAAAAAATATCCTTTTAGAATGGGAAGAGATACACCAAAATACAATGCCTTACGACATAAGCGAATGAAAATAAGCAAAGTAGACTAACTTTCGTGTCGAACGATCACTCACTTCAGATACCGTTCGAATAGTAAAAATGATAGCATTAAGTCTTTGAACAAGATCCTGAACGTGGACTTTACACGACGGTTTACTGTCTATTTGAACACACAGAAGTTTAAACTGTCCAGTTTCAGTAATTATATGCCCGTTCTGTGAAATAGAAACGTCAAGTTTCGTTGAATTGTATGTTGGAAAAAACTGAATCTTACTATGATTAGCGTTAGTTTATTTTCTACAAGCCATGAACTTATGTCATGAACTGCACTATTTGAAACCGAGCCAATGTTGCACACAACATCCTTTACTACCAAACTAGCGTTATCTGCAAACATAAATACTTTAGAGTTACCTGTAACACCAGAGTGCATACCATTTATATAAATAAGGAACGGGAGTGGTCCTAACATTGATCCCAGGGAAACCCTCCACTTGACTGTACCCCACTCAGACTCCACATCACAGCCATTCTCAACTTGTGAATAATGACCCTTAGCTGTCTGTTGCTAAAGTTAGAATTGTACCAATTGTTAACTACTCCCCGTATTCCGTAATGCTCCAACTTCTGGAGCAATATTTTGCGATCGACACAATCAAACGCCTTAGTTAAATCAAAAATATGCCTAGCGTTCGAAACTTTTTGTTTAACCCATCCAGTACCTCACAGACAAAAGAGAATATAGCATTTTCAGTTGTTAAACGACTCCTAAAGCGGAACTGTAGCAAAACGTATAATATAAAATGATCAGTTCCTTACATACGCATCCTTTTCAGTATCTTTAGCAAACACTGATGGCATAGAAATATGTATAAAATTGTCTGCATTACCTATTTCTCCCTTTTTATAAAGCGGCTTTACTACTGAGTACTTTAATCGTTCAGCAAACTGACCATACCTAAAGAAAAATTTACAAATAAGGCAAAATACAGGGCTAACATGTGCAGCAGAGTACTTTAATATTCTGCTAGGCACTCCATCATATCCATGAGAGTCCTTAGTCTTCAGTGATTTAATTATTGACTCAACCTCCCCCTTGTCTGTATCACAGAGGAGATTTTCAGACATTAATCCCGGAAAGACATTTGCCAAGAAAGTTATATGATTCGCTGTAGACTAAATTTTTATTTAATTCACCGGCAATGTTCAGAAAATGATTGTTAAATAGTGTTCATGGTTTATCAGTAAGAGAAATATTTTTACTACGAACTGACTTTACTCGTATATCGTCGACCTTGTGCTGCTGACCAGAACTTCCTTTTTAATTTTATCCTGTGAATTAGTTGTTCTATTCACATGCCACATACTGTTTACCTTCCTAATGACATTTTAGGCACCTTACAATACTGTTTGTAATGGGCTACCGTAGCTTGATTCTGACTGCTTATAACATTTTGATATAATTCCCGCTTTGTTCCACATGATGTCCTTATTCCACTTGTCAACCACCACGACTGCCTATTACTGCTAGTACTCTGTTTAGAGCGTTCAACTCTCAAAGAGCATGAGAAATGAGTTAAGGAGAGCATTATATGTTATCATCTATGTTATCGACACTATAAACATCATGCCACTCTTGTTCCTTCACAAGGTTTAAGAAACTCGCTATTGCTGTTGGATTAATTTTCCTACATAGTTTGTAATTACATGTAACATTTGGTTCAGTACAAAAGCCTTTTAGTGTTAAAATCTGTGCATCATGGTCTGAAAGGCCATTCACCCGGTTACTAACAGAATGCCCATCTAGTAATGAAGAATGAATAAAAATATAGTCTACGGCTGTGCTACTGTTCCCCTGCACCGTAGTTGGAAAAACAGTCTGTAACAGATCACATGAATTTAGGAGATCTACCAACATCCTTTCTCTTGGTCCATCATATACAAAATTTGTATTTAAGTCACCACATATAACTAATTTCTGGTACTTCCTACAAAGTGAATCAAGAACCGTCTCTAGCTTGAGCAGAAATGCTCTGAAGTCAGAGTTAGGGGACCATAAACAACAACAATTAGTAGTTAAGTTTTACTAAATTCAAGTGCCCCTGCACAACATTCAAGTATTGTTCTGTGCAGTGCCGTGATACGTCTATGGACTCAAATGGGATACAGTTTTTTACGTAGATAGTCACTCCCCCACTCCGCGAGGAACTCCTTGAAAAACAGGCAGCTAATCTGTAGCCTGGTAAAGGAAGCCTCTGAATCGTCGAATTAGTTAAATGGTACTCTTATATACTAATAATTTCAGATTCAACATCTATGAGCAGTTCACTAACTTTATCTCTAATACCTCTTATATTTTGATGAAATATGCTAATTCCTTCTCTACTTGGAAACGTGACGTCCTCTGAAGGTGAGCCCTCAGTAAGAGGGACTTCCTTTAAGCAGGTATACCTATCTGCTGACTTCAATCTGAAAAAGGCGCAGCTCTAACACCAACTACTACAGGATTCTTTCCATGAGTGATCTCACCACCACCCACTACAGTGTCACCTATAAGCTTCGCCAGCCTCCCCTTCCCACACCTATTGAGGTGCTGACCATGCCTAGTGAAAACCGATCTATTGGTAGACGTAACTGGCACCACTGAAATGTGACCCCCTGCTCTCTACCATCAGCGCCCTCTCCAGCCCCATGTTAACGCACCTAACAGCCGCATTAAGATGAGGCCGATAACGAAGCTGAAACAGTTGCTCGAAATGTACATTAGTGCCACCAGTTTGAGTAGCTATCTTTACCGGACCACCACCTACATCACATTCCCCGTCCCTATCAAGACTGCGCTGCCCACTGTCACTATCTGATCCTCCTTCGTAAAATTTCTGCATAACTTCCCTATGCTGTCACTCACCTGAGACAACCCTGCACTAGGCTTCAAAATACTGGTGACCTGGTACTCACTCCTCAACACTTCCTGCAACAGCTGGCCTACACTTCTACCATGCGAACTACCTAGCAGCAGAACCTTCTTCTTTCTGTTAGACTTTACATCTGACCTAGGCCTCCTAACTGCTGAGGACTGCTGCATATTCCCTACATTTACAGCTAGAAGGGGCTCCTCTCCACTCAACTCTGACAGTTGGTCAAATCTATTGCAAATATGCAAAGTGTAACTCTCTGCATAACTCCTCCTCCTAGCTGCCTTCCTGCCAACTACTAGTTCCCATTCCCCACCACCCTTCACCCTCCTGACCTAGTTCCTCCTTTCCGCGTTGTAAGTGCACCTGAAGGGCACAGATCGTACGCTCCTGCTCCTCTATCAACTTATTTCTACTACAGATTCTGCGTTCTCAGGAGAGGATCTCGCTAGAATACCCACTGGCTTCACCACTGCATTCTCCCCAAAGAAAATACTTTGAACAAATCCCGCACCGTAACCCACTACACACAATCCTACGATAGAGCCCAGACTTCTTACTCATGGTAAAATTTTACAGTTATTGAAAAAAAAACTACATGTCTACGTAACCTAAGTTCAGTTATATCAGTACAACAATTTAAAGATCGAACAGTAGTAGTCTCGGAGTTTTCTGTCTACTAAGAAAGCAACTACTGTATTAACACGACTACAACACAGCTAATGCCAATACCAACATTCACGAAATTAGTATCTAAAACCAAAAATTTAAGATCCCACTGGAACACTCAACGAAGTTAAAACACTGAACGAAAATTTTACTGAAATGCTTCGCTAGAAACAATATGAAACTTTAGTTGAAAACTTAATCACGATGTTTACTAAACGACTTCAATGCACAGAAAACTCTACAAAACACAGCGAGCGAACGTTTCCAGAATTTTATTAAATCGTTATTTCTCGACAAACAGTAAGAAACACCGTTTGAAAACTATTAAATTTAGTAACTGTATGACAGATAACAGTGCACCAATAACTTTGTCAGTACTTCGCTTTACAACAGCTACAGCTGCAACTGCACGCCGCAAAACACACTACTTAGGCGTGAGGCTTGGACGAACGATACAAGCACACTCACGAATAACAGACCACTCGAGTCAATAACACACGAAGAGAGAGTGACATTAATGAAAATTCACTAGTAAGTTACCTTTACAGCAAATATTAACACAAATAAACTTTCAAAAAAGTAACTGATGATTAAAACTTTATAAAATATTGACGAGCAGTTTCAACAGCAGTCCAGCACACGTGACATCACACCAAAGTGTTCCTACTTTCGCATTTTCTCTGTGTCAATAGGATTTACATATGCTTGAAGGCTAGGAAAAATTGAACTAACTGTTCTTGTGGCATTTTCATTTGTGTTACTGAGGGATCTTAGAATTCTTTTATGGTTCGTTACATTTCACCAGAGCGCGTGTAAGCCAGGGTCCAGCTTCAGTTGATGCATCGTTACTCTTAAGGTTACGGTATTTCGCTTTTTAAGTTAGTAGCGAAACCACCAATGCATGGCAATTGCTAAATATGTATGGGTATTGGATGTACGTCCTAACCTACGTCTCTCTCCACTCCGTGTGTGCCTCCCCCCCCCCTCTCCCCCTCTCCCCAATTCCTCCACATCCTCCCTCTTTCACTACCCATTCACTTCCTCTCCATCTCTCTGTCGCTCTCCTCCTCTCTCCTCTCTAACTCCTCATTCCCTCTGTCTACATTTATTTCCTTTGCCCTCTTTGTCCAACTCCTCTTCCTCGCTTTGCCCATCTTTGAGCCTTGTTTATTGGACTTTCAACGGAACCCTCAACTAGGAATTCATGTTGGTTAACATGAACGGGTAAATCTTTGAGACTTGTTTATTGGTCATTTTGAAGGACCCTCGGTTGGGAGTTCAAGTTGGTTAATATGAAGGGGTAAATCGGTTCGGATGTTCTCATATACACGTCTCACACTCAATAACTCTGTTGTGGACCATCGTTCGCTGATTATCGTTGGGGCAGGGGTTGGAAACATGCTGGCGGATTCGGCAATGGAAATGTAGCAACAGCAAGTTCATGCAGTCAGGAGAGACGCATCTGCAGTCCTTTCAGGCGACAGGCTAGAGTGGACTGATGCGTGTGAGAGTCTTGTATGTGAGGTTGGTCGACCGGGGAATTGCCAAGACAATGCTGTCCAGTACCTAATCAACACTGTCCTGTGATGGCGTCCTAGGCTAGCTGATGGTCGTACAACAGGCATACCGAATTGGGACGATCAATATAGATGGTATACAGACAACGTTTAAGATTCAAATGTTCAGGCAGACGGTAAATGCAGCAGACGTGGACACTGCATTTCTACAAAGAGTGAGTTTTACGTCTTCACCGGAATTTTATGCTTACGATTCACGTTACTCATTGTTACATGAAGGTGGCTGCGGTTCATCGAGTAGAGGACGTGATGCACCTCTCTCCGGCTCGGGGAACAACGACCACTATTCTTGGTGTTGGTTTTATTAAAGTATATGCCCCATCTGGTTCCGAGGAAAGACGAGAGAGGACAGACTTTCACACTGTAGGGCTAGCGCCATAATTCGCCAGACCATATGACGATTGCGTGGTGGGACCCGACTTTTGTGTCGTTGCAATGAAAGACCAAGTACCGGCTAACGCTCCATGCGACAAACTGTATACTTTGATCACTGAGATGGCACTTTTCGACACCTGAGAATTGCGACGTGGTGATAACTCAGGCTACACTTTCTCCACAGGACACTCGTCGTGTAGGCTCGATAGGGAGTACGACCTGTGACGCTGGACGCCGAAATGTGGCCCACTCCGTTCAGCTACCCATGGTGTGCGTCTGTACGGTATCCCTTAGGCCGCAGTGGAAAATGAATATCGTGCTGCTGGGTTAAGACGAATACCAGTGTTCCATGGGGGAGACCTGGAAAACCTGTGAGCACCACCGACAAACAAACCCCTAGGTATTATGACGGTGGACCCCATGTATGAAACCGGATCCGCGACGGACTTTAATGTGTTACGGTCGAGGGAAGTTGGGGTAGCATCCCACGACGGTTGACTTTTATTTTATGGCTATTAGAGAACTGATGACCAACCGCCCATCGCCGGAACAGCAGGTGAGCATGCGCAGAGTTTAAGCCCAAATTTTACGTTTAACGAGACGACGAAGGGAGAGGATCATGTAGAGGACAAGGATGACAGACGCCGTCGTTACCAAAACGCACTCGATGCATCACGTCGTTCAGAAACGCCGACACTGTTGTAGGACTGAAGGAAGGGAGACACTCAAGATGGCCGGCGCTGCGTGACACGGCACAACACTGCGCCAGTGTTCACAGATCTCTTTCATCAGTTTCATGGCAGCAAAACGGTGTATCACGAGACAGTGCACCAATTACTCCCTGAACTGATGGACATAGGCCAGGCACTGGAGGCGGAACCTTTCCTCAGAGCGATCTTCAAGGACTAACTACTGGTAACAGACGGCTTTGCTAAAAGAGTACCGAATAAATCGCCACAGCACGACGGTTTATCTGTGGAATTTTATTGTACCTTTCCATATCTCGTAGACCGTTCGTGCCTATATTCATATATGTCTAATTACTTTAAATAGTGCAGCATTTTTCATCAAAATTAACATGATAAACTTTTAACTAGTAACCTGATAATCATTGAGGGTAGTTGTCTACTCTGGTGGTGAAACGTATAACGTTAAAGTTATAAATATATTTCCGACAAGTTATGAAAGAGGTTTAGTTACTTAGCAACACTGGGCCTAAACTACTGCTGACTACTTAGACAATCCTTGTTCGAGAGCTATCTCTTCTGAAAAAGGTTGGGACACCGCAGCTCAAACTAATAGACGGGATTTCCCTTAGTAATTATTACGTATTTCTGAAGCCATGACTGGATATAACACACAATACATTATTTTACAGTCGTTTTAACATTCTGCGCTTTCTAAAAAAATAACCAGAAGGTAATATATTTAATTCTTTCTTAATATAGTTTATAAAAAGTATAACTTCGGTTGTTTGCCATTTCGCCACGAGGTGATTCGTAGCCCATCCGTTTTTATAACAAGACTGCGTCATTGCAACTGCTACGTATATAATGTATAAATACAAACATTTAAGTCATCCAAATTTAGTAATTCTGTTTATGAAGATATTGTTTAGTGCTGTAATGATAACTGCATCGTTACGCGTTACAGTCACAGTGTTCCAAAGCGATAGTGGATAAAAGTCGAACTCCAGATTTTTGTGGTATAGAAAATGCAAGGCCGAGGGATTTCCAGCTTGTCCTCTTACGGAAGTATGCCCTCTTAGAAAATTTCGAACAATCAATATTTACACACACAGGGTGTTAGGGGTATAGATATAGATATCGCAATTATTGGTACCTTGATATATACCAACTTCAGTGTGCAAGATATTTCTTCTGTACATATAACAGTATCTCACAAACACATCATCTAATTTTCTGTATGATTTCCTACATGCGGTTGTAACTGCCGGTCAATATAGACTATCATTTTGCATCCACGCTTCAATACCTGACCTGCCGGCCACAGATATTAAATATTATGGGCTTGCATGTGTCATGCATACTGATAGGTACTAACCAACCTGAAAACGCACTACTCATAATATTTATAATATTAACTTGCAAGTAAATACTTATGTAATATTCTCCAATAGCGTGTCCTCAGTCAACACTAGAAATATCAGAATTTACACCCCAACTGCTTGTATAGATACATATTTTGTAGATAGTACTGGGACGGCTGTCTGAATGTTGTGGATTACTCCTGTTGACGCATGGTGTCCCACAATGAGGTAGGTGTTGATGAACAGAAATGCTACTTTATTAACAACGTTTACAATGGACAGCTATGGACCTCAGCTGCTGTCCAGGCACTTACAGCAACTGCTACTGCAGCATCGCTGGAAAGCCTGTAGTGCTGGCTCACACCACAGAAGGCAGTGGTGATAAATACACTAACTGAGTCATGCGCAGAGTTCGAGAGTGGAAGAGACCCGAGTTGTAGTTCCACTGAGGGCATGGCAGGCCAGAACCTCCTCGACTTACCCTCTAGGATGGTGGTGGGTTCCTGCATGGCTCTCTGGGCAGGCAGATAGGCGATGGACACAGGTTGGGAGCCAATCGGTGCCAGAAACAGCTATGTCATCTATACTGTGTGAAACATCACGGACTGACCATACATCATGGCCCACGATGGTTGACAAATGATGCATAACATCTGGTTCAGGTTTTAGTGTGATGCTGCCTGCTGATTGTCTGATAGTGGTGTCTTTAGTAACTCACACAAAAGCCTCTTCTTGTGACCACATTTGGTGATAGCAAGTATAGCAGTGTAGTGTCATACTGTGTAGTGCAGTGCTGTACATTAGTGTATTCCAGAATAATATAATAGATACACTATGTGATCGAAAGTATCCGGACACCTGGCTGAAACCGACTTACAAGTTCGTGGCGCCCTCCATTGGTAATGCTCGAACGCAACATGGTGTTGGCCCACCCTTAGCCTTGATGACAGCTTCCACTCTCACAGGCATACATTCAATCAGGTGCTGGAAGGTTTCTCGGGGAATGGCAGCCCATTCTTTAACGAGTGCTGCACTGAGGCCTGGCACGAAGTCGTCGTTCCAAAATATCCTAAATGTGTTCTGTAGGTCAGAACTCTGTGCTGGCCAGTCCATTACGGGGATGTCAATGTAGTGTAGCTACTTCGCCGCAGGACGTGCATTATGAGCGGGTGCTCAATCGTGCTGAAAGATGCAGTCGCCATCCCCGAGTTGCTGTTCAACAGTGGGAAGCAAGAAGGTGCTTAAAACATCACTGTAAGCCTGTACTGTGATAGTGCCACGCAGAACAACCAGGAGTGCAAGCCCTCTCCATGAAAAACACGGCCACATATAATACCATTGCCTCTGAATTTTACTGATAGCATTACACAGGCTGGCAGATGACGTTCACCGGGCATTCGCCATGTCCACATCCTGCCATCGGATCGACCCATTGTGTACCGTGATTCGTCACTCCACACAACGTTTTTCCACTGTTCAAAACGTCCATTTACCGGCGTGCTATGTGGCTTATGAGCAGACGCTCGATCATGAAATCCTAGTTTTCTCACCTCCCGCTGTGGTGAAAACATGATACTGAAGAATTTCGCAAATTTAACAAAACTGACATCGTAACGAAATAAATATTATCGCATAAAAATCGAAAAGCCTGTGTAATCAGCTAATATGATCTGTGATTGTTATTGTATTCTCTGTTCCTTTCGATAAAGAATCGCACACATTTCCCTTTCGTTTTTCGGTTGTGTAAGAAGCCATTTTGTGACGAGGCACGAAAACGTGTAAGTTTCATGTTAATATTTAATTTAAATATAATGAAATATTACTTAAAAGTGTCGCTAATGTTTTACTGTAACAGATCCTATACTCATGAAGACAGTGACTTAAATAATTTATGCAAATTTTGTAGGGGAGCATTGTGCAGAAGTCAACGCCATTTTTCTGAATGATAATGGCTCAGAGTGCTAATTAATATATTAATATTTGCTTATTTTGACAAATAATAAAAATAAATGCAAACGTAGGAGATTTCCCTTGATTAGCGGATTTGCTTTTGAAGCAGTAACAGTAGTCAGTGTTTCCAGTATTGAACCATATAGATACAACGTGATTTCAGTAAATTTTTTTGATCCCTGCTTAACGGAAATTACGAGCATTGCCTTTCCACCAAAGTAGAAACAATAATTAACAATAGTAAACTGCAACTGTATATCTTGAATACTGTGTGTTGGTGGTGTCTCTTGATACAAAAACAGCTTGGCGGGCAAACTAATTGCAAGAAGTACCATAACTGAGTCCATCGCGAAAATAATTTTACAGTTGTGAAGCAGACAGAATAACACAAACTCCAATTTGTCATAACGTATAAAAACCAACATTACATAACATAAAAAGTACCACCACACCACCTAACTGTCACAGTACTTGCAGTGGATCCTAATGCAGTTTGGAATTCCTTTCTGATGGTCTGGATAGATGTCTGCCTATTACACATTACGACCCTCTTCAAGTGTCGGCCGTCTCTGTCAATCAACAGACGAGGTCGTCCTGTATGCTTTTGTGCTGTACGTGTCCCTTCACGTTTCCACTTCACTATCACATTGGAAATAGTGGATCTAGGGATATTTAGGAGGGTGGAAATTTCGCGTACAGTCGTATGACACAAGTGACACCCAGTCATCTGACCACGTTAGAAGCAAATGAGTTCGGCGGAGCACCCCATTCTACTCTGTCACGATGTTTAATGACAACTGAGGTCGCTGATATAGAGTACCTGGCAGTAGGTGGCAGCACAATGCACCTAATATGAAAAACGTATGTTGTTGAGGGTGTCCGGATACTTTTGATCACATAGTATGTGACTGTGACAGGTGGCCAAATGGTAATGTGTAGACTTTGATGTAGGCTTCTTTTGTCTTTTTTAATTATTATTATTCTTTTATGCAGAGTTTCTTATAGATTTGCTATACACCAACAAGTCTTTGAGATATCTGAAGTCCCATGTAATATCACTGATACTTTGTCGAGGTGATTGGTCGGCGGTTTCAGGAATCACGTCCTCTGTTGAATACTAGCCCTTGGGTGACCTCTGTCTAATACTTGTGGATGAAGATTAATTGTAACCCTAAGGCGTTGCTCCAGATGATTAAATACATTCTCATCAGGATGGCGCCTTTGATGGTACAGTGCACCACACGCACGAATAACAGCAAGCTTGGTTATCGGATGCAACCAGCACCAAAAACATATCGACGTTTTCATCGTTTTTGGTTTTTTTTTTCGGGAAACTGCCCTACATGAACTTAACAGAACCACTTATAGTTGACACATGCATGCAGATTAATGGTTCCCAATGTCAAGTGATTTGCCATTGCCGAGTGATAAAACGATATACTGCTTATAAACGGGGAAAACTAGGGAACGGACACATAACCAATGGAAAAGGAACCTATCGAGGATTCGAACCACAGCTCCATCGTGGATGTGGGTTCGATGTCCCAGCAGACTTCTCAGTGAACTACGACAGTCGGTCAGGTAATGCGGGATGGTAAACGTTCTTATTGTCTTTCTGATGCACTGAACGATGTAACAGTGTTGCCAGCTCCTCATTTCCATACATGTAGTTTCAAAATACACCCGATCGGATACTGCTATATAAAGCAGAAACTCGTTATCGTGTTGCAAGACGGTTTGTGAGACGTGTCGCTGAAAATATTCACAGTGGGAAAAAATAGTCGACATTGCGACGAATGTGGCGGCATGTAATTTCAACGATGGCGTAACAGACGTTAAGGAAATTAGAAATGTGCACGAACTTGAGATCGGGCCAGGCTGTTACAACTGCTACACACAAGTGGATGACAATATTATCGGCGGAGCAGAGCAGTGGCTTACAGAAGCTCCAAAAGAGCACCGCAGGACCACCACGCCCACGAAGAAGAGCGCCTCCTTTTGGATCTGGAAGGATTTTTGTCTGGTCCTGGGCACACTGGCTATAAACATGTTTAACCTGAATACAAAAAAGGAAACCAAAACTTCAAATGCGTTTTCATCTAAACGCTGTTTTGCAGGATGGTGGTAATCATAGCTTGAGAAAGGTACATGCGATTTCGATAGTTATTTGATGCCGGCATCTTGCATTGAATTCTCTATTAACAGATATAGCACTTTCATGATTTCTCCGAATTTGTGTTTTCGGTTCACACTGAAGTCTCGATATAACCGTGACGAAAGCGACACGTGTTTGCTACCTACACGTCATAAATATCTCAGTTCTGAAGTATCTGAATACGAGTTTCAAAATATTCTTTAACAACTCCTTACAACTGTTTTGCAGTGCTCCTGTACGCAACAAACAACTTACCTCGTCTTGGCACTGCAACTGCATGATCACCAACACGCTAAAAACAGTACTGTGATCCATGCAGACTGCAATGCATGGACTAATTTCCACAATTACTGCCGTACTTTTATACATATAAATTGAATGATCAGGAGGGGTATCGTCAACTAGCCTTAAACGATATAAACAGAAATGAAAGAAAATAATAAAAACTTTTAATTTACTACGTTCAGAAAGTTGATGATTTAAGTACTGACAGACTTTTAATTATTACACAACGGGCATACTCAATAAACTCGTTTCTCGCCACAACAAAGATACTAATATGACTGAGTGTATGCATATATAAATCACAAAATCCTTCCATTACACAATCAACCAAAAACACATGCAGCGAAAAGGCATATTACCAAAAAATCCTCCAATTAATACCAAAGTCTCTTCCGCGCTACTAGCACGAACACGGCAGGCCGCGACCTCTCATGACGCGCGGCTTCTCTCCACCCCAAGCTGCGTCCAACCACTTCCGACTCCTCTTAACAACTCTTCGCTCGCTACACCCGCGATAATTATATATCAGACTCAGAGTTTGTGTATGCACACCACAGCAGCAGAATCATCGGCCGACTTTCCAAAGAACTATTAACGTCCAAGTTTCACAGTTTTTAGTTATCATATGTATGCCGATCAAAAATATATTGAAAAAGGCTTGTACAAAATTATTTTGCTACAGGTCCAATAGGAAAGCCTCAGGAGTTTCCTCTGATGAGCAACATTCTGGCTTCATGGGATCCTTTCGTGTCGCGCAGGCAGCGGCTACAGCGATCATTCTCTGTGAAAGTCGAAAGGGCACGGGATGAAACTATATCACCAGATTTAACACTACCTTTCCTTTATTTAAAAACGAATCACTAAAATCACCCTTTTTTCATGCGTTCAAACAGAGTTATCCCCTTAACGAGTCTAACGGCCAGGCTAAACGCTTCCCGAAGGATTTGAGGAGAACGCGCCGAAGCCTGGTCGCCGCTTCTGCGTCCCCTGGAGGCGCACAGACACACAGGGGTTAACAGGATTAGCCCGGCAGCCGCCAGGTGTCCGTCCGCCTTCTTGTCCCCGGAACAATTGAATCAGGGCGCTCGCACGCACAGTGGCTGGCTCGCCCGCCACCGTCTGTATTTATTAGCGAACCGAGGCGGGGAGCGAGGTGGGGCGACGCTAACCTCCCAACCCGCATCGATCTGGCCGGCCTTCTGTCCCGCACAAATTAACGTTAAAGCCGAAGGCGGCCTGCGAATTCGTCCCGCAGGGCCACTCGCAGCGCTCCAGTGTCCTGTACTCGCCTTTACTTCAACAACCACATCTACACTCCGCCAGCCACTTGACGGTGTGTGGGGGGCGTAGTTTTTATTTTCACTTCCCCCCCTCCCCCTCTCCTGTGTCAGCTGCAAATCCTCGATGTATGCCGAGATTTCTCTAATTTCGCCTTCACGGATTTTTCAAGACATATACGCTGAGATTAGGAAAGTCATGGGATAGCCCCTAATATCGAGTCCACGAGTCCACCTTTTTTTGCACGGCGTAGTCCAGCAACTCGGCGAATCATGGACTCAACAGGTCTTTGGAAATCCCCTGCAGAAATACTGAGCCACGCTGCCTCTATAGCCGTCCATAACTGTGCAGGCGTTGCCAGTGTAGGATTTTGTGCACGAATTGACTTCTCGATTATGTCACATAAATGTTCGATTCGATCTATATCGGGCGATATGGATGGCGTAAACTTTCGCTAGAAATGCCCAGAATATTCTTCAAGCCAATCGCTAACAACTATGCCAGATCACATGGCGCAATGTCACCAATGAAAATTCCATCGATGTTTGGCCGGCCGGTGGTGGCCGAGCGGTTCTAGGCGTTTCCGTCTGGAGCCGCGCAACCACTACAGTCGCAGGTTAATCCTGCCTCGGGCATGGATGTGTGTGACGTCCTTAGGTTAGTTAGGTTTAAGTAGTTCTAAGTTCTAGGGGACTGATGACCTCAGATGTTAGGTCCCATAGTGCTCAGAACCATTTGAATCATTTTTGAACCATCGTTGTTTGGGAACATCAAGTTCATGAATGGCTGGCAATTATCTCCAAATACTTGAACTGGACCAAAGGACCCAGTCCATTCCACATAAACACAGCCCACATCATCATGGAGCCACCACCAGCCCGGACAGTGCCTTTTTCACAACTTGGGTTCATGGCTTCGTGGGGTCAGCGCTTCACTCGAAGCCTACCATCAACTCTTACAAACTGAAGCAGGGATTCACCTGACTGGACCACTGTTTCCCAGTCGTCTAGTGTCCAATAAATATGGTCCCAAGCCCAGTAGGTCCGCTGCAGGCGATGTCCTGCTGTAAACAAAATCCCTCACGTCGGTCGTCTGTTGCCCACTAAGGCCTAAATTGACAGCACTATTCTACTGATACGTTCGTCATACATCCCATATTGATTTCTGGTGTTATTTTATGTAGCGTTGCTCTACGAAAACGCTGCTGCTTCTTGGTGGTTAAGTGAGAGCCGTCGGCCACTGCGTAGTCCTGTGGTGAGAGGTAAGAGTGCAAAATGAGAGCTCCGGCAATGCACTCCACATTTATGCCCTGTGAATGCAAAAAAAAAAAAAGAAAAAGAAAAAGAAAAAAATTCGTTCAAATGGCTCTGAGCACTATGGGACTTAACTTCGGAGGTCATCAGTCCCCTAGAACTTAGAACTACTTAAACCTAACTAACCTAAGGTTATCACACACATCCATGCCCGAGGCAGGATTCGAACCTGCGACCGTAGCGGTCGCGCGGTTCCAGACTGTAGCGCCTAGAACCGTTCGGCCACTCCAGCCGGCCTTCGTGTATGCAATCCTATCGCAAAATGTACATGTGTATCTCTCTATCCGATGACTTTTCTCACCTCATTGTGTATGGGAGTGACTGTATGTTGGTGTCGCATATAAGAATGTTCGCTCTCGGAATTTTTAACTATAATCCACACCCTGATACAGATTGCCTCTCTTGCAGTGTCTGCCAATGGAGTTGGATAAACCTATGACAAAACGTTATGCTCTTCTTTGCATCTTCTCTCATCCAATCTCACTCCTATCTTGTAAGGTTCCATTCTGCCGAGCAGTATTTAAGAATCGGTCGAAGAACAGTTCTGTAAGCTACTTCGTGGGCGGGCTAACTTCCTGAGGATTAATATTCATATCTTAGGTCATGATTTCGGTAATCCCCAAAACAACATTTGGTATGCGTGGTTTATGACATTTTGCATTAGGAAATTGTGGGCAGATTGTTCGTATATAGCATGTGTAGCGTATAGAGGACGCGTTAGTACATTATAGCTGCTGCAACGGCCATTCCTCTCACAGCATGCCGTTTCCTGCTGCCGCGTGAATCACGGTGGAAACATAAAGTATTACTGCACCGGCGTAGTGTTGTTAGATGACATTCACAGTTCCCTGTTTTCAGGAAACCATGGTTTGTGGTGCACTTCGTCGTAGCTGATTTCATCTGAATAGAATCGGGCCTCACAGTGGATTTACGTAAACAAAGTCAAAATGGCTCTGAGCACTATGCGACTTAACTTCTGAGGTCATCAGTTGCCTATAACTTAGAACTAATTAAACCTAACTAACCTAAGGACATCACACACATCCAAGCCCGAGGCAGGATTCGAACCTGCGACCGTAGCGGTCTCTCGGTTCCAGACTGTAGCGCCCAGAACCGCACGGCCGCTCCGGCCGGCAAACAAAGTCACATCGCATTGTAAGAGAGATTAATTCTGAGGAGAATTTGAATAATTTCCACCTTAATATATGGTTTACCAATCGATCTTTTTTTCTGATTTACGTTTCTCATTTTTTGTAAGATTTAGCAGCTCGATTGTACTTATAAAAGGGTGAATAAAAACTTGTCATTATTTTTGTAAACATAAATAAGCCACTGTTCTCATTCACACTCCTCCAACCACTCACTGTTTTTTTTTGTGTTTTTTTTTTTGTGGTACTTGCATACACCAGAAATTCAAAATGAAATCGATTTAAATTTGTTAATGTTTTTATTAATTTGAATTCTCAAAGTGACAGCAGACGTAGGCAACATAAGTGCCATGAGTAAATTCACACATTTGGAGTATAAAAATTAAGGGTGTAGCTTACCATTTTAAGATTGTAGAGAAAATAATATTTTTCCTTATGTAAAGATAAAAGCATTTATCATCACTTGGACATATATTTATGATTCAAGCCCTGGCGGACGTTCGAGTACTCCCGCGGGCTTGTCTGTGTGCGTCGTCCTTAGCGTAAGTTAGATTAAGTATTGTGTAAGTTTACGGACCGGTGACCGCAGCAGTTTGGTCCCACAGGATCTTACCACAAATTTCCAAATATGATTCACGCAACCGACAGCTTACAGATTCTCCCAATGAATCTCAGCCTTGCGCCTGCCTTTATTGTAATTAGTTGTACGTGGTCGGTTGGCTTCAAATTGCGTTTTGCCCATATTCTCAGATATTTAAGGGGTGCGACTGGTTTCAGTGCAGTTTGGCCAATAGCGTATCCATACAATAATGGTTCTTATGAGCAATTTATAGAAAATATGTTGCACTTGATTACGCTGAACTTCAACTGCCTACCCCCACACTAACCATTGGATCGCAACATGTCTTCCTGCAATTCACAAAAATTTTGTAGTGTTGTCCCCTCTCTGTGTTAAACGGCATCACGTGCTAACACTCTCGTGGAGCTTCCGACGTAATCCACTAGGCCGTTAATGTATATTCTAACCAGTGACAGTACTGTAACACTACTTTTCGGTACGTCTGGATACACTTTTCCGTCATACCCACCAGTATAACGATAAACCAGAAAACTCGTATCTCAAAAGTTACTTGAACCTCATCAAGTGATTTAATATACTATAAACCCTTCGCAGTTGGACTGAAACCTAAAAACTACACACTAAGTGTATGGTACGTATGCTTTACAAGAAAATTAGCTTACACGTCTTTGCAGGTGTACGGTTATGGATCTGAAACAAGAAATTTATATAAAAAGTTTGGATCCAATATGGAAGATAAAAAGTAAAAGAACAGTAGTTTTACGATTTATCACGAATTCACTAGTTTGGAATTAAATTGTCTAGGACGAAGTGGATGTATCGGTTGTGAAGAAAATGTACAGAAGGTACAATTTTTGTATTACTAAACGTATCTGAGTGTTTGAGGTCACTAAAAACGGGTCTGAAATTCAATTGAAGCAAAGTTTGAAATCTTTCTCTCCATGTCTCAACTGCCATTTTTTTCTCTTGGAATTGGAGGACGTTGAATGGTTATATGTTTCCACAAACGTTGACAAGGTGATCATAAGATTAATGCGCGTCACTGGTTTTAATGGCTACTGGGAGGCGAACTCGTCTATGAGTGATAGGAACACAGCGTCAACAAACTCTCATAGTATGGTAACTAGGCAGCAACCACTGCCCTGTTGTTGTTGTTGTGGTCTTCAGTCCTGAGACTGGTTTGATGCAGCTCTCCATGCTACTCTATCCTGTGCAAGCTTTTTCATCTCCCAGTACCTACTGCAACCTACATCCTTCGGAATCTGCTTAGTGTATTCATCTCTTGGTCTCCCTCTACGATTTTTACCCTCCACGCTGCCCTCCAATACTAAATTGGTGATCCCTTGATGCCTCAGAACATGTCCTACCAACCGATCCCTTCTTCTGGTCAAGTTGTGCCACAAACTTCTATTCTCCCCAATCCTATTCAATACTTCCTCATTAGTTATGTGATCTACCCATCTAATCTTCAGCATTCTTCTGTAGCACCACATTTCGAAAGCTTCTATTCTCTTCTTGTCCAAACTATTTATCGTCCATGTTTCACTTCCATACATGGCTACACTCCATACGAATACTTTCAGAAATGACTTCCTGACAGTTAAATCAATACTGGATGTTAACAAATTTCTCTTCTTCAAAAACGCTTTCCTTGCCATTGCCAGCCTACATTTTATATCCTCCCTACTTCGACCATCATCAGTTACTTTGCTCCCCAAATAGCAAACCTCCTTTACTACTTTAAGTGCCTCATTTCCTAATCTAATTCCCTCAGCATCACCCGACTTAATTAGACTACATTCCATTATCCTTGTTTTGCTTTTGTTGATGTTCATCTTATATCCTCCTTTCAAGACACTGTCCATTCCATTCAACTGCTCTTCCAAGTCCTTTGCTGTCTCTGACAGAATTACAATGTCATCGGCGAACCTCAAAGTTTTTATTTCTTCTCCATGAATTTTAATACCTACTCCGAATTTTTCTTTTGTTTCCTTTACTGCTTGCTCAATATACAGATTGAACAACATCGGGGAGAGGCTACAACCCTGTCTTACTCCCTTCCCAACCACTGCTTCCCTTTCAAGTCCCTCGACTCTTATAACTGCCATCTGGTTTTTGTACAAATTGTAAATAGCCCTTCGCTCCCTGTATTTTACCCCTGCCACCTTTAGAATTTGAAAGAGAGTATTCCAGTCAACATTGTCAAAAGCTTTCTCTAAGTCTACAAATGCTAGAAACGTAGGTTTGCCTTTCCTTAATCTTTCTTCTAAGATAAGTCGTAAGGTCAGTATTGCCTCACGTGTTCCAGTGTTTTTACGGACTGCCCTATGACTTGAAAATTGTGGCTGTCAATAGTCGAAACGTTATGTGCAAAATGGAACTGTAAAATTAACTGTAAACCAAAAAAATACACAACTATTTCAAAAAATAGCTGCTCGATGTACCGAAATTAAGTTAAATATCTGTCTGTACAATGCTCCGTCAATGCATTTATGCGATGATTGAGATGAATATTTGTACTGAGACAGATGCAACCACACATTTAGCATATTTCCCGAATGTTTTGGCTAGACATTCCTCTGTGAATACTGACATCTTATGTAACAGAATTCTCTCTTTTCCACTACACCACACAACACCGTAAAGGGCAGTAAACAACAGCTGTGTTCAACAACAAGAAGTCTAATTTGTTAGACACACCATTGTTTCAGCTGGAATACCCCGTAGGCTTATGACAATTCAATTTCCAGTAATTTATTTACTTATTGTTTATGTAGCTTGAACATACTAGGGCTTTAAGACCCTATCTTTCATCGGAACAGCAATATCAAATACAAAAAATATATTACACAGCATTGTCATTTTCTATGCTTCCTTATGGTTCTGTCATGTAGGTACGAGGAAATATTATACGCTCAAACATGATTAATTATTAACTCAATAACAGCGACTAATAAGAATAATTTGAATTAAGAATAATAAGAAACAGCGTTAAGAATTATAATAATATTGTTTACTTGGGCACTTTGGCACAGCCACATTTAGTATCATTAGAAAGGGAAGAGATAATGTTAGAAGACTGAACTGACAATGACAACAACTGGTAAAAGAGAATATCAGTACAGGACTCTATATAGAAAGGTGAGGGAAGTGTGGTGGGAACGGCCGGGTTGACAAGTGTGATTCACAGAAAACTCAGAAAAGTGTGTGTAAGAGATAGTTATTTTGATAGAATACGGATAATTATCCGTAATATAAAGTTAGAAAGGGATTTAATTTCTCTGATATTTCGAGAAAAACCTTTCTGAATTCGAATTGCTCTTACAGAAAATAATTTTGATGTGGAGGACATGCTGTGTAGTGGCACACAGTGGATTTCCTTTTGTTGGGAACAAGTATTTCTGCTACTCGGATAGAAGTGTAAGAGATAAATATACATAAGAAAGTGTGAAAAGATTTGGAATAGGATGTAGCAAAATCAGATTGTGATATCATCTACAAAGGTCGGCTGTAGCCATGATAAGTGTCGTAGGTAGGAGTGATAGGGTCAAAATAGCGAATTTCACAAATCTATCAAGTAGAAGCATTCATCGTCTGTTCCTTAGCTTCAAGGAAAGGGTCACCAGTAAAATCTTGGGAGTATTAATTATTTAAGCCTGAAAGGTAATGTTTTATTTTTATATTTCAGCAGTGAATGAAGTAACGCTGAAGTTTCTTACAGACTACAGTTTTTTCAGTACAGTTTTATCTTGAGTCAGAATTATCAGCAAGTTCACTGCAGAAGGAGAAACAGTAATGTCTGTGTCGCTAGGGCTCAAGTACTGGAGAGATTCTGTAAACCGATGGATAACTAGTTGCGTTTTGGATAGGTTAAGTTTTAACCGAATTTTCTCCTCCCACTTTGATAGGGAAAGTAAGTCAGCGTTAACATGCGGGGTAGTTTCTCACAGGATTTAAATCAAGATCGTCAGTGTAAAAGTGGTATTTGCTGTGGGGGAGAATAATCGACACATAATTAACATAAACGGTCCATCATTATTAGTTAACACTTCCGGGCTGAGAGGCCATGGTCGGTCTGTAAAACTTCTTCTTCCTGGCGTTGAGTTGCCATCTGCGGGCAGTGTCTTTCGAGGTGAGTCAACAACTGGCTGCCAGGCCTTGGAGGTCCCGTTTATATACAGCGCATAGAGGGCACCACCATACGTCACGTGGGGCCGACTGGAAGTCTATCACTGACTAACGTCATTATTCTCGATTGAACGTAATCGACTGTCACATCGTTGGTGGAATGTCGACCGCCATATCTCATGTAAGTTTAAGCCTTCCTCTTTTCTATTAAAATTATAGTGGTGTTTCTGAATCTCTGTAGCTTCTCTATACATGCGTGCGTGATAATGCAATGTCCTGGCTAGCACCATCGTCTCACTAAATTTTATTTTATGGTCTTTAAAAACATGTTCCGCTACAGCTAATTTGTCGGTATGTAACAGTTCCTTTTGTGTTCGGTTTAGTGTGTATGGGCACTTCTTTTCGTTGTTCCAATATAAACCTTTCCACAGCTACATGGAGTTTTATACACTCCAGGGGTGTAAGTGGTTTCGTGCGCTGGTTTCGTGCGCCTTCCGCCGATCCTAAATCCTCATTAATTTTCCTGGTGTGTCTAAAGATTGTTTCAACTTGAAACTTGACCAGAATTTTCCAATGCGGTCCGTAATATTGCGAATAAATGGAAGAAAAACTTTTACAGCTGACAGTTGTTGTTGTTAAATGTCGTCAGACGCTTTTCTTCTGGGATGGAGTGCTCGATCTATCTCGTTGTCAGCGTCTCCATTTTTCTTAAAAGCCGTTCGCAAATGATTTAGTTCATCTTGCAAATAACTGACTCACAGATCTTATTATCTCCGTCCACCAATGTCTTATTGTCACCTCTCTTCTGCCTGGGATGGTGGTTCGAATCCTTATGGAGGTGTGTGTTTCTTTTCTACACACTTTATGCCCTATACTCCCATCTGTCCGTTTAATTACTGATACCTCCAAAAAATTAAGTTGTCCATTGTTCTCTTTCTACATAGTAAACTGTATCTTTGGTTTAATACTATTTAGGTGCACCAAGAAACTATACAATTATTCTTCAGCGTGTTTCCATACCACAAAAGAGAATCTGTAGAGATTCAGAAACACCACAATAATTTTAATAGAAAGAGGAAGGCTTAAAGTTAGACAAGAAATGGCGGTCAACTCTGTACCAACGACGTGACTATCGATTACATTTAATCGAGGATAATGACGTTAGTCAGAGATAGACTTATAGTCGGCCTGGCAGCTAGTCGTTGTCTCACCTCGGAAGTTATTGCCCGCAGTTGGCAACGAAACGTCAGGAAGAAGAAGTTTCACAGATCGACGATGGCCTCTCATCCCGGAAATTGTAACTAATGAATAAGCCGGCCGTGAACGCCTACACGTTACGAATAGAAGGTCCTGTCACGTTAACGTCGCAGACGACCAAGTTTATAAACCGGTCGCGTGCCGCCACGGGTGAAGTATACCTTGAATGCCAAATTGGCGCTACCCAAAACCGGCGCCGATTCGGTTCTGATGCACCACGTGCTGTAGATGACAGGGATGACCGACGGCTGCGGAGATGTGTTCGGGTGAATAGACGTGCAACAGACCAATCGACCGCAAAGACGAACGAAGGAGCTCCTAACAGTGTCTCCTGAATCACCGCTGAGTGAACGTTGTTACATACCGGCATCCGTAGGGGGCGCCTGGTCCATGTACCTGTGCTGGAATCTACACTCCAATACGGCGACTGGACATCCACTGACTGGCCACAGGCGGCCGTTTCTGAGAATCACGTTTGCTGCCCCATCGGACAGATGGACAGATTGGCGAACGGCTTGAAAGTATAGAAAACAAGTTGCAACGTCGGGGGAGGGAGTGTTATGGTCTGGGGAATGGTTTCTTAGTATCCTCTACGTGATCTCGTCATTTTTAAAAGACACACTGGATCAATACATGTATGCATGTATCCTATGGCAACCACACTCTCCGGATTTAAACCCAACTGAGAATCTATGGGACCATCTCGATCGGCCTGTTGCCGTCAAGGATCCCCAACCGAAAAACCTAGTGCAGCTGGACACGGGACTGGAGTTGGCATGGCTCCACATTCCTACCACACCCCTCCAAACATCAATAACACTATTCTTCCACGTGTCGCAGCGGTCCGTGCTGCAATTGGTGATTACTCAGGCTTTTTGGAAGTGGTAAGTTCAGTTGTTGGTTGGGGCGGTTGTTTGGGGGAAGAGACCAAACAGCTAGGTCATCGGTCACATTGAATTAGGGAAGGAAGCCGGCCGTGCCCTTTCAGAGGAACCATCCCAGCATTTGCCTGAAGCGATTTAGGGAAATCACGGAAAACCTAAATCAGGATGGTCAGACGAGGGATTGAACCGTCGTCCTCCCGAATGTGAGTCCAGTGTACTACCACTCCGCCACCTCGCTCGGTGGTAAGTTCAGTGTAACTGGACAATGTGTAAAAGGGGGGGGGGGGGGCTGAGGGTAAGGCGCTGTAGGTCACCTCTGAACCACTGTCCAACTTAGCATATTTCACACATACAAATCATACTAGAGGAAGTCATAGACAAATTGTGTAGGGGAACTCAAAGATAATAATCTATAGAAAGAATAAGCAAAATTCTTGTCTGTAGATGCTACTCCGTGCTGAAGGGAGTGGCCCAAGGAAGGAAAACACTGTCGACCATGTCAAAACAATCAGAGAGCTTGCGAGCTTAAAGAATAAATTGTTGTCTGAGGCGAATGAGCAGTTACGTTCCAGAGAAAAACCAGGGCTGAATGAGGATTGAACCAATAACTTTGGATATTGTAGCATGGCAGCGCCCAAATTTTCCTTCGAGACGCTGTCGAAGATAACAAATCACATTATTTCATGTCACTAAAAGATACACGGTTTCTTCAGTTTCACAATAGACGAATAAGTAATGGGTAGTTAGGTCATAGAATTGTCATCGCAGTTACAGGAACAGCCACCAAAACATCCGCTGCTATAGCTCAAACCGTTATTGACCACGTAAAATGAAACAGGATTCCCCTTTAATCAATCATCCTAACAGTAACGACTGTGCTCCGACAAATAAAAAACTAAATTGCAATTTATCTGATAAATAAAAGTAAAATCTGGATGGAGAATGAGCCTGCTTCTTCACTAATGAAATTTGACTGTTTTCAGAATTTATCGAACAGTATCCTCACTTGTAGCGGAATACTCATCAACACAAGCAAAAATGTTTTCACAGTGTCTATGGAATATACACACACACATTATTAAAATGGGTATACCGCGTGAGTCACTACCTATTGCCACCTATAATACCTGCGAAAGTATGATAGTAGCTGAAAAGTTTGTGGGACAAATGTTGCGTGGGACAACGGGGACCATAATATGACGTTGGCTTTGTTTTGTTGCTAGAGGGGGTCACTTCATAGACATTGTCAACTTTTTTTTTTTAAATGGGATGCTATAGTTTGGTACTTATTTTCTGATAGCTGCTATCGAGACGAATCCAATGATGTGTAACAGTAAGGTCTTTGAAGATCAACGAAAGTTACAAATGTGGCATGAACGTCCATTTACAGGAGGTGTTCCAAGTGATGACCATTGGTATCAATGCAGTGCTGCAATCTTCTTATCATGGATTCAGTGGTATTCCTTATCCCGTAGGCACTTATCGAAGTACATGTTCTGACAATTCTCTCTCGCATATTGTGCAAATAGTAAATATTCACCGAATATGACGTATCCATCTAGCGTGCCATTGACATGAAACACCTTTCGACGGTTTCGCAATACGACACTAATAGGAATGGTAAGACTAGTATCGTCGAATCAAGCGAATGTGAATGATGTATTCCTTCGAAGAACAAGTTGATATGCTTCTCATTTACGTAGAACGCCAAGGAAACTTAGTGAGAGCTAGAGATATCCTCAGCGTACTCACCTACACGTCGTGCATTTAAAAATGTGTATGATAAACTGAAAACATCTAGATCTTTAACACATCGGAAACATATCCGGCAAAGGCAAATTACTAACGAGGAAACTTTTGCCAATGTGGTTCGAGATCCTTGTATTAGTTCGTGTCAAATCGCAAGGGAATCTGGCATGAGCCAGAGTAGTGTTGTTCGTGTTCTACATCGCCATAAATATAGTTCTTACCATATCAGTCTCCAACAAGGATTAGCTCGTATGGATTGTATGCGTCGCACTGAATTCTGACAATGGGCTCAACTTCAGATTCAGAGGCATAACACATTTATTAATTTGATTTTATTTAGTTATGAGGCTATATTCACGAACCATGGAAATGTTAATTTGCATAACATGCATTATTGGGCAACTGAAAATCCATGTTGGCTGCGCCAAGCTGCACACCAAAAACCGTGGTCTGTGAATGTATGATGTAGGATTCCGGAGGAGAGAATTATAGGCCCCTATTTCATCGAACGAAATCTTAATGGTAGGAAGTACACCACATTCCTGCTACAAACATTAGGTCTGTCATTTGAAGAAATACCTTTAGGAACAAGGAACCGAATGTGGTATCAACACGATGGTTGTCCGGCACATTTTTCGCTGATGGCTAGAAATGATTAGCAGGGACAACTCCCAAATTGTTGGATTGGACATGGAGGAGATGTGTCGTGGCCGACTCGTTCGCCAGACGTGACGCTTCTTTATTTTTTCTTGTCAAGATACGTAAAAGACATTGTTTATAAAGACATTCCAACTACAACTTCGATAAGTGCCGATGTGATAAGGAATACCCCTCATCCATGATAAGAAGATTGCATCAGTGCACTGATACCAATGGTCATCACTTAGAACATCTTTTGTAAATGGACGTTAATGTCACCTTTGTGACCTTCGCTGAATTTCAAAGACCTTGCTGTTACACATCACTGGATTCGTCTCGATAGCCGTTAGCAGAAAACAAGTATCAAACTATAGCATCTCATTTAAAAAAACAAAGTTGACCTTCATATCTCTGAAGTGACCCCACCTAGAAACAAAAAACCAACGTCTTATTATGGCCCCTGTTGTTCCATGCAACCTTTGTCCTACAAACGTTTGAGGTCCTATCATACTTTAGGAGTTATTCTGAGTGGCTCTAGTTAGTGACTCACTCTGTATACTAACGTTACACATCTCCTAAACCACTGGTCCAGTTTCAATCAAACTTGGCAGAATTATCCATTACTGTGAGGTACCAACAGCTGGTGGGGTAAGAACCACCTACCTATCAAAGCTACAGATATGATGTCATAAACAAAGAGATGCGTGAAAAACTGCCATACCATACATGATGTTTAAATTTATGACATCTGTGCTACTAACTCTATTCGCAATAAATTTCGCAGACGGTCTGAATCAGCAAAATTGTATCATTGTCATGACGTCATAAACTCTGAGATATGTGAAAAAATGCTACATAAATCACGAAGACTTATTACTTTTACTCTTTGCTGCTAAGATAGTCCTACAGTTGAGTCAAAGAAATCCCTGCCGGCCGCGGTGTTCTCGCGGTTCTAGGCGCGCAGTCCGGAACCGTGCGACTGCTACGGTAGCAGGTTCGAATGCTGCCTCGGGCATGGATGTGTGTGATGTCCTTAGGTTAGTTAGGTTTAAGTAGTTCTAAGTTCTAGGGGACTGATGACCACAGCAGTTGAGTCCCATAGTGCTCAGAGCCATTTGAAAGAAATCCCTGACGCCTAGTAGCGCTTTCGACAGGTTTGAGCTACTAAGTGCAAACGGTGGTACGCGAAAAAAAATAACCGTCGATAGACCTATGAAGAGGCGTTGTCGCACAGACGTATACAAAATCGCATCGTAGAAAAAAATTGTTCAAATGGCTCTGAGCACTATGGGACTTAACTCCTGAGTTCATCAGTCCCCTAGAACTTAGAACTACTTAAACATAACTAACCTAAGGACATCACACACATCCATGCCCGAGGCAGGATTCGAACCTACGACCATAGCGGTCGCGCGGCTACAGACTGTAGCGCCTAGAACCGCTCGGCCACTCCGGCCGGCTGCGTTGTGAACAAGCAAAGCAGCTGTACTGATAAAGTTGTATATTAAGCAGATTTCTTAGTGCGATTGTTTTATAGCTTTAAATGTGTTTTCACGAAGACATAAAAATGAAATTAGTTCCTTCTTACACTAACAACACTGTTAATTTTTTTGTTTCTGTTGCTTTAAGAAAACTGGCAAATGAATATCCAAGCAATGCCTGATGTGGCAGCTATAAGGGTGATATGTTATGTTCTCATATATAAAGAAACATTATTCAGCACGAAACCATGCAACATAAAGCTTGTCTAAACACGCTTCCAACGAAAATCTTTCTAAAGCTTCCTGGCAGATTAAAACTGTGTGCCCGACCGAGACTCGAATTCGGGACCTTTGCCTTTCTCAGGCAAGTGCTCTACCATCTGAGCTACCGAGCACGAAGTTCGCCCGGTCCTCACAGTTTTACTTCTGCCAGTATCTCGTCTCCTACCTTCCAAACTTTACAGAAGTTCTCCTGCGACCCTGCAGAAGTAGCACTCCTGAAATAAAGGATATTGCGGAGACATGGCTTAGCCACAGCTTGGGGGATGTTTCCAGAATGAGATTTTCACTCTGCAGCGCAGTGTGCGCTGATATGAAACTTCCTGTCAGATTAAAACTGTGTGCCCGACCGAGATTCGAACTCGGAACCTTTGCCTTTCGCGGGCAAGTGCTCTACCACCCTTTTTTTGGTCTTTTTTTTGTCTCCTTTCTCCCCTTCAACCCGTCCTTTACGCTCGCCAATTTTTGCCTTCTCGGCCCGGCTTCTCCGCCTTTAAAGAGAGAATGTAACTTGATGATGTGGAAACGCGCTTCTTCTGACCGACAAACTAAGTATGCCCCTTCTGCTGCCTTTGTTTGCAACATGGCTTGAATAAAAATAAATTTAAATTCAATTGAGAAGGCTTTCACATAATTGTTATGGAAACGTAACTGCATCTATAACTTTCTTTCTCCATGCGTGGAAAAACGGAAAGAAGCAAACTCATTTTGCTGATAAGTAAAATTCTCTTCTTCAGAAAGGTAATGAATTAACTAGGCTTCTGCTGCTTGATTTTACACATAAGTAATATAAATATGTCTTCCTGTGAAAAGAAGGAATGAAAGAAAGAAACTAAATAAAGGGTAGATACCAGTTTCATCACTGTGTCGTATGTTTCCCTCGAAACAAAGTGATATATACATATAGGCTTAACTCGTTTATATTTATGACCTTCTCTGATTACTTGCTATTGGATATCCTCCTCTTGGCATGTGAAGTGCAATCTTGTACCACAAAGCACTCGTCTAATATACGAAATGCTTCGATGGATAATGTAAATTACGCACTTCTATTGGTTACAGTATTGTTTTAGTTAAAAAATTTGCGTAGTTTTAGTTGTATTTTTTAGTACACATCAACTTGTGGTGCTCAGTTGTAAGGTATACCCAGAAGTCCTCTCTATTGCTTGATTCGTTTGTTAGGATGTAATGCATCGTTTGACCTTTCAACCAGTTGATTGCTGTTCGTTTTGTTTTAGGGTAAGGTATACTGTCAGGGTTTAAAAATTCAGCAAGCGTAACGGCGTTGGGCGTAGTTCTGCTGACGCTCGCTATCTTTTGTCGTATGTAGAGCCATATGTCTTTTACCTTGTCACACAATAATCTATGCTCTTCGATATCTGGTATACTACATAACTCGGCCAATCGAATAGAGTGAAGTTTAGAGTTCGTCGTAATTTTCCTTTTTACAGCATAGTACCAGGCCGATTTGACATACGTTGGCAGGTTCCGGCAGTGAATATTTTGCCATATTGTTTCCCAGTTATAATAAGGATACTTTTGTTCTACGTCGTTTCTGGGTTTCTCTTTCATCAAGTTATTGTAAAGTTCTTTCACTTTCATGATGTCTTTTTCAGGGATCCTTGCCTGCATGTAGCTGTATTCCACTAAAAAGTATTTCAAGTGGTATAGTCCGTTGGGTATATGTTGGACATTTATAGGTGCACTGGTTTCAGCACGAGCTATTTCATTTAACAAATGTGCAGCAAGGGTGCCACGTGGTTGTTTCCACTGTTTGTATGTGGTTGAAAGGTCACAATTTTGAACATGGCCGATAATGCAGCAACCGTAAACGAAATTTATAATATTACTTGAAAATACAGCTCTTCGGTTGCACAGGTGCAACCGAAGGGCTGTATTTTCAAGTAATATTATAAATGGTTGAAAGGTATAAGGCTTGTGCTTTTTTTCTGATATCGGTGAGATTTAACCCAACACATTTCGTAGGGAGCATCAGAATGTCATATTTGACCTTGGAAATATGTCCGCGGCTGACAAAATGTCCTAGTGCAGATGCGATACTTCTCGACAAGGCGCAGGTGGTGGCAGAACTTGTGCTACGTAATTAACTTTGGATATGATTTATACATTTGCCACTATTGCTTTCTGAAGTTCATCGAGTTTCCTAATACTATGTGCCTGTACAGAGGCGCGTATGCTGTTAAGTAATTTTCGATAATTCGCAGCTATAGTGTGTTTGATATTTCTTTTAAAATCTATGCCGAGAAATTTCATGGTTACAAGCTCGCGTAACATACCCTGCGTTTGCGTCCCAATTCCACGGCCGATGTTGAAAATCGCCGACTTTATTCTATTAAGTTTTGCACCAGATGCCTGTTCATATTTTGTTACTATTTGTAGTGCGCTCTCTACTTCAGTGCCATTCACGACGAGGAAGCCAACATCATCAGCGTAAGCCTTGCACACGATCTTTTCTCCATGTATTTGTAGCCCTTGTAGATGTTTCATAAGGGAGGCAAGCAGGGGTTCGATGGCGATGGCGAAGACTGCCATTGACATCGGACACCCTTGCCTAACGGAGCTGGTGACGTTAATCGGGCGGCTGATGTGCCCATTGTTGACAAATCAGGCTGAGTTGTTTGTTAATGTATTTCTTTCTACTGCACTGAAACGTGGAGGGAAGCCCATTGCGCCCATGGTCCGAAGGAGAAAACGATGATTTACCCTGTCGAATGCTTTAACAAAGTCGAGTGAGATGAGTGCACATTTTATTTTGCAGACGTCGGCCGTTGAAATTAGGTCCCTGTAATCACAAAGGGTCTGGAGAATTCTCCTATCTTTGCCCACACTTGTCTGATAAGGACCAGTGACGCTGGTCATTGTGGCTCTCAGCCTGCGAGCGAGGATGCGGCCAAAGATTTTGTAATCGCTGTTTAAAAGCGTAATTGGCCTCAGAGCGGTTACAGTTTTCTTGTTGGTGGTTTTTGGCACTAACACTACGAGTCCCTCACGAAATTCTTTCGGGATTTCATTTTCGGGATTTAGTAGTTCGTTGCAGATGAGAGTTAACTTGGCTTTTACGAGGTCACTAAATTTGCGATAAAATTCTGCCGGAATACCGCCCGCCCCTGGAACTTTATTTTTCATGCTTCCATATATAGCTTCTACGACACCTTCTTCAGTGACTCCGGAGATAGAGTTTGTGCTTCCGCGTGGCGTACTTTGCTCTGGAGGTTGATCATTAACTCGTCTTGAAGCCGTTCGTCAACTGGTTGACTAGACATTAAGGATTCAAAATGCTGTACGATTGCCTCTTTAATCTCTCTTTGCTTCGTCAGCTTCCTTCCATCATCAGTCGTTATTTCAGAGAATATCTTGCGAGACGCCCTTTGGCTTTCACGAATGACATGATAAATGTAAGTAATCTCGTGCTGTGCTATATTCTGGGCACGCGACCGTATTTGGTAGCCTTCCAGTTGTTTACGCCGAAGAGCCAAACTTTTTGCTTTAATTTTGTTATTTCTTTCGTAGTTGTCCACAACTGTTGCATCGGACTTGTACAAATCCCTTAGACACTGAAAGTAGAATTCTATAGTTGATTTGTACCAAAAGTTTTTGTCTTTTGAGCAATTTACGAAAAACCTCCGTATTTTAGGTTTGGCATGTTTCAGCCACCAGTCAGTGCCAGAGCTGTACGAGCTAAATTTGCTTTCACACTCTCTCCATAACTTGTAAAATGCCTCCTGACAAGCTTGGTCTGCCGGCCGAAGTGGCCGTGCGGTTAAAGGCGCTGCAGTCTGGAACCGCAAGACCGCTACGGTCGCAGGTTCGAATCCTGCCTCGGGCATGGATGTTTGTGATGTCCTTAGGTTAGTTAGGTTTAAGTAGTTCTAAGTTCTAGGGGACTAATGACCTCAGAAGTTGAGTCCCATAGTGCTCAGAGCCATTTGAACCATGTTTTTGAAGCTTGGTCTTCCAGATGTGACACGTTGGGCTTCCATGTGCCTCTACCTCGGTAGGTCCCTTGTTTTGTCAGATTGATTGTGCATATGTACGCAGCATGATCCGAGAAAACGGTAGGCCATATTTCGGAGTGCAAAATGTGGTGTTTCAAATTATGAGTTACATATATCCTGTCTAGACGGCTCGCCGAGTGACTTGTGGTGTGGGTGAAGCCAGGGGCTGCGCCGTGCATATGCTCCCATGAGCATATTAGTTTTAGGTCATTAACTATACGTTCCAGTTCAGTACACTTGTTGAAATTGGGAATTTGGTCCTTGGCATGCAAAACACAGTTAAAATCTCCTCCCAGGATAAGGTGTTCATATCGAGTTCCAAATAGTGGGACAACTTCTTCTTTAAAGAACTCCCCTTTGCGGTGCCTGTTACAGGATCCTGAAGGGGCATATACGTTAATGACTCGCATTTTGTTTATAGTGGCCGCAATGCCTTTACTGTTTGGTAGTGGCGGTGCCTGTTACAGGATCCTGAAGGGGCATATACGTTAATGACTCGCATTTTGTTTATAGTGACCGCTATGCCTTTACTGTTTGGTAGTGTTACCACATCTTGGACTAGTATGCCCTCCTTTGCGAGCAGAGCTGTGCCCATTTCCGTTCCATGCCCTGGGTTTATAATTGCGTTGAAGCCAGGTACGTTACCGAGCTCAATGTCTGTCACTTCTTGTAAAAGGTTAATGTCACTGTCAGAAGCATATATAAAATCTTGTAAGTTCTGTAATTTAAAGGAACTATGAATCTTATTAAGGTTTACTGTAGCGATTTTGTACGCTTGTGTGTCAGACATTGTTCGTTCTACTTGATCAAACTTTAAACAACATTCTTCCGTTGTGTCTCGCAAGCGTCAGCTTTAGAACTCATTTTAATAATATTCACCGGTAGCAAATGTTTCAGTGGTGTGTCCTTGCTCTTTATAAAGTTCGTTCACGGAGACGTCTTCGTTGAAGAAATCAGCCATCTTTGGGGCTGGAGTACAGTCTGTTTTAGTTTCTGAAACTTCTGTCATTTCTTCATCCGCATTGTTATGATCGCTTTTGTCTGCCCAGCTGGTTGACGTTGTCGTCGTGGGTGGGACGAACGAATCTTTAGGAGAGTGATTCGCTTCTTGAGGGGGGGTGGATGCTTTCTTTGTTAGCTTTCCTTGGGCGTCCCGTTTTTCCAGCGCAGAAGGGGAACGCTCCTCAGAAACTGGTGTCGCTTTCGTGTTGCCACCCATCTGTTGGCTTAAGCTACTACCTATTTCCTTTGCTTTTTGTCGAAGTGCAGGAGCTGTCTCCCCCCCCCCCCCCCTTTTTTTTTTTTTTTTTTTTTTTGTGAGAATTGACTCTCGACGGACTTTCTTCAGTATCCAAGTTAGTTTCGCTTTCCTGCAAGGTGTCTCGGTCTTCAACTTCCGCCGGCGGATCTGCGCCTTAACAGTTGCAGGTGCCTGTTTCGGTGGAACTTCAACTGTTTTCGTAGGTTGGTGGGATTCTTGTAGGTCTTCAGCTATGACGGCACTGACATCCATCGGAATTTCAGTGTCTGGAGAATTTGTATTTGCACACGATTCAGGGGCTGAGGAAGCTGTCGGCCGTTCGCGTGCCACGGCGGCGTAAGTTCCAGGCAGTGTTGTCATCACCGGTGGCCTGGCGGCCTCGCCGGCCGGCAGCTGTGCAACGCGCCGCTGTATACATTCTGTGCGAACGTGCCCAGGCTTGTTACAGGCGGCACAGGTTCGCCGTTGGTCGTCATAAATTACAATTCCTCTATATCTGCAGACATTGATGTACGGCGGGATGTGCTTTTGTAACTCTACTCGAAGCTGCCGTACGCCATTTAGTACTGAGAATTTATGCGCGCTTGACCATTTCTCGGCAAAGTTGCTGAGCACTTTCCCGAAGGGTTAAATTACGGCATTTGGTCTGTTGTAATCTCAAAGGGCAACTCGAAGATTCGAACTGTGCGAATGCCAAAACCAGCATGTGCAACGGTGACTTCACATACGTTTCCATCTGAGTGCTTAAATTTCATGACACCTCCGGAAGACTCAACTATTTTCTCGCACAACTCGGAACTACGCATTTTAACAAACACGACACAAGCTACAATCGACAGGTGGATCCCGATTATATCATTAAAGGAGAGCTTAACATCTTCTTCTAACCAATTTTCTACTTCAAACGACTTAGGTCTGGCATATCGAGAATCAAAGTTAAGTTTCAACATATCTTTTCGACTTGGCTGAGCCATCACTGCATACTACTCATTACGTCTCGAAGTGTTCGATAAAGCTTTAAGCTGCAGCAAGCGCTAGACTTATCACGTGAAAGCACAGACGGCGCAGCGCACACCACACTATGTCCTACCTCCACGCCGTCCGCTGGCGAACTACCATCTGAGCTACCGAAGCACGACTCACGCCCGGTCCTCACAGTTTTACTTCTGTCAGTATCTCGTCTCCTACGTTCCAAACTTTACAGAAGTTCTGCGAACCTGGCAGAACTAGCACTCCTACCTTCGAAACTTTACAGAAGTTCTCCTGCGAACCTTGCAATAACCTTTCTTTCAGGAGTGCTAGTTCTGCAAGGTTCGCAGGAGAACTTCTTTAAGATTTGGAACGTAGGAGACGAGATACTGGCAGAAGTAAAACTGTGAGGACCGGGCGTCAGTCGTGCTTCGGTAGCTCACATGGTAGAGCACTTGCCCGCGAAAGGCAAAGGTCCCGAGTTCGAGTCTCGGTCGGGCACGCAGTTTTAATCTGCCAGGAAGTTTCATATCAGCGCACACGCCGCTGCAGAGTGAAAATCTCATTCTGAAAATCCGTCTACTCTGCTATAGGACTAACAGTGCCCATTTTACGACACGAATATTTCAGTAGCATGTCGAATTAGAACTGCAAAAAATCCCCGACATATAGAAGAAAGAGCAACACCCACAACCACTGTTAATGCTAATTTATAGACCAAAAAAGTAAAATAGAATATTTATTGTTACTGCGGGATGCCAAGAACGTGCATTGCATTCAAGCGCTAGAAGGATTTAACGTAGACAGTTACATTCACATTATTGTATTGCTGTAAATACATTCGTAGGACGCAGTCGTTAGAATTAATGGGAAACTTATTTGAATTATGTTACTACGTTACGGAAAGTGATTACTAATAATGAGAAAACAGGAAGATGCATTCAGCAAAACAAAGCTATGTTTTATTTAACAAATCACTGCAGAATAGTTCTTTTTTACATTTCTCGGAAGTACTGTCTCCTACGAAAACTGAACTTCTTTGTAGGATGTCACATGGTCACATTATCTTACAGTTAGTCGATAATAAGGTGTGTGGTTTCTTGCCCATTTTGTCCTTTTGAGATTGTGTTTCCTTTAGTCAATATCATAGGGGGTTTTCAATTATTGCTCGTTGGACTCTAATCCGATGCCATGGCTCGTGCTTTATCTTGCTAATGTATTCCAGAGGACGAGTTGTTAGCCTCAGGGTATTCACTTTCTCCAGTAGTTTTGGTACGTAGTCTTCGATCATGACTTGCCGTGTGGCTATGTTCAACTCCTGCTGCATGTCCCTGACTTGCGCCCATCTTGGTGCTCGACGTATTTGGCGGAAACATCTATTTTGTAGAACTTGCAGAGTTTTGACATTCAATGCGCTACTCGTGTCCCAGGACTAGCTGCCACAAATAATGAATGATAGTATAATGACCTTATACAATCTTAGTTGGGTGAGTGAATGGTGCATGGCATGAAGCGTCCGTATTAGTTTCCCGTTTTGGCCTGGATGTGTTTTTAAATACTAAATTATTGTGCAAAATGATTCTGAGATATGACACATGTTGTGTCCAATTAACCTCAGCTGTGTTCATCACCAGTCTGTCGCGTAAATAAGGACGAAGCCTGCCTGTGGCTTGTAGACGTTCAACTTTATCATGTTAGTTGCAACCCATTGTTGAACGAGTGTCAGCGGTCGCTGGAGAGGTATTATTGCGGCTGTTAGTGGGAATGGCAGTGTCGTCTGCAAACTGAGCAACCACTATCTGTGATGTAGCTGACAATTCAATGACGTAGAGGATAAACAAAGTTGGTGATAATACCGACCCTTGTGGAATTCCCAGGTCGAGTTGTTTTGTGCTGGTTGTCGACTTTCACAAAGAAACTTCTATCCACCAGAAAACTATCCACAGGTTTTGTGTAGTGGTCTATTTTTAATAGGAGCTTTTACTTCCATGCTTCGTCGTATACTTTTTCCACATGAAGATATACTGCTGACGGATTAGTACGCGCGGTTCATGTTATACGCAATATATTCGGTCACTCTAAGTAGCTGGAGTTCGGGGGCAGTTTGGTTTGAAAAGGGAAATGGTCGCTCTCATGATTTCCTTTTCTGATAATGGTTGCAGGTGGTGTAGAATGACCCTCTCAAACGCTGTCGGTAGTGTAGATAATGGACTTAGCGGTCTGCGGTTAACCGGGAGTTTTGGGTCTTTACCCGTTTCGGCATCACTACCACTATTGAAATGATTATTGAGTAAATAGCAATTGTAGATCCTCGCTTGTAGCACCACTGGTTTTCGTGGCATGTTCGGGACCTGTTCATTAGACATTCCCTCAGGACCGGCTGAGGAGCTAGTGCCCAGATTCTGTACTACTTCCCGTACTTCTGTCGGAGAAGTGAAATGCGCCTGTGTGAGCCGATCCTGCTGACGAATGTGCTGGGTGACGTTTGAGACGTACGAGTAAGATGTCTTCCTCGCCAATACCGAGCAACTGTGGCTGTAATGTATGCAGCACCTCGTGTGATGACGCCAATAAATCAGCCTTGCGAAGGGGATCGAACGTGACAATTTTGGATCTCATAGTCTTCTTACAATTCTTTAGTCATTTTGGGTGTTTAGCAAGAGGTCGCCGATGTATTTCTTTCATGAGACGCCTGAGGTCTCTTTAGTCTCTTGGGTGTTGGAATCTCTTCCAACAATTGCGGGCTTCATTTTTAAGTGTTTCCAGGTCCTGTAGCAGTTCAGAGACTACTTCATAATGTGGTGACTCATGTGATGTCGTAGTAGTGTCCTATTTGTGTAACTGTTTCATATGTGTTGTTAATCGCTGGGTCGCTACGTCCATGTCTGCGGTCACACCGACATTCATCGTGGTATTGATATCATTATTTAGATAGGATACGAACTGCTTCCAGTTTACAGGACACTTCCGCGGGGGAATCGGCGGCTCTTTTGCATATGTGATGCAGCCAATGACCGGGCAACGGCCAGACGTGAGGACATCTATTGTGTCCGACTACTGGTTAAATAGTAACTTTTTCAGACTCCTCATCTTAAGCACTCCAGAACGGTGTTTAGCTTTTGTCTAGATATGTGTGGGTTCTCCTGGGCTGCATGTTAATATTCTGAGCCGCTCCTTCAGGTCGTAAATAGTGCGGTGCTGTTGGGGCTGCTTCGCCTCGGATGCCAAGCTAAGTACTTGGAATTTACATCGCCACGTAATATAATTTGGTCAAAGGTATCTAAAATTGCGTAAGGTCGCCTTCATCGAGCTGGTCATTCGGTCGTGAGTATGCTGCGACCGTTATTATTTTGCCATGGGCTGTAGCCCATGTGACTGCCGTTGCCTCATGAGTGTTCATGGGAGGGAAGTTTCGACGGAATGAGTCCGGTAATTCAGCAAAAATACCGCCCCGTCTGTTTTCCTGACCGTTCGGTATGCCGTCATGTTCCGAAGTTTAAATGATCGAGTCGGTGGAAGATGGGGTTCTGTTACGCAGAGTAGGATTGGATTCGTTTGGAGGGAAGGGGGGGGGGAGGAGACCAAACTGCGAGGTCATTGGTCTCATCGGATTGGGAAAGAATGGGGAAGGAAGTCGGCTGTGCTCTTTCACAGGAGCCAACCCGGCATTTGCCTGTGGCGACATAGGGATATCACAGAAAACCTGAATCAGGATGGTCGGTGTAATGGGACGCAAAATTAAAGCGTCACCCATCCACAAGAATCAGCTCAGTTTGCAGGTAAATATAAGTTTAATTTAGTGTTTTGTTTATGTATTTGTAATATTTTGTTATGTTTGTAAAATATCTAAAGTTTGTATTTTTGTTTTGTATGTTTCATGTTTGGAGAGAGCAGCGCAACTCGCGGAAACAGCTTCTTCACTGTCGGAACCAGAAAGAATATTGCTGGAAAGTACACTTCGCGGGTCAACGGCCAAAGAGCAGCAGAAGATCCTGTGACCGGGTTGTTGCGTCGAACCTCCAACATTCAAATAATTAAAAATTTGTCATTTTCCATCGCAATGACATCACAGAATGTTTAGCTCATGTTGTATTTTTGTTCAGTTCTGTTTTGTCGAGCCTGATGTTCACATCTGTATGTAGCATATACGAAGACAATAAAACAGTGTATGGTCTAAAGCTTAAATATGTGTTCGAGAATTATTTATGAACAGTTATATTGAGGAAGAATTATTACTCAATTTTTCCAAGATATTTATTTTCAGAAGAGTTTGATTTCAAATTTTGAATCTTAAAGGTTTTACAGTCTGATTTTAACATCAGAAAAATAAGATAACTTGCAAGAATATAATTTCCAAGAAGAAACCAACGACATCTAAATTTCAAAAGTTTGCGCAAACCAGTTGGACTGAGTGACGTAATTTGGCAAAATGACTCAACTGAAGGTGTTTTAGTTACAGTTTCGTTCAAGAATCTTTTATAGAGAACTTTAAAAGAATTTAAATAAATTTTTTGAAGTGTTTTGTAAACGACGTAGGTGACGATGTCAGCACATGGTCATATTTCAAACAAAAAACCATTGAGTCATACGCGTCGTTACACTACACCGGGCGTGTGGTTGAACCGTCGTCCTCCCGATTGCGACTCCAGTGTGTTAACCAACGCACCACCGAGCTCGGTTTACACAGAGTACATCTGTGTTATGTCGAGATATAAATTCAGAAGATTCGACATTGTTTCTTGCCACTCCTTCGGCATTAAAATTAAATATGTCAGTTTTTTGGTCCTTGGTGGTGTGACGGCCACTATGAATTGAATATCGTCATCACTCTCTCTACGAGGACCGTTAGTAACGTGATGGGGTCAGGCGAATCGTTAAACTTACGCATGGTGTCCGGGATGGTCCTTAGAACGTTAGATTCTTATGTTGGCAATTAAATTTCCGACCCCTGATATGGCTTTGTGGATTTCCAATATGTCTTAATACTGGGATGCGTTTTGATTAGTCCCCTGATTTTGAGGTCGCCCCCGCCCCTACCTCGTTCTGACTTAGGAAAGTCTTTGAGGTTGCTGTTATCAACTTTCTGAGTGGTCTGTGCCATAGTTAGTTTGCCTTCGATTGTATTTGTGCATGGTAAGTGTGCAGTGACTCTTGAACTTTAGGACCTCCTCTCCATCATGCTACGTGTTCGCCGCCGTTATAATTTTCACATGTTGATTTATGACCTCGGGGTTTGTCGCATTCTATAGTGAGATGTCTGGCTGTACAGCGCACGCATTTGACTGTCACCTTGCAGTAAGTAGACGTATGAAAGTACAGTTGGGAACCTTTGTTCTGAGGTGGCCTGTCTTTGCGTCGATATGTTTCCAACGTTATACGAGTGTCCATCAAACAAAAAACATCATATATCGTGTCAGTTGTCGACCACGGTGGTAACGAGACACACTTCATAGGCTGCGGTATCAGCTGTTGGGTTTACTCGCGCGAGTTTTGAACGTTCCCGATGTTCATTATCGACCACTTCTTCCGTAATTTCAGCGGGTAAGTGTTTCAGTACCATCTGAAGTGTTTTGTGTGCGGGATCCTGGTGTGTGTAGAATGGGATTCTATTTACGTGAAACGATCGCAGGGCTGTTCGCTGGTCATCTATGGACTCGAAATGATATTTTATCGTCTTCCCCTTGAAAATCTCTTTAATCGGTTCCTCTAATTGTTTTTCTGTGACGTACCGTCGAATATACTGTATCGTTGTAGGTGGGACTGCAATGAACCTACGTGTTGATTAGGCGAGGCCCGACGTCAGCGCCTTCTGCTTGGCCAGCGGTGGCTGGGGGTGCGGAGACTCTCGCTCAATGGAGCAAATTTGTTTGACGTCCGTATTGGCGACTGTCTTCTACCTACTTCTGCAAGTATGTGCGGCTGATTTTCCTTTTAATTCCGGATTTGGCCGTGTATAAGTATTGTTCTGAAATATCACGTCCGTGTAAGTCTTCTAGCATGTCGATATCCTTCGTCTGATGTGTCTTTGTCTATAATGTCTCGTCTCCATCACGTGTATCCGGGGGGATGGGGGTGGAGGGGTTCAGTAGCCCAGGTTCGGTCGCAAACTGCAGTATTCGTCTGTCTCTCTCGTGTCCGTCTTGACTGGTGATTGGTGTTGTCTCTTGAGTGTAACGTTGCGTATCGGTCGCAGTAAGCTGTTCTTTGGTGGTTGGTGATTGATGACGTCCTTCTAGGTTGTGTTGCGTATTGGTCGCAGTAGGGTGTTCTCTAGTATTGCATTGCTTTGGCCTGGAAGCAGCGTAGTGCTTCTGCCATTGCGACAATGGCATACCAGACTAATGTTAGGAGAAAAATCGTAACTGCGAGAAAAGGCGAGTCTTTGTTCCACGTAGGGGGCCAGCAAATAAATTCAAGTATTTGTCGCACATGTTAGATAACACCGCTGCAGCTTACCTCTAAATAGTGATTATTATGAAGATGTCTCCTCGCTGGTTGAAGAGTTGGTGGTCCACGATGTGGAAGAAACGGACATACTGGACGATGTAATGTTCACTAACCTCACTGCATATAATAAAAAATTGTTTACGACAGTTCGATCGTTTTAGTTGTTGCATGGAAATGAAATACGGACTGGCTGGCCGGGAGGCCCCATACGGGGTAGTTCGGCCGCCAAGTGCAATTCTTATTTCAGTCGACGCCACATGGGCGACTTGCGCGCTGGTGATGAGGATAAACCAACACCCAATCCCCGAGAAGGGAAAATCTCTAACCCGGCCAGGAATCGAACACGGGCCCGCATGCATGGGAGGTGAACACGTTACCACCAACCTACGCAGGCGGACAGTTGTTGCATATGGCACACAGATCAGATTATGCTCAATATTGAAATCCACTAGATAAACCCATCTTTTTATGGTCACTGAGTCTACGTTCCCCATGATACATTAACTCACGATGAAAGGCACGTCTGTCGTAGGAACTTAAACCCGGCAGTCTCCTTTGTGATTTCCGTTAATAGACCGTTAATAGACAACGAGTAGAAGATAAATCCAGGACTCATCACATTTAAATACACATTGTCCACTGTACTTACAGTTCACAACACACCGGAAAACGGTCTGTATGTGGGCGATTGTAAGTTCGCCATCGATGCCCCGAAGTGGCCAACAACCAACCTTCCATAGCTTCCGTTCAGTCATTGTTATATCAAACCTCGCTACCTATCGATACACATTTCAACTTTCGCTGTTGAAGAATATTATTACATTTAAAGGTTTCGACTGAACGTTGTCAATTTAAACAGATACACATGATTTCAAGATCAGTGGAAAATGTTAACGAAAAAACAGTTACTACAGCAAAATAAAATCCAATCACTCATTGACAATCGCAGAGAATATATAAGGTGTTATGTATTACATTGTAAACAGACATTAGTTTAACAAACCAACATACATATACAGAGTGTTTCAAAATGACACAGACAAATTTCGATGGTCTGTAAATGGTGCGTTGAGGAAAAAATCGACGATAGAAGCTCATGTCCGTAAACGTCACCCAACGACGCTGCAGAGCGTCCACGTTATAGACTCCGGCGCCTATATAATTGTGTATGTGTATACACAGGGAGATTCCAGGATAATCTTATAGACTTTCAGGGATGATGTAGAAGTACAAATGTATCGATTTTACAGAACACATAAGGAACTTAAGTAATATCAATAAGATGTCGCATTTATATTGCTTAAGTTCCTTATGTATTCTGTATTTACATTGATAACTGTCTCTTCTTTTAATTGGTTGTGTATCGATTTTAGTTAAAGGATCCTGGTCCTGAAACGAACGAATCGAAAGTTATGAGCAAACATAATTCTGATACCTCTGATAGTGCAAAAAATCGTACCTTAAGAGCTACAAGCATTTGTTCAATAGAGGATTTGTATTTCGCAGTAACGAAGATAGTAGCTCATCAAGTATGCATTTTAGATGGCATCTTTAGTGAATATATCTTTTCTTATCTTGGTCCACAACACCATCTTTGAATGTTGTTTGCCCTAAAATCTTAGCAACAACAGTACCTGCACGTGTATTCCATTGTCGCAGGTATCAGATCGATTTTCGCTTATAACTTTCGACACTTTCGTTTCCGGACCTGGGATCCCTTACCAAATATTGGTACATTTATTTTTCTCTATCATCCCTGAAGTTTGTAGCATCATCACGTATACGCCACGAAGCGTAGCAGGATGACATTTCTGGTCTTGTCTTGTTTTTCAAGACACCTTCCGCATCCACTCAAAGTTGGTTGGTGTAATGTTGTAATACCGTGAGCACAGTGTTATCTTCACACGTGTTATCTCAGATCTCAGACCTCATGTATAACAAAAACAAAGACCACAGGAACACAGAGAAGAGGCACGCTCGCACACACACACACACACACACACACACACACACACACACGCAAACACACAGTTTTCCGCAGTCGCGGCAGTCCCCTGGAGGGACACAATTTTCGCGCTCGTTGTACATTCAGCTCTGTAGCTCTGATATCTGTGCTGACGTCACACGGCCCAAGCAACCCCCTTGCGAGTCGGCAGGAGGCGTAATACACAGACACCAAAAACAGCTGCTCCTCGCTGGACTACGACCTCTGAGTGCCGGCCTTCTACATACTACTGAAGCTTTACGTTCCACTCTATTATTCACCTGGTTCATGATAAATCCACTATTGTAGTTGTTGTTGTTGTTGTTGTGGTCATCAATCATGAGACTGGTTTGATGCGGCTGGCCATGCTACTCTTTCCTGTGCAAGCTTCTTCATCTCCCAGTACGTACTGCAGCCTACATCCTTCTGAATCTGCTTAGTGTATTAATCTCTTGGTCTCCCTCTTCGACCATGTTGAAGTAGAGAGGATATAAAATGTAGACTGGCAATGGCAAGGAAATCGTTTCTGAAGAAGAGAAATTTGTTAACATCGAGTATAGATTTAAGTGTCAGGAAGTCGTTCCTGAAAGTATTTGTATGGAGTGTAGCCATGTATGGAAGTGAAACATGGACGATAACCAGTTTGGACAAGAAGAGAATAGAAGCTTTCGAAATGTGGTGCTACAGAAGAATGCTGAAGATTAGATGGGTAGATCACGTAACTAATGAGGAGGTATTGAATAGGATTGGGGAGAAGAGAAGTTTGTGGCACAACTTGACTAGAAGAAGGGATCGATTGGTAGGACATGTTCTGAGGCATCAAGGGATCACAAATTTAGCATTGGAGGGCAGCGTGGAGGGTAAAAATCGTAGAGGGAGACCAAGAGATGAATACACTAAGCAGATTCAGAAGGATGTAGGTTGCAGTAGGTACTGGGAGATGAAGAAGCTTGCACAGGATAGAGTAGCATGGAGAGCTGCTTCAAACCAGTCTCAGGACTGAAGACCACAACAACAACAACTTCGACCATCATCAGTTATTTTGCTACCCAAATAGCAAAACTCCTGTACTACTTGAAGTGTCTCATTTCCTAATCTAATACCCTCAGCATCACCCGACTTAATTCGACTACATTCCATTATCCTCGCTTTGCTTTTGTTGATGTTCATCTCATATCCTCCTTTTAAGAAACTGTCCATTCCGTTCAACTGCTCTCCCAAGTCTTTTTTTGTTTCTGACAGAATTACAATGTCATCGGCGAACATTAAAGTTTTTATTTCTTCTCCATGGATTTTAATACGTACTCCGAATTTTTCTTTTGTTTCTTTTACTGCTTGCTCAACATACAGATTGAACAACATCGGGGAGAGGCTACAACCCTGTCTCACTCCCTTCACAACCACTGCTACTCTTTCATGTCCCTCGACTCTTATAACTGCCATCTGGTTTCTGTACAAGTTGTAAATAGCCTTTCGCTCCCTGTATTTTACACCTGCCAACTTGAGAATTTGAAAGAGAGTATTCCAGTCAACATTGTCAAAAGCTTTCAAATTCTAGAATCGTAGGTTTGCCTTTTCTTAATCTAGCTTCTAAATTAAGTCGTAGGGTCAGTATTGCCTCACGTGTTTCCATATTTCTACGGAATCCAAACTGATCTTCCCCGAGGTCGGCTTCTACCATTCGTCTGCAAAGAATTCGCATTAGTATTTTGCAGCCGTGACTTATTAAACTGATAGTTCGGTAATTTTCACATCTGTCAGCGCCTGCTTTCTTTGGGATTGTAATTATTATATTCTTCTTGAAGTTCTAATGGAATGTTGTCCACTCCCGGGGCCTTATTTCGACTTTGGTCTTTCAGTGCTCTATCAAACTCTTCACGCGGTATGATATCTCCCACTTCATCTTCATCTACATCCTCTTCCATTTTTATAACATTGCCCTCAAGTACATCGCCCTTGTATAGACCCTCTATTTACTCCTTCCTCCTTTCTGCTTTCCATTCTTTGCTTATAACTGGGTTTCCATCTGAGCTCTTGATATTCGTACAAGTGGTTCTCTTTTCTCCAAAGGTCTCTTTAATTTCCCTGTAGGCAGTATTTATTTTACCCCTAGTGAGATAAGCCTCTACATCGTTACATTTGTCCTCTAGCCATGCCTGCTTAGCCATTTTGCACTTTCTGTCGATAACATTTTTGAGACGTTTGTATTCCTTTTTGCTTGTTTTATTTACTGCATTTTTGTATTTTCTCCTTTCGTCAATTAAATTCAACATTTCTTCTGTCACCCAAGGATTTCTACTATCCCTCGTCTTTTTACCTACTTGATCCTCTACTGCCTTCAGTACTTCATCCCTCAACGCTACCCATTCTTCTTCTACCGTATTTCTCTCCCCCGTTCTTCTCAGTTGTTCCCTTATGCTCTCCCTGAAACTCTGTACAACCTCTGGTTTAGTCAGTTTATCCAGGTCCCATCTCCTTAGATTCCCACCTTTTTGCAGTTTCTTCAGTTTTGGCTGGCTCTGAGCACTATGGGACTCAACTGCTGAGGTCATTAGTCCCCTAGAACTTAGAACTAGTTAAACCTAACTAACCTAAGGACATCACAAACATCCATGCCCGAGGCAGGATTCGAACCTGCGACCGTAGCGGTCTTGCGGTTCCAGACTGCAGCGCCTTTAACCGCACGGCCACTTCGGCCGGCCTTCAGTTTTAATCTGCAGTTCGTAACCAATAGATTGTGGTCAGAGTCCACATCTGCCCCTGGAAATGTCTTACAATTAAAACCTGGTTCCTAAATCTCTGTCTTACCATTATATAATCTATCTGAAACCTTTTAGTTTCTCCAGGGTTCTTCCATGTATACAACCTTCTTTCATGATTCTTGAACCAAGTGTAAGCTATGATTAAGTTGTGCTCTGTGCAAAATTCTATCAAGCGGCTTCCTCTTTCATTTCTTAGCCCCAATCCCTATTCACCTACTACGTTTCCTTCTCTTCCTTTTCCTACTGTAGAATTCCAGTTACCCATGACTATTAAATGTTCGTCTCCCTTCACTATCTGAATAGTTTCTTTTATGTCATCATACATTTCTTCAAATTTCTTCGTCATCTGCAGAGCTAGTAGGCCTATAGACTTGTACTACTGTCGTAGGCGTAGGCTTCGTGTCTATCTTGGCCAGAACAATGCGCCCGCTGTGCTGTTTGTGGTAGCTTACCCGCATTCCTATTGCTTCATTCAATATTAAACCTACTCCTGCATTACCCCTACTTGATTTTGTATTTATAACCCTGTATTCACCTGACCAGAAGTCTTGTTCCTCCTGCCACCGAACTTCACTAATTCCCACTATATTTAACTTTAACCTACGCATTTCCCATTTTAAATTTTCTAACCTACCTGTCCGATTAAGGGATCTGACATTTCACGCTCCAATCCGTTGAATGCCAGTTTTCTTTCTCCTGATAACGACGTCCTCTTGAGAGGTCCCCGCCCCGAGATCCGAATGGGGGACTATTTTACCTCCGGAATACTTTACCCAAGAGGACGCCATCATCATTTATCCATACAGTAAAGCTGCATGCCCTTGGGAAAAAGTTACGGCCTTAGTTTCCCCTTAATTTCAGCCGTTCGCAGTAGCAGCACAGCAAGGCCGTTTTGGTTAGTGTTACAAGGCCAGATCAGTCAATCATCCAGACTGTTGCCCCTGCAACTACTGAAAAGGCTGCTGCCCCTCTTCAGGAGCCATACGTTTGTCTAGCCTCTCAACAGATAACCCTCCGTTGCGGTTGCACCTACGGTACGGCTATCTGTGTCGCTGAGGCACGCAAGCCTCCCCACCAACTGCAAGGTCTATGGTTCATGGGGGGGGGGGGGGGGGGGGGGGATAAATACACTATGTTATCAAAAGTACCCGGTCACGCCGAAAAACATACGTTTTTCAGATTAGTAGTCACTAGACCTCGAGAGAGACCAGAACGGGGCCCTACGTGAAACTTACGGACTTCGAAAGAGGTCAGGTGATTGGGTGTCAGTTGTGTCATATGTCTGTATGCGAGATTTCTACACTCCTAAACATCCTCCTCTGATTCCGATGTGATAGTGAAATGGTAAAGTGTAGGGACACGCACCGCACAAAAGCGTACAGGCCGATCTAGTCTGTTGACTGACAGAGACCACCGACCGTTGAAGAGGGTCGTAATCTGTAATAGGCGGACATCTATCCACACCGTCACACAGGAATTCCAAACTCCAAGTACTATGACAATTATGCGGGACGAGAGAAAACTTGGATTTCATGGTCTAACGGCTGCTCATCAGCCATACATCACGCCAGTAAATGCGAAACGACGCCTCTCTTGGTGTAAGGAGCGTAAACATTGGACGATTGTACAGTGGAAAAACGTTGAGTGGGGTGACGAATCACGGTACACAATGTGGCGATCCGATGGCAAGGTGTGGGTATGGCGAATGCCAAGTAAACCTCATTTGCCAGCCTGTGTAGTAATAACAGTAAAATTCGGAGGCGGTGGTGTTACAGTGTTGTCGTGTTTTTCACGGAAGGGGCTTTCACCCCTTGTTGTTTTGCGTCGCACTGTCACATCAGAGACTAACACTGATGTTTTAAGCACCTTCTTGCTTCCCACTGTTGAAGAGCAATTCGCGGATTGCGATTGCGCCTTTCAACACGATCGAGCACCTATTCGTAATACACGGCCTTGGCGGGGTGGTTACACGACAATAACATCCCTGTAACGGACTGGCCTGGACGAAGTCTTGACCTGAATCCTGTATAACAGGGCTAACCGACCGACATCGATACCTTTCCTCGGTGCAGCACTCCGTGAAGAATGGGCTGCCATTTCCCAAGAAACCTCCCAGAACCTGATTGAACGTATGCCTGCGAGAGTGGAAGCTGTCATCAAGACTAAGGGTGGGCCAACACCATATTGAACTCCATCATTACCGATGGAGGCCGCAACGAACTTATAAGTACCTTTCAGCCAGGTGCCCGGATATTTTTGATCACATTGTGTATATGGCTCCTTTTCAAGAAAGACACATCGTCGTTTGTAACTGGTAGGTAATGAGTGCACTTAAGTCTTCTTCCAAATGGTGTGTGTCTCATGTGTCATTACATTCACGTCAACAACAGGAACCCAACGTACTGGTGATACACCAGAAACTAACTACTACTGAAAGTCATACTGAAGCTGCAACAAGAGGTATGTTGAATCACGGTGATGCAATTAGTTGCAGTCGTAACACAACATTGTCAACTTCGAAAGAATTTTGACATCTCGGCAAGCGTGTGTTATTACAAACACGTGTGCAGTTGTAATTTTCCCATCTAAATCTTCAATTTTCTCTGAGTGGCGTAGTAGAATATCAAGTTCTTGCACGGTTACGCACCAGAGTGTAATCATATTGAATGTCTATTACATGTCTATCATTTGAAGCTCTTCACGATTCCATGGCCTTTTGTATTTCATTCCATGCCATTCTTTTATTTCAAATTAGAGATTTTCTATGGAAACTAACACTTCACCAGTTAACACTTTTATACTTGTAGAACGGCAACTGAAAGCAGTAGCAGGCATTTTAGATCATAGGTGCTCCTTGTGATGTGACTACAACTTTCAGTTTGTCGAAGGCTAAGTCCCAGTCACGAGCTGTTTGCCTTTGCATGGCCAGACAAAACTGCTGCGACAATAATATTTTTGCAAGGAGGAGCTATTAAGCCCATAACAGAAGTAAAGTTTCTACATGTTTTCTGACACTGTAAATATTTCATTTTACTACACTGGGACAAAGATGCAAGAGCGAGCCGCACGTGTAGTGGATAAGTCCTTCACTATGTTTAATGTTATCTGTGGTACCCTTGGTCACCAGGCGGTTGTGCAGGGCTAGGGCATTCTTATGAGAGGTATAACAGCGAGCAGTTGAGTTTTAGAGAAGGATACCTGATACTTGTGAATCTGGGAGAAATTGTCTTTATTGTGGACATGAAAACTTGTCTTTTAGGACTGTATGGATGAAGAAGATATTTGGAGAAAAATTTCAACGTAGCCAATGCACATTGCGCGAGAATGAAATGTTAGTTTGTTAGAACTGTTAATTGAAGGAAATTGTCCCGTAATTACAGGGTGACAATTATAGAACTAAATGAAATAAAATTGCGATAACTTCTAACCGGATTGCGATAAGACGTTCAAACTGTACGGTTGGCCGCGGGGCATGATGGGAATTAGTATGTTCAAGTGGTTTGGTTAAGCGACGAAGCGCACTTTCGGTTGGATGGGTTTGTCGATAAGCAAGATTGGCCATTGGGGGACTGAGAATTCCCATTTCGCGATCTAGAAGTCTCTTCACCTTCAACGGGTGACTTTGTGATGTGCAGTCTCCAGTCACGGGATAATCAATGGGATATTACTTGATGGCACGGTGAATACCGCACGGTACTTAAACGTTTTGGAAGACGATTTCATCCCCATTAGCCAAAGTAACTCTGATTTCCATAAAATAAGGTTTATGCAGACGGGGCTCGACCCCATTGGAGTAGGAGAGTGTCTGATGTCCTGGGGGTGCAGTTTGGGGACCGCATTTTGGCTCTGGAGTACGCAGAAGTCACTGACATTGGCCTCGATTGGCAGCCACAGTACCCTGATCCGAACACAGGCGACTCCTTGGGGGCTGCATTAAAGAGAGGGTGTACAGCAATAATCCCAAAACCTTTGCTGAGCTGAAAACAGCCATTCAGGCAGTCATCGTCAACATCGATGTTCCGACACTTCAGCGACTCATGAAGAATTTCTCTATTCGTCTGCACATATCACCGCCAAAGATGGCAGGGATATCGGAGACGTCATAATCTAATTCCAAGTATCTGCAGTGACGTTTACATGTTGAATAAAGTGTGTGCACTCCGTAGTTTGTAATTAATTTAAGTTTTTTTTTCCTTTCATATAGTTCAATAATTATCTCCCTACAATTACTAATGTTCATGACTTATGGTATTTTGATCTCTTTGTTTACATTGCGTAGGAAACAACGCAACTGGTTAAAATGTCGGTAATTTTTGTAATGAGTGAATTTCGTAATCGGTTAACTTGAAATATTCACCCAAAATTATCTGCATTCATACAGACAAGAAAATACCTTTGTAAGCAATTCTTCATCTCCATTATAAAATATTCTATACAATTTCTCTCAGACTCACAAATATCAGAACTCTTTCTCTCAATGTTCGCTACTGTGCCCCTAACAAGAGTGTCGCAGCGCTGCACAATTGACTAGCGATTGAGCGCACCACAGATAGGAGTAACATTAAAATACAAAGGATTTTATCCACTACTCGTGCCCGCGTTCGTCCGTCTTTGTCGCAGTACAGTAAAGATGAAATATTTACAGTGACTGAAAACGTATGAAAACCAGAAAGGGAAATAATTGGTGAATGAAGATTTACTGGACATTTTATTTTAGTATTGAGAAGAAATGTAGTATAATCAGGATCGGTTCGAGAACCATTTCCCACACAGGCGACGTATCATCTGGCAGCCCTCCCCCCCCCCCCCCCCCCTCCCGTTACCTACCTCCTACATTTTCACTTGCACGCGTTCTTTCTGTAACTTTTATACACTAATTTTGGATTGCGATGTATGCAGATCGGACACTTCTGTTCCCCTTACATAATGGTACCCCCAGCGGGCGCTAGTAACTGAATATTCTCTATAGAAAATGTCGTGGCCTTGGCTGTCGGCTCTGCCACGGACAGTGTTTACGTATCGAGATGGCTTCGCCATGCCCCTGAGAAGGGAACAGGAATGCCGTTTACGCCTGGAGCCTGATGACTCGGCACACCCGCCACACAGCTCTGCTCTGCGGGGTGCAATCGGCCTGACGCCTGCAACTGACGCTTCTACACTCCTGGAAATTGAAATAAGAACACCGTGAATTCATTGTCCCAGGAAGGGGAAACTTTATTGACACATTCCTGGGGTCAGATACATCACATGATCACACTGACAGAACCACAGGCACATAGACACAGGCAACAGAGCATGCACAATGTCGGCACTAGTACAGTGTATATCCACCTTTCGCAGCAATGCAGGCTGCTATTCTCCCATGGAGACGATCGTAGAGATGCTGGATGTAGTCCTGTGGAACGGCTTGCCATGCCATTTCCACCTGGCGCCTCAGTTGGACCAGCGTTCGTGCTGGACGTGCAGACCGCGTGAGACGACGCTTCATCCAGTCCCAAACATGCTCAATGGGGGACAGATCCGGAGATCTTGCTGGCCAGGGTAGTTGACTTACACCTTCTAGAGCACGTTGGGTGGCACGGGATACATGCGGACGTGCATTGTCCTGTTGGAACAGCAAGTTCCGTTGCCGGTCTAGGAATGGTAGAACGATGGGTTCGATGACGGTTTGGATGTACCGTGCACTATTCAGTATCCCCTCGACGATCACCAGTGGTGTACGGCCAGTGTAGGAGATCGCTCCCCACACCATGATGCCGGGTGTTGGCCCTGTGTGCCTCGGTCGTATGCAGTCCTGATTGTGGCGCTCACCTGCACGACGCCAAACACGCATACGACCATCATTGGCACCAAGGCAGAAGCGACTCTCATCGCTGAAGACGACACGTCTCCATTCGTCCCTCCATTCACGCCTGTTGCGACACCACTGGAGGCGGGCTGCACGATGTTGGGGCGTGAGCGGAAGACGGCTTAACGGTGTGCGGGACCGTAGCCCAGCTTCATGGAGACGGTTGCGAATGGTCCTCGCCGATACCCCAGGAGCAACAGTGTCCCTAATTTGCTGGGAAGTGGCGGTGCGGTCCCCTACGGCACTGCGTAGGATCCTACGGTCTTGGCGTGCATCCGTGCGTCGCTGCGGTCCGGTCCCAGGTCGACGGGCACGTGCACCTTCTGCCGACCACTGGCGACAACATCGATGTACTGTGGAGACCTCACGCCCCACGTGTTGAGCAATTCGGCGGTACGTCCACCCGGCCTCCCGCATGCCCACTATACGCCCTCGCTCAAAGTCCGTCAACTGCACATACGGTTCACGTCCACGCTGTCGCGGCATGCTACCAGTGTTAAAGACTGCGATGGAGCTCCGTATGCCACGGCAAACTGGCTGACACTGACGGCGGCGGTGCACAAATGCTGCGCAGCTAGCGCCATTCGACGGCCAACACCGCGGTTCCTGGTGTGTCCGCTGTGCCGTGCGTGTGATCATTGCTTGTACAGCCCTCTCGCAGTGTCCGGAGCAAGTATGGTGGGTCTGACACACCGGTGTCAATGTGTTCTTTTTTCCATTTCCAGGAGTGTATCTCCACTGTGCTTTCTGCTGCAGTAAGGAGGGCGCCACGATCACCAGACGTAGTCGGCACTATTTCGCATCCGCGAAGCCACATTGATCCGTCTACTTCCTGGTATCCATACGCCGGGCTTGTCTGATGCTTAGTCTGAGACCAAATAATCGACGAGTCTACGACGCAGCGCTACCGGAAGAAGACAACACCAGTACATCACCGACTGCGACCGCAACCCATTCTGATCTTGCAGAACAACCTATAGTGAGAGAGACTGTATGCTTTGTCTCACACCTTTGTAGGACCGTACTCACCGACAGACAATTATTCTTATTAGACCATGACGATCACTTACGTTCTTCCATAGAGAATTTCTAATATGTACTGCGATAGCGTCTACCGTCTGATGAACACAGTTTTAAGGTGTGAATCATGTAATACGTAACACGCTTATGACTTCGTGAACGGTTCCGCAGTTGAGAGCATGCTGAGGGAATGTAATGGTTTGTATATACAGTGCTTTGAGCTCTGGTGTCAACTAAGATATTGGAAAAAGTATCTTTTTTATGTTCCTCATAACTGCATTAAATTGCTCTTAGCAAGACTGTTACAGTGATATGGCGCTTGGTAATATTGGCGTTGAAATTTTCTCAAATATTCCGAAAAATGTTCTAAATTCGGATAGCAATGCGACAGTCGGAAAGCAGTGCGGCAGACTGGGCTATTGCCATGTAAACACCACTAAGCAGTTTATCCGTTCTCCATCGTCAAATGCAGCTTAGATAGACTTACATTACTAATACCAGCTAAGCTACTGTATTTCTATACGGAGCTACGGATGTCCTAGCTTGGGGCACATCTCATAGGGCTTAGGAAAACTGTTTCAAAAATGTGTCGGTTTCTGGGATTTTGTGGAAACGACTAGTGTTTCGTTACGTAGTTTTTCATTTAAGTAGAAAGAGTAGCCTCGGTCGTTCGTAGTTAATAATCGTATACAACCCTACTCACGGAAAAAAGGTAACTGCTCTACTAATTTTCTTACATTACATTGGATTACATTAATTCATAATGATAAATATCGCTATTCAAGGCAAGAAAAGAAACTGCTGAGTTAACCTTCTTAGATTAGATAGTCATCCTCATTCAGTCGCTGGTCCTGTCAAAGAGGGCGGAGAAGTAGATAGAGATTAAGGGCACTCTCTTGCCCTTGGGGTGAGAAACTGTCCATAAAGGGTGGCAGAATTAGCAATGATCAACGGCAAGAGGATGCAGAAGACAATGGAAACCACTGCATTAAAGACACATTATTTTTATGCGCAGTACATGTGGCCTGTAATTGAGAAAGTGTCATGATGATCTCTCCATTGGCAGAAGATTCCGAACTAGTCCCCCACTCTGATCTCCGGGGGCGGACAGCCAAGTGGGACGTGACCATGAAAAAAATGATTGAATAACCGACGAAAGGATAATGTTCTACGAATCGGGGAGCGGAATTTAAGAAGTTAGAACGTGGCAGGGCAGCTAAATAATATGAAAAGGAAAACGTTAAGGCTTAATCTAGATATAAATCGACGTGACAAAAGTCACGGGATACCAAGGTGAGGAACCGCATGTACATAGTATACAAGTGCAGTGCATTGACGGAGCTGTCATTTGAACGTAGCTGATTTATGTGACAAGATTTCCGCTGTGATTGTGGGCACACTGTGGAACTTAACAGACCTGGAACGTGAGATGTTAGCTGGACCAAGGCGCATGGACTGCTCCACTTCGTAAGACACTATGGAATTCTTTATTCCGAGATCCACAGTCTCAAGAGTGTGCCTAGAACACCAAATTTCAGACAGTGCCTCCCGCTGCGGGCAAAGCAGGGGCCAATGGCCATAACATAGGAGACCGAGAGCATCGGCGTTTGTGTAGGTTTGTCAGTGCTAACAGACAAGCAATACTGTGTGAAAAGTACGACTAACGTATTCATTAGGAACGTATGCCGAAATGTGAGAGTAATGGACTATGGTGCCTGTCTAAAAGCATGTATATTAGGATACTGAACGGGTAATTCAGTACGTAAAGGGAGATGAAAATCTGATGATCATGCTGAAGTGGAATGCGGTTGTAGAAGAAAAGATTGGGAAAGTGTGGGCTTGGTACAAGAAATGACAGAGGAGGAAGACTGATTGAGTTCTGTAATAAGTTTCAGCTAGTAGCCGGTCGAGGTGGCCGAGCGGTTCTAGGTTCGAAACCTGCCTCGGGCATGGATGTGTGTGATGTCCTTAGGTAAGTTAGGTTTAAGTGGTTCAAAGTTCTATGGGACTGATGACCTCAGATGTTAAGTCCCATAGTGCTCAGAGCCATTTGAACCATTTTTGAGCTAGTAATGGCGAATACTCTGTTCAAGTATCACAAGAAGAGGAGATATGCCTGGAAAAGGGCGGGAGATACGGGAATATTCCACTTAGATTGCGATAAGTTCAGACAGAGATTCTGAAATCATATACTGGATAGTACGGCGTTCCCAGGAGTAGATATACGTCCAGATCACAATTTAGTAGTGACGGAGAGTGGACTGAAGTTACAGAGACTAGTTAGAAAGAATCAATGCCCAAAGAAGGCGGATATGGAAGTACGAAGATATGAAGAGATACACTTGAAGTTTGGTGAGGCTACAGATACTGTGATAATGAACAGCTCGCAGGCAGTTCAGTTGACGAGGACTGAACATATCTGAAACGGGCAATCACTGAAGGTACAAAGAAGGTAACTGCGAAGACACCATGCTGATAGAAGAAATAGTTCAGCTGGTAGACGAAAGAAGGAAGTACAAAAAAGTTCAGAGAAATTCAAAAATACAGAAATAAAAGTCAGTTAGGAATGATATAAACTGGAAGCACTGGGAAGCTAAAACGAAATGGCTGAAGAAACCGAAAAAGAAATGTTTTTGGGAAGGACTCATTCAGCTTACAGAAAAGTAAAAACAACCTTTGGTGAAATGAAGAGTACAAGTGGTAACACTAAGAGTGCAATGGGAATTCCACTGTTAAATGCCGAAAAGAGAGTGGATAGGTGGAAAGAGCATATTGAAAGCGTATATTAGGGGAAAGATTTATATGATGGCATAATAGAAGATGAAACACGAGTCGATGAACGAGAGATAAGGGATCCAGTATTAGAATCAGAAGAGCTTTAGTAGACACAATCGAATAAGTGCAGAAGGGATAGATAACACTCCACAAGAATTTCTAACACCATTAGGGGAAGTGGCAACAAAGCGACTATTCAAATGGTTCAAATGGCTCTGAGCACTGTGGGACTTAACTACTGTCGTCATCAGTCCCCTAGAACATAGAACTACTTAAACCTAACTAACCTAAAGACATCACACACATCCATGCCCGAGGCAGGATTCGAACCTGCGAACGTAGCGGTCGCGCGGTTCCAGACTGTAGCGCCTAGAACCGCTCGGCCACTCCAGCCGGCGGCGACTATTCACCTCGGTGTGTAGAATGTATGAGTGTGGCGATATACCATCTGACTAATTCGGAAGATTGCAAGGCCGACAAGTGCGAGAACTACCCGCAAAATCAGCTTAACAGATCATGCATGCATGTTGCTGATAATATTAACATACAGAAGAATTCATAAGAAAATGGACGATATGTTAGAAGATGATAAGTTTGGCATTATGAAAGATAAAGGCACCAGGGAGGTAACTGATGTTGCCGTTGATATTGGAAGCAAAACTGAAGAAAAATCAGGATACATCTATCGACCTGGATAAAGCTTTCCATATTGTAAAATGGTGCAAGATGTTCGAAATTATGAGAAAAATAGCGGTAAGTTATAGGGAAAGACGGGTAATATGCAATATGTACAAGAGTCGATAGGGAACAGTAAGAATGTAAGACAAAGAACCAAATGCTTGGATCAAAAAGGATGTAGAATATACATCCAAGAAACAATGGCTGACGTAAAAGGAAGGTTCTAAAGTGGGATTAAAATTTAATGTGAAAGGATGTCATTGATAAGAATGGCAAATAAATTAGCTATCCTTAGTGAAACTGAAGAAGAATTACGGGATCTGCTGATGGACGATGAAATGAAAGTAAATCGAAGAAAGTAATGAGAAATAGCAGAAATAAGAACTGAGAACCCACGACCGACGGAGCCAAAAGGACATAAACAACCGTCTTGTACTGGCAAAATGGGCATTCATGGCCAAGAGAAGTCTTAAACATAGTCCATAATTTGAAGAAGAAATTACTGAGAACGTACGTTTGAAGCTCAGTATTACGTAAGAGTGAGATATGGGCTGTGGAAAAACCAAAACAGAAGAGAGTAGAAGCTTTTGAGATGTGGTGCTACAGAACAAGGTTGAAAATTAGGTTTACTGATAATGTGAGAAAGGAGGAGGTTTCGTGGAGAATCGAAGATGAAATGAGCGTATGGAAAACAAGGACAAGAAGAAGCGACAGGATGGTAAAACATGTGTTAAGTCATCAAGGAACAACTTTCATGTGACTAGAGAGAGCTATAGAAGATGAAAACTGTAGAAGAAGGTAGAGATTGGAATACATCCAGAAGAACTGAGGACGTAGGTTGTAAGTGCTGTTCTGAGATGAAGAGATTTCCACAGGAGAGGGATTCGTGGCGGGCTGCATCAAACCATTAAGAAGACTGATGACTCAAAAAAGAAAAGAAAAGGTCGGATAAAAACATTGTGTCCTGTCTTTGCGTTAATACTTCTTAAAATTAAAACATCTAGTGTCGGATAAATGTGTGCACAGATAAGACTCGAAATTGTAATTAGATAGAATCACTTTAAATAAACAGTACATTTTATTCAGAAAGACTGACAAAACGTCATCCACAAAATAAATACTTTTCTTAATGAAAACTAGTTTCACACTTTAGCATGTGCTCAAATGGCTGAGCATCGGCTGCGACGCACATTTGCCGTGTCCGTTGGAAGTAAACCTGAACAGAAGAATATACAGTGGTTGATACGCCGCTGCATACTGTGGCGATTCAAAGGCACATTTCGTCTGGCGTAGTTGAGGCTTCTTGTTAGACTGAACCTTTCAGTGCTCTCGATAGAATGAAATCAAGAGGGGTCTGATGAGAGGACGTTGTACTTTAGCACCCCAGCGGTTAGGAAACTTTTCATTCTGTATCTGCGTTGCAACACGGAAAGAGTGAGCTGGACAGCCCTCGTGTTGGAACCACATACAATGTCGCTTATCGAGTGATTCCTCTTCTAGAAGAACAGGTAGAATGTTCGTGAGAAAGTGCTTGTACGTATTCCCATAAAACGCCCTTTGGGATGAAATAAAGTTCCGCTATGGAATTTCCTAAGCTGCAGCACCATACGTTTTCGCTACATTCTCGGTAGTCTCGAGCCTGCAGAAACCAGCGTGAATTGTCAGCAGCTCTGTAGTGAAAGTATTAGAAATTTGCATTACCGTTGTTAGTGAACGCAGCTTCGTCGGTTAAAGACCGTACGCTATAAATACGTAGTTTCGTGTTCCAAGGGCAGCAAAGGAAACTGATAAAAATTCTTTATGACGTTAGAAATCTCGTCCTCCGAGTGCCTGTTGAAGTGACAGATAATAAGGGTGTAATTTATGCCGCTGCAAGATGCGAATGACGCCCGTCTGAGTGATCCCAGTTTTTTTGGGCAGTACGTCTCGTGCACGAAACTGCTTGATAAGCTTCGTAGCCAGAACGGCTTCTTCGTGCCTTCTGTCAGATGCAGTCTACGTCCTCGTCCTCTGTTTAACGCCGGCCGCGGTGGCCGAGCGGTTCTAGGCCCTTCAGTCCGGAACTGAGCGACTGCTACGGTCGCAGATTAGAATCCTGCCTCGGGCATGAATGTGTGTGATGTCCTTAGGTTAGTTAGGTTTAAGTAGTTCTAGGGGACTGATGAGCTCAGATGTTAAGTCCCATAGTGCTCAGAGCCATCCTCTCTTTGACGATGAAACCGCCTGTTTGCACTAGGGAGCTAATAATTCGTCCAAGTGATTGCCGAAACGTAGAACAACGAACGGGATAGATATCCCTTTACCGCATTACCGTTTCGAATGCACTTCTTTGAGAATCGCCGTATAAACGTAGCATGTCTAACTTATCTTTATTTGGGATGCATGTCTGCACGCAAGAACTGTAGAAGCAGAAATTACATGCCCACAGACGACACTGTTAGTGTTATTTTGCAGTGCAGACAAGTAAACAGTCGGAAGAGTTGCCACAACCACGTAGCCTGGCTTGGACGTGTTTACAAAGCAACAGCCGATTCCGGCCATCTTGCCTTTCACTTATACAATATTTCTCCGTTTCTTTTACGAAAGGATTTGAAGGCAATAATGACAAGCGCTGTATCACCGTAACTGTCTTTCCAAGCGCTAGTTATGAAAAGAACACGGTCCCATTGAAAAAAAGCATACGTTTTCAATATCTTGGTTCAGAGCGTTATCAATACAAAATATTACGTACTCCTCGGCTTCCAATAACTTTTCAAACCTCGTTTCTGTGTTTGGAACCATTCACGAAACAAAATGGGTGTTACATGTTACGTGATTCACCTTGTATACATTTATGCAAGCGTTACTGTGCTTACCACCACATTGCGCCGGCGTCAGTCAATGCAAGTATCGAGGAAATCATATAGAATGGGGAGTAGAACACTGATATTTCGCAGTAAGGTGAGAAGAAACAGACAGTTTTGAAAATTTGTAACATATAAAAATAGATACTGAAGGGTCTCTACATGAGTGTCTTCATCATTTTGTTTAACATTTAACTTAATGCACCCAGCTCTGGCACCTCAGTTCTGGGCACAAACTGTAAACTACATAAAGAAGAGACTGAGTAGCTGAGAGGGTCTACAGTAGCCACAAGGTATATTACCTTTATTTCACCTAACATTTTACTAAGATTTTTTGGCAATGATCGGAGCCCATTACGCATATTCAGTACATCTATGTTCAGTATGTCAGTTTATACATCCTTTCCTCATCTCCCCTGATGAATGAAAAACATGATTGACAATGCAAGGTAAATGTCAATATCTAGATCTGTGGGAGTAAGAGTAGTCTGCTACTGTAGCAAAATAGTTAACCCTATAGCCCCTATAATGCCTATAATGCACGTACCAGGTAGAAAAAAGATTTCTGTTCCCCTTGGACGAAGCGCTTGTACAGGTTGGCAATACACAATAGGGAACTCTTTGGACACTTCCGGAAGAACGGAACGCGTGGATTCAAAAAGAGTTTGCTGGGCAGTATTACGGGAGACACGAGACGGGCTACACAAACTAAGTGTGAGTGAACCTCTTCATAGTTGACTTATTATCTTATTTTTGCAGATTTCAGCTGCAGTCAAAATTAAAGTTTTGCCCTCATCGCTCGTTGCTCGTTGAGCTGAATACGGAATTTTTAATTTCGGAACTTTATAGCCAGTTGCACTTGGCCACGCATGCAAGCCATTGTTCTGTTCTACCTCTGTCCAGACATGTGGATTCATGATGTATCTTCTCAGTTCCGTTTGATTTAGTTCGTTGGTGATCTCACCCGTATAGTATAACTGAATAGATTTCTAAAATATCGCTAATTTCGATTTCAGTTCGGAATCAAGTTTCTATATGTCATTGTTGTCTCAGCGTGTGTAAAGTACAGGATATGGAAGCCTTAACTTCGCAGATCGTGACTCCTAGTAATGTATCCCGCCCCATTTGGTGAGCTATTCTGAATTTTACCTAATTTTATGCAGAAAATTTGTTTGTGACAACCACGTGCTCGCGGATTGTGAGAATCGTGGCTTGTCTCAGTTACTGATTCTCAGGGTTAAAATCCCAAATTAGTTTGAGAATTTCTTCTATGGTGCAACTATTAACAGTTCATTCTTATCGATGAATTCTTGTTTACTTGCTTCGTGCACTGAAGCCTAGGGAACGACCGTTTGGCAACCATGTGCATATTGGTGAAGTTTTTGCTTTATTATTTTATTAGTCCTTAATATCTATTTTCTGTGTACATGTCGGTGAATGTCGGCATTAAAAGATTCCTCTGACCCTTCCATAATTAATAACTAATGAGAAGTCATGCTGGGCTCTCCAAAGCGCAGTTGTCAATGCAATTTTGTAGCTCAGTGTTATGAAGAATAGCAACCATTTATTAATTGGTTAGCTAATTAGATTGTTCAGCTGTTCTTGAAAAAAGTGATACTCTTACTACAGCACATGCTTACGTATTCCCTTGCAAATTTCACTTTTACGTCCTACTGCTATTCGTTGTGCAACAGATAAATATTACTAAGCTAATTATTTAATATTTATTCAACTATCATGAATGTGGAGATCCAGCAACTCAGTTGATCTAAACGTCAAAGGTTTTTCTTTCATGTGCAACAAGCTATCGTCTTCGCACCCTCCATGTTGATAGATACCTGATTTTTATGAACACGTTCATCACGAGCACCGATCCCCCAACCAGATCTTTCACCATAGATACCTTTCAATACCATACCAGATCCTGCACTTTGCCTGTCACTGACATTTTTATAACTAATTACGCCAACCGTGCTCAAATCCAAAACCAGCCAAATCATTCAATGTCTGTACGCAACATCAAGAGGCTCTCCAACAAGATATGTTAGGTGGAGTGTGGACAACCGTGACCTACATGGCCTTATGATCAGTTCTGGCTGCCTGCTGGAATCGACTCACAGTGGTTAAGGAGGCGGCTCAGACTCAGCAGCAGATGCCAGCTCAAATCCCTCTCTCGCTCTCACACACACACACACACACACACACACACACACACACACTCTCTCTCTCTCTCTCTCTCACACACACACACACACACACACACACGCAAGCGCGCGTGCGCGCGCGCGCGCTTCCCCCTGTCAAGACTCAGCTGTGTCACAATACGGATAAATCGATTGGTCACCACAGCTCATGTAGCCTACCTAACGGCACACACCGTTGGGTGGCTTGCGGAGTATAAATGTAGATGTAGATGTAGATTCAATGGCAACGAAAGTTCTGTGTTCGGTATTTAATAAAAAGACTGACCGAGTTCAAAAATTTAAATTTCTGTCATAATCTGCTAATCAAGAGATGCTATCTTACCTGAAATGTTTGTCACAATAAGTCACAACGCGAAAATACCCACACGATATTTAATTAATGAAAAGGCTCCTCCAGTTCCTCTGTAGTTCTCTGTTCAGTCCATTACCGATTTTGTCTTTTATATTAAGTCATTGTCAGGCCGTTCTGAAACTTCCGTATATATGATAGGTAAGTACATTTATATAAATAATGATACAGAAACAAGACTTACACGTGTATATGCACACACGGATTATAAGATTTATGGCAGAGGAGTAATGTTCAAGAATATAGCTACCCACCTTCTGTAGATTTAAAATATTGTTTGTTTGATGATATCGTGAGAACATGGTCATCTCAAGACTGTATAATTCGTTACATTACAACTAGTCTCTGCTTATGAAGATTTATGTATTGACATGTTCGAAAATTCTGATTAGTATATCTTACAACTAACTGGTGATTTTTTTAACAAAAGCGTAACATAGTAACAGTGGCCTGGACATCCACGGCAAGAATAGAATTATTGTATTTTAATGTGCAAAAGTTAGAGCAGAAAAAACTGCAGAGGTTCTTAGAGGAGATTGGATGTTTTCATAGTTTTGATGCGTCTAGAACTGCTTATAGAGAATATTTGCAAACTTCTAGACACCACTTACACACATATACGATTTTGGAGAATAACTTTAAGGAAATTATCAATAACAGGGTGGAAAACATCCAAGAAACTGGTGCCTTTAGGCGATCATTTCGCATTAAGCGAGTTTTCTTTTTCTTTTTTTAGTTGGACATAATGCTCTATTTCTTTAAAAATATCCACAAAGTATCCTTTACTTATTGTATGAAGGATTATGAAGTAGTTTTGGATATTGTGCACTACGTGATTCCCTTGTATGAGGTAAACTGCGAAGGAGAATTTATTTTTTATCGTTTTGTTGCTATTTATTTAACTTTTTAGTATTTGCGAATGAGAACACTTAGCGATTACACCAAAATTTCCAGATAATTTCCAATCTTCTCGAACCTCTTTCTCGCTGTCCCACCTTAAAACATAGCGGAAGGAGAAAAATCTATCGCTAACTGCAGTAAAACTTCAGCCTAATGTACGACGTTCTCATTTACTACTTCTTTACGAACTCTATTCACAGCACATTTCGCAGACTTATATATATATATATATATATATATATATATATATATATATATATATATATATATATATATATATATCACAAGGGATAATTGTGTTACCAAGCACGACATATTCTACTATACAGTCGGAGTTTAAAATATGAGCCCTTTTCCATGTTCTATTTCTAAATGGCCTGTGGGAGAATGATTGTCGGTAAGCCTATGTATTAGCTACACTCTTTCGAATTTCGTCAGCGTGGTCGCTTCGCCAGACGTGCGTGGGAGGAAGTAATATGTAGTCCGACTCTTCGCGGAAAGTACTCCCTCGACATTTCAGTAGTAAACCTCTCCGTGATGCACAATGCCTCTCTTGTAGCGTATGCTAGTGGAGTTTGTTGATCATCTCTGCAAGAGTGTAACGCCGACTAAAAGATTCCGGACGAAACACGCGGCTCTTGGTAGGATCTTCTCTGTCTCTTCTATCACTGCTACCTAGTAATGGTCCTAGATTGAACAATACCGAAGAACCGGTCGAACAAGCGGCCAGTAAACGATTTCTTTCGCGGATGAATTTCATTTCCTTCAGAGTCTTCCTATAATCTCAGTCTAGCATCTGCAGCTGCAATAGAAAGTGTGAAGTCTTCCACATGAGTACCAAAAAGGTTACGTTAAATTTCTGATACACGATGAGTGACACAAATCTAAATGGAGACAGTTCAACTAAATACGTTGGGACTACAATTACAAATACCTTACATTGGAATGATGACTTAGTTAATGTTGTAGGGAAGGAAAACCAAAGGCTGCGTTTTTATTGGCAGGAGACTTAGAAGATCCAACAAATCTGCTACAGAGATTACCAACCCTATGCTTGTACAGGCTCCCTCTTCTGCAGTACTGCTGCACTATTTCGGAACCTTACGAGATAGGATAGTCGGAGAACATCTAAAGAATCACGAAAGGGAGCCAGTTTGTATGAACGCCATATTGGGTCGAGAGTGTCACGGATATTAAATGAAGGTTCGGGTAGCAGTCATTAAAGCATAGCGCCTCTTTGCACGAAATTTTAATCACCTACTTGCTGCTCAGCATGTGAAATGTTTTCGTTTACTGCCTTCTGCATGGGAGTAAATGAGCATCATAGTAAAATAAAAGAAATCAGAGCTCGAAAGGAAAGATTTGGTTTTTCACTTTCCAAGATGTGTTTGAGAGAGGACCGCTAGAAAATTGTCGAGTAATCACGCAAATTTAAATGAAATCCCTAGAACTGCAGCACTAAGGTCTTACCGCTGCACCACCTCACTTAGTAGCTACTAACGTAAGTAAAAGTGACCCAGAAATAATTAGCTACCTACACACAGACCTGAGGCTTTCTCCTCCACGTTATAAATGACGCTCACAGATAGCAAGAAGGTGTTTACACAACGACTGTGTTGGCCCTCTGCAGCCACGCTGATGGAACCGCTCGCCGCTCATGTTTACCCATTGCCATCAGCGACTTGATAAAGCACTGTCGTCTGCATCGACGTTGATCTATGTGTTTGCGAAATACGACATAGAAGACTTCCACATCTCTTTATTCTTCCCAGAAACCCTTAACTCGTCTCACAATTAATCAAACTTATCGACAAGTTTTAAAATTTTTCATTTTGCCCGCATGCCATTAATCAGTGTAGTCTTTGGTTCTCTCTCTTATAAGAATCCAACGGATATCAGTTTTTATGGATCTGGCATAGCCTGAATAACAATGTGAGATATTGGCTCTGAGCACTATGGGACTCAACTGCTGTGGTCATAAGTCCCCTAGAACTCAGAACGACTTAAACCTAACTAATCTAAGGACAGCACACAACACCCAGCCATCACGAGGCAGAGAAAATCCCTGACCCCGCCGGGAATCGAACCCGGGAACCCGGGCGTGGGAAGCGAGAACGCTACCGCACGACCACGAGATGCGGGCTGTGAGATATTCACATACGGGAGAGAAAGGGTATAAAATATTGAGACAGATGATAAATTTCTTGTCTCTTTACATTCTGAATGGGAGTAAAGTACTGCCGTAAACCAAGAAACACAGCTCGGTCTTACGAAGGTTTAAAGTATTTTGCTAATATTTCTTTAATTTTTATATCGAAGAAACTACGAAATAACAAAGTTTTGAAAAGAGAGTAAAACAAAAAAAGGAGCAAACAGAAGCTCCTGGGTGGCAGGCTAGTAAACAGGCTAGCAACGAACAGACAGCGGACCATTTCGACGGAATAGACAGTTAACATAGCACTGAATTTTCGTGACAGATAAACGAAGCAAATAAGATGGTTGTGAAGAGTAGCAGATAAGAGAGTAGCTACATATTACTTTAGAAAGATACAAGAGGAGAGGCGAGAGAATTACTCTGTGCTGGAATCACGAATACCGATGGCGAACAATATGAAAGCTGTAGCAGAAACACAACGACACAAATGAAGAAGAACGCTATTGGTTTGAGATACGTACATGAAACAATGAAAAGTGTTCTTCAGACTGTACATTTGGAGCACAACATTGTAGGCATGACATGCATTGAGAAAAGTAAGAGAAGAACTGCATTAGTTTAGTTTAGGATCGTGTGCCATTTCCCATTTATCCAATCTTTGCCGAGGTACCCACGCATAAGATTTTTATTGACATATGTTAACAACTTGTAGTTTGCTTAATCTCTGGATGCTTGGAATCGAACTGACCCTGTAATAATTTGTTGTTCATGTACATCGTCATAGAAAATTCCGGGATTAATGTGGACCACTGTTTCAGTCCACTGCTGTTACTTTGCTTGAGGTGCAGCATCCATGTCTCATGTTTGCTAGGGCCACCCCTGTCCTATTAGTTATCTGTCGCGTGACACCTCTTCTGTTTTTAAAGTTTTAGACCTGGCTGCGCAGTCAGCGACCGTTTACAAATTAAACTTAAAGCAGATACAGCCCTCGGTCAAAAAATGTAAGTCTTTTGACTTTTTTTGTGACGGAGGGCTGTACTTGCTTTAACTTTAACCTTTTTTGTTAACAGCATATGAATCTATGGCGAGCGATCCCATTTTCAGGGAGTCCAACCGATGTGGATGATTCTGACAAAGACAGGGGTATGTCTAAGGCTCCGTCTAAACATCACACAACATCTTACTATCGAATTGGAATCGTTTTTCATGTATGTATGTGAAAAAATGCTTCACGACTGCTGTGCCAGGAATTATAGAAACTACAATGGACGGCGAGAAAGAGTTAAATTAAAACTATTTTTACAACCGTAAGTGAAAATAATCTACTAACACTATTCCTCTCATCTTCGGACTAACTGAAGATGAAGGAAACTGAATCTAACTGAATCGCTGTAGGTATTTTTTTAAATAGATTGAGGGTGATGGTAGGTATAGGTGTCAGTGTAATTTGCTTATGTACCTCCACACTGCAATGGAGTGATACCTTGTATATGAGATGGAGGTAGAGGTATCAGTGTAATTTGCTTACGTACCTCCACACTGCAATGGAGTGATACCTTGTATGTGAGATGGAGAGTGTTTTAACATAAAACTGCTGCATACATGCCTGGAGGGGCCCAGCAAACTTTCTGCACAAACACTCCGTAATATATCAGTTGGGCTTTTGTAATTTGTCGCCACTTTTACATGCCCACTGAAATACAGTGTCCCTCTTCGTGGGCAACCATGTCTGATAATGACGACCTACTGAGTCATAAACTATACGAGGGGCGTTGAATAATTAATGCAACATATTTTTTTCTCGGTATCCGTTTAAAAAATGTGAACTTTGTTGTTAGACATCGTGGAATATTACCACTACAGTCCATGTAGATTCATGAAGTTAAGGTAGCTGGCGTTCCAAGCGGAGAGCTTTCATTGAGTTTCCTGAGGTAGGAAAACAGAGCGTCACAGATATCCACAGGCACTTGCAGAATGTTCACGGAGATCTGGCAGCCGACAAAAGCGCGGTGAGCCATTGGGCTAGGCATCTCTGATCATCTGTCTGGTATAGTGCGTGTCGCCCCTCCTCACAGCTGACTCCCGCAATGTTGATACCTGAGGACGCTCTCATTCGAGGTGATAGACGGATCTCCGTCAAACACCTCGTTGCTCAACTGGACGTCTCTGTTGGTAGTACTGAAATATTCGTCCACCTGCTGGGGTCCTCAAAGCTGTGTGCCCGCTCGTTAATCGCCGCCCAACATAAGACCCTAAAGAGTAACGAAGGATCATCTGTGCCTAATTGCTTGAGCGTTACGAGGCTAATCGTCACAACCTTTGGTAGATTATCGTCACAGGTTATGAAACAAGGATTCATCACTTCGAATCGAAAACAAAACGGCAATCAATGGAGTGGCGGGTTTTTGTGGCGGCAAGCACGCTGAAGTAGTTTTCGTAATTTTATGAGTGTAGTACAATGCACTTCAGAGTTGATCCGTATACCAAGATGGAGGACATCAAACAGAGTAACCCCTTCAGGGAGAGCGTCACCATGACTGCCGTTAAGGGTGCGGCTTTGAACTTTTTCTTGGGAGGAGAACTTCTCGTTCACCTTGAAAAAGCAAGGCCTGGCACAAATCTGCGCACACGAGAGGAGCTCAGAAATGATCACTGGACTGTTCTCTCTCATCCACCCAACAGCCAGGATCTCACCCCATCCGACTTCCATCTGTTTGGCTCAATCAATGATGTACTCTGCGGGAAGCACCACGCCGCTGATGGGGAAGTTATTGATGCAGCAAGACGTTGCCTCAGTTGTCGACCAGCAGAATGTTATGAAGGCGTATAGACTCTCCCAGCAAGGTGGCGTAAGGCCGTCGCATTGAGTGGAGATTGTGTGAAAAATTGGGTTTTGTAGAAAGAGACGGGGGTAATAATATCGTGGTTTGGAATCTCGAATAAAACCAAACCTCTTTCAGAGAAAAATTTATTTCACTAATTATTGTACAGTCCTCGTACTAATTGAAATGAGGATATTTTGAAACATGAAACCACAGCGATGTTTTATCATAACAATAAAGGTAAAGGTAACATAAATACAGAGTCGGCGATCATAAATTATAGCGCTAAGAATCCTAAATATGGATGGGAAATCTATTAACCATGCAGGCTCTGCCACAGTGCCTCAGGCTATAGGACTTCATGGAAGTTTTCCTACCCTTGTTACGTACCCTGATATTAAAAAATTATTATAATTCAGATGGTACGGTTGAAGAGGGCATTGAAATAAAGTATTTCTATTTTCAGGGTAAGTTTATTACAGACCCAACACGTGCATTCCCAGAACTAGTATATTGATCAAATAACAGAAAAACAAACATGAAACAAAACACACGATGAGAGATTATGTTGACGGCTGCCAAAGATATTGAAGGGGAAGAGGAAAAAAGCTAAAACGATACCTCCATCAGGATAACAGCAACAATGCTTTCTGATTATATGTGAGGTACTGACCGAAATGGTGAACCGCTAGCTGAACGTAAATACGACACAGATTTGTTGAAATATAAGGCTGCAGGTCATATGGACTCGCTGCAGTGAAGACTAAGTCCTCAGACAGGGGCTCCTGATTGGACGGGGCTGCCGACATGAACTGCACTTTACAACGGATGATTTGGGGACTGACCGTATATGTGCCGTACCCTGGCGCCCAGATGTGCAGAGAATCACGGCTGGCGCACGGAAAGAACGGAGACTGTCCTCTGTGGCAGCTCTCCGCCAGTTAGCCGAGCTTACAACGCACCTCGGCCGAAATGCCCAGACCGTGCTCTTACTCTCCTCTCTTACCTCCTCGATACCAAATCCTCATGGAGTCGCCAAAAATTGTCCCCTCCCAATGGTCAAGCTGCCCGCGCGAATAGCATCAAAGGCGTACTTATAGCACCGTGTCAGAGCTCCCGTTTACACCTGACAAAGCAGTATTCCTCCAGTGGGAAAGTTTGGAGCCGAAATCTATGTTCTTGCCCACTAAATGTAGCGCCAGACAAACGCACGGGCATTCCACAACTGCGGTGGATAACGCTCTCCTTCCCAGAGCGAATCACAAATCTGTGGAAGTCTTACGCCTGAGGTGGTCAGTACGCCTCCGAAATGCGGGCCGCTGGCCACCGGCCTGCTGAAGACGGGGCCGCCGTCGTGGGCTGACTTACTTTATTGCGAGATGCCACCGCCGGCGCTCACCCTTTTGTAGAAGCCCGGATGCTTTCCTGGAAGAGCCTACAGCTGCTTCTTTCACTTCTGCCGCCCTGGCCAAGTCTCCTGGCCATCCTTATCGACGGAGAAAATCTGTACCCATAGTTATTATTGCTAGCGGCAAACTAACTCTGTCATTCCCTGTCATACCTATAATGACTAGTCATGATGACTCGCTATATAGCTGCGATGACTGCAGTGGCTTTGCAGGGAGTACGTAGTTAAGAAGGGGTGAAAGATGGCGTGCCCAAACGATCACCATCTTTCAGACAACTTGTCTCCGATTTTTTAGTTTCCTGGCATTTATATGTAAGGCAGTTGGCATAAAAGGAAGGTGGATGAGCGAGGGGGTAGGTGGAGGGGAGAGGAGATTAGGTAACAGTCTAGGCTGTGCTCAAAACTGCTTGGCCTCAATACTCTCAGGACGACTTAAATATTATAATAAAGTAATATTTTTGCTGTTGTCAAAGATATGCATTTTTCCGAGAGTTTTGGTGGGTTTTCACATACATCTTCCGACGAGTTGCCTTTGTCATAAATCGAAATGATGAAGCAACGTTTCGGTCACTATTGAAGGACAGTGTACTACACAGTCTCTTGAATCCCAGTATCAGTATTCAACGAAATCTTGTTTCGTCATTTTATAATAAGTTACAAGCCACTACCCTCAAGTATTTTAAGGAAACTGATTCTGGCCACCAAATCCTATGAAGATTTACTCCTGCAGAATGTAGAATAGTCGTGATTTATCATAGCGCCCAAGCCTACAACAATTTTCCAGTCGAAGAACAAGCTGACAAAGCGTTTTCCTCATTCAAATTGCGATGGTGAAAGCTGAGTGTGACATTTACCTGTTTGAAATTCTGTTCCTGTACTGTACTTGCAGTTGCAGTTTCTGCAACCTGTGGAATTCTGCAGTCCGCGATATGATTTGCAGTGCTCAAGCACAACTGTCCCCAACCTATTCTTTCACCTGTGTGCCCTGTCATACAACAGATACACCCAATACTCTAAATACAGCATGTGCTACAACATCAGCAAGAATTCGTAAAATGTCAAGATCTCTACTGGGCCCCAAACCTGAAATAAACGAGGCTAACTTGGAATAAGACTGTATTTCATTACAATAGCCACTTTCTGCAATTACTTGTCTTGCTTTTAGGAAAGACTAACTGAATCGTATACCAGCTATTTATTTTGAAACAGTTAGTCCATGATCCATCCCTAGATAGGGAAAACCAACACCTAAGGAGAAAGGTAGTGGATGTACAACAACTAAGACTATATTCCGAATCACTGCAGTAAAGTCTACCCATCAGCTCATGAGTGTCGATGCAGAAATCTTGTGCATCTTCCTCTGAAGAAGGGCCATAAAGAAGTGTCGTTTTCACCATGTATAGCCTTCATAATGGCACACACAATAAACGTTTGTGCTAGCCAATCATGGGCTGGTACCTCTCTCCATACTACTACTTCAGTTTTTAATATGTTTTTAAAGGAACTGCAGTTTCTGCCCAGATGACTTGATGTGAGACAGAGATCCTTTGCCGATATGTCTTCAAAATTTCCATTATTGTTTATGATAGATAGGACATACACAGTTTAAATTAAGAGCTTTGAACTTTGCCTCCATTTCTGCGGTATTTTGGGTACCTTTGACACAGTAGGAGTCCTAGATGAGTATAGTTCGTGGAGTTTCGCTGTGTCACGTACCTCCCACCTGTATGGAAAAGGCTAGTGTGTTTCCCCAAGCCGTAATCAATTCTGGAGTGCCCCTTTGTAACGGCATCCATGCACACACCAGTTTTCAATGTTCCAATAACACTTGGTATTAAACTGTCTGCCTCCTTATTTATTTACACCATTCCATTACAAGATACGATGTGGAAAAGATATCCCCAACGCAAACCGGTCAAGGTGAATGTCACGATAGTTCTTAGGAAAAGAACAGTATAGCGTTTCATCACGATCCTTTTGTAGTCAAAGCTTGTCCTCAGTTTTCAGTTGCCGTGGACTGCGCGAGATACAGCGCTATGACACTGGACTCGTCTCTAAATCTTTACCTACAGCTATACTCTGTAAAACCACCGTGAAGTGTAAGGGAGAGGGTACGTCTCATGGAACCAGTACTGGTATTCTGAAGGAGGGAAATTCAAACCTCGTCCGGTTATCAGTATTTAGGTTTTCCGTGTTTCTGTAAATCGCTTCCGGCAAATGACAGGATGGTTTATTAGAAAAGACTCGCCACGTTCATTCCCCAAACTGAATTTGAGTTCCATGTCTAATAGTCTAGTCCGCGTTACGCTTATATCTTCTTTCCTTGCTAATGAACATGTAATCGACGAGACGTTAAACACTTATTTTCCTTTTTCTTGCTTTTCTAGTCTACAGAATGACAGAAGGTAAGCAGCCTCTTTTTGGTTTTCCGTCACAAGTCTTTCAACTCTTTTTATGCGGAGTGCCGCGAATTCCTTTACGTCAACGTATTCCTCCCAGGATAGCACTTCCACGCTACGTCGTCAGATATTTGCTGGAAGTTTTCCACACTCTGTCTTCTCCTACAGTTTTCACCCTTTACAGCTCACTATAGTACCGCGCAAGTTATTCCATGATATTATAAATCATACTGTTCCCTTCATCATTTCATCATTTTCGACGTGTTCCTTTCTTCCCAGATTCAGCGCAGAAGCTCCTCATTCCTTACCAGTCTACCTAATTTTCCACATACTCTTATAGAACAGCGTCTCAAGTGCTCCGATTCTCTTTTCTTTCGGTTTTTCCAGAGTACACGATTCAACGTTTCACTAAGACACAGTGCTGTGCTCCAGACATACATTCTCAGAAATTTCTTCCAAAAATTAAGGCATATGTTTTACCAGTAGACTTCTCTTGGCCAGAAATGCCCTTTTTGTCAGTGCTGGTCTGCTTTTTATGTCCTCCTTGCACCGTCCGTCGTGACTTATTTCAATGCACAGGTAGCAGAGTTCCTTAAGTTCATCTACCTCATGATAACAAATACTGATGGAAGTTGCTCGCTGCTCTGATTTATGCTACTTCTCTTCACTTCCGCCTTTCTTCGACTTCCTTTCAATCCATACTGTACACTCATTAGACTTCATTGTACTCAACACAGCTTATAATTCTTATTCACTATACCAGAATTTTTCTTTTACTTGCGCCGTTGCTTCCCCGATATATAAGTTGAGAGTGGAGCGAAAGACTGCATGCCTCTCATGCAATATTTTTAATTTGAGCACTTCGAACTTGGTCTTACAATCTTGTTTTTCAGTCTTTGTCCCTGTTACCTATGGTATGTTACCGTTCTATCTCTATACTTGCTCCTTTTATTTCTCAGAATGTCGGAGGTCCTGCTCCATTTGACACTGTTCGATATTTGATTACCCCAGGTCGACATATCCGGTTAGCAGGTCCTATTGTTCAGTCTTCCTTCCATTATCAAGCGCCAAGTAAAAACTGGGTCTCTAGTGTCTGTATCATCCTTAAAGCCAAATTGATCATCCTCTAAAAAATCGTCGATTTTCTTTTCTGTTTTTGCACATTGTTCTTATCACCAGTTTGGACGCATTAGTTGTTAAGCTGCGTGTGCGATAGTTCTCGCACTAAATCTCTTCTGAAATTGGAAAAGCCAATGTACCCAACACTAGTTGTCAAGAGGTCAGTCAGTAAATTTCATTTTCCTAGAGAAAGCCGGAGAGGGGCATGATTTAGATCTGAATATACAGGGTGGTCCATTGATAGTGACCGGGCCAAATATCTCACGAAATAAACGTCAAACGAAAAAACTACAAAGAGCGAAACTCGTCTAGCTTGAAGGGGGAAACCAGATAGCTCTATGGTTGGCCCGCTAGATGGCGCTGTCATAGGTCAAAAGGACATCAACTGCGTTTTTTTAAATAGGAAACCCCATTTTTATTATTCGCGTAGTACGTAAAGAAATATGAATGTTTTAGTTCGCCCACTTTTTTCGCTTTGCGATAGATGGCGCTGTAATAGTCACAAACGTGTAACTACGTGGTATCACGTAACATTCCGCCAGTGCGGACTGTATTTGCTTCGTGATACATTACCCGTATTAAAACGGACCGTTTACCAATTGCGGAAAAGGTCGATATCATGTTGATGTATGGCTATTGTGATCAAAATGCCCAACGGAAGTGTGCTATGTATGCTGCTCGGTATCCTGGATGACATCATCCAAGTGTCCGGACCGTTCGCCGGATAGTTACGTTATTTAAGGATACAGGAAGTGTTCAGCCACATGTGAAACGTCAACCACGACCTGCAACAAATGAAGATGCCCAGGTAGGTGTTTTAGCTGCTGTCGCGGCTAATATCAGTAGCAGACAAATTGCGGAGAATCGGGAATCTCAAAAACGTCGGTGTTGAGAATGCTACATCAACATCGACTGCACCCGTACCATATTAATATGCGCCAGGAATTGCATGGCGACGACTTTGAACGTCGTGTACAGTTCTGCCACTGGGCACAAGAGAAATTACGGGACGATGACAGATTTTTTGCACGCGTTCTATTTAGCGATGAAGCGTCATTCACCAACAGCGGTAACGTAAACCGGCTTAAGATGCACTATTGGGCAACGGAAAATCCACGATGACTGCGACAAGTGGAACATCACTGACCTTCGCGGGTTAATGTACGACGCGGCAATATGGGAGGAAGGATAATTGGCACCCATTTTATCGATGGCAATCTAAATAGTGCAATGTATGCTGATTTCCTGCGTAATGTTCTACCGATGTTACTACAAGAAGTTTCACTGCATGACAGAATGGCGATGTACTTCCAACATGATGGATGTCTGGCACATGGCTCGCGTGCGGTTGAAGCGATATTGAATAGCATATTTCACGACAGGTGGATTGGTCGTCGAAGCACCATACCATGGCCGCACGTTCACCGGATCTGACGTCCCCGGATTTCTTTCTGTGAGGAAAGTTGAAGCATATTTGCCATCGTGATCTAGCGACAACGCCTGACAACATGCGTCAGCGCATTGCCAATGCATGTGAGAACATTACGGAAGGCTAAATACTCGCTGTTGACAGTAATGTCGTTACACGTATTGCCAAATGCATTGAGGTTAACGGACATCATTTTGAGCATTTATTGCATTAATGTGGTATTTACAGGTAATCACGCTGTAACAGCATGCGTTCTCAGAAATAATAAGTTCACAAAGGTACATGTATCACATTGGAACAACTGAAATAAAATGTTCAAACGTACCTGCGTTCTGTATTTTAATTTAAAAAACCTTCCTGTTACCAACTGTTCGTCTAAAATTGAGAGCAATATGTTTGTGATTGTTACAGTGCCATCTATCAAAAAGCGAAAAAAGTGGTTCAACTACAACATTCATATTTCTTTACGTGCTACACGAATATGTAATAAAAATGGTGGTTCCTATTTTTAAAAAAACGCAGTTGATATCCGTTTGACCTATGGCAGCGCCATCTAGCGGGCCAAACATAGCTCCATCTGTTTTGCCCCTTCAGTCTAGACAAGTTAGTTCTTTGTAGTTTTTTCGTTTGACGCCTATTTCGTTAGATATTTGGCCCGGTCACGATCAATGGACCATCCTGTATAAGACAAGTGATCGCCGACTCTGGGTATAATTGTTCCTTTGAGGTGGAGGAGTTGGCGCAGGATGGTAAGTTGCAGCAGATCAAGTCAAACCAGTCTGAAGGCTGCCGACAGCAAACTCCCCCCACCCTCAGGGATGTTAAGAAAGGAAGATCCGATCAATCGCGAAATGGAAACCACTGTGAAAATCAAAAATATTTCATTTGCCAAGGTTAGCTATACCTTCCAGCTATTTTCCCACACCACTCCGAACATACCTTCCAGCTACTGCACTACACAGTCGCTGCTCCGACATAGACATTTGTTGTAGCATGTTCCGTTTTTAGAACAACCTCGTCACAGAAGGCAGCCGCCTGTGCTTTCCATCAATTCTCCACGCTAGTCTACAGTTCATTGTCTGTGCCAAAATGCTGTATTCATAGCCAGTGGTTCATGTGAGCAGATACGAAACTCAGATGGAGCCACTTACGGGCTGCATAGTGGGTTATCAAAAGCTTCTTATCGAAAACGCTGCTGTAGCATACTCATTGCCCTTACATAGTGTGGCTGAGAACAGTCATGAACAAGGAAACGTATGAAAGTTACGTTATGTGGGCTGGATGATGTCAGGCGAAATCTCTCACCAGACCCTCATACAGTACTTGTCAGGAGACACTATTGTCTAGGCATTTTTACCTAACCATTGAGCGTTCAGGGACGTGACGCGGTCGACGGGCATACTAGAGACACTATCCACCACATCTGTGCAAAGCTTCATTGGATCCTCACCACCATATGGGACCTTACTTCCCGAATAACCGTAACATCCATTCAGGTGAAAAGCACTGCTAAAAAGATGACGGGTTGAGGAGTCTGAATATCTGATATCCTAACGGAATGCAGCGCCTTTACCCAGAGGTCGAGTGCCATACATTCCATCGGAGCGAGGCGTGCTGTTTACTAACAGCGAAGAGAATGGGGACTAATTGTGTTAGAGGGTACAACGCAGGCGCTGGCGGGAACGCAACAGCAGCAGCCACGCACCCGGAGGCTCGCAAGGACGGAACAATTGGATCACAGCGCGAGCAGCACAAAAGCAGGGTGGGTGCACAGGTGGCCCGGCTGTTTACGAGCAGCACGGTGGTGACGAGGATTGGGGGGTTGGGGGGGGGGGGGGGTTGGGCGCTGCTGAACACCGCGGACAGAAGACAGCCGCCGGAAGCCGGGTAGAGCCGGGCATCGATCCGGAAACTCACCTGCCAAACCTACCGTCCTGCTCAAGCCACAGCTGAAGCTGCTGCCGTCTGTGGCAGTTTGTCTCGCGAGACTGAACTAGGAGGCACAGCCTAACGAATAATCGAAAATCTGTATCTACATCAACATCTGTTGCCGGCAGTGGCAAAAAATAGAAGAGCAAATTCAGTGTGACAGGAAATAGAGGGAATTGAAGTATTCGAGTGGTGGTGGTGTTGCAAAATGATGCTCAAAATTAACTAAACTGATACTATAGTTAGATTCACAACATGTAGGTAGGTAATAGAGTAGAAACCGTAGAGGAAGATACAGAATGTTGTATATTAAACAGATGATTGAAGGCTTTCAGTGTAAGTGCTGCCCTGTAACCTCCCTTCTGCTGATCGTCACTGATTCTGAGCTGAAATAGTTTTCTTTGAGACAATCTGACGTAGATAAGGGATGGTTAACAGAAAAAATACGCTTCTTACGAAAATTGGACGCGTTGCCTAAATCAAAAACTTGTGCCGTTTGTTTATGATTACTAAATTTCTGAAATTTTGAGTGAAAGAGTTTTCTTTGAAATGAAAACACGTCATGCAGTTTACTTCATTTATTGAGTTCATAAGTAACACACTTTCTGACAATTGCTAGGCCCAACTTTGCTGATATAGGCACTTAAATTTAGTTCCACTTTTGCACTGAAGTTTGCCATTGACATGTTGCTTTTCTAAATGAAAGTGTCACTCTAGCAGAGTTCACGGTAACCTTAAGAGAACTGATGGGAAATATTCTAAGTAGGAATAGAAATCGTTTTCCAGAAAGAGAAATATTTTTTGAGAATGAATAACAGGTAATATAGCTTTCCAAATGGATGTCCCTAAGGTTGACAATACTCACGTGTCTACTGTTTTCCTGGGTTATTATGTACACCCTGCGCAAACAAATTGATTAATCACTCACTGTTGCCCTATAATATTCATCAACCTCTGTAAATAGTTCACATAGTTTTTGCGCGACAGGACTGCATGCGACCATTCCACATGAAAGCTGAACAGCTACTGTCGTAGAGTTGAAAGAAGTGAAACGAATAAAGGACGCGTTGTTTAGTATTCATAGTTAATTTTTGTGGAACTCTATTGAGGAAGTTTACAGAAGCGACATTTGAAGCTGACTGCGGAACGATTCTTCTGCCGCCAACATACATGTGAGGACCATGAAGATAAGGTACGTGAAATTAGGTCTCATACGGAAGCACATAGACAGACGTTTTTCGATTGCTCTGTTTGAGAGCGGAACAAGAAACGAAATGACTAGTAATGGTACAACGTATCCTCCACCGTGCGCCATACTGTGGCTTCCAGATTATGTAGGAAGATGTAGAACCTGTTATTACTATCACGCGGTTATTTCAGTAACTGCCAATATCGTACGTCATCGGTTTCTCAATGCGCGTAAGTCGCTACTTTACTACTTCACCATCGGTCTTGCTCTGTCTTACCTCAAATAATGAATACAGTGAACATGTTATGTTCGTACTACCACGGAAATAACTGGTGAGTAACTGGTGATACTGTGTGCCATCTGTTTACCAGTGATTCTACTTACAGTTTGGTTTCGCTCTATGTGGCTGTGGATAAATCACAGTGATCATACGGTGATACTCGTACTGTCATGGGAATAACTGATGCAGTAACCGGTGATTTCCACCGATACAGAAAGACTGGAGGTTAACAATACCAGAAATACTGTAAACTGCAATCCATTCGTGTTTCGTTTTCGATGTTGCTCTTAGGTTACTTTTCGTTGCTTGGCTACCGACAGTAGTATTTTTACTGGATAGTTCTGTAGAGCAAATGCTTTTGTTTCGTTACTTGCATCGTCCAAGCACCACTTGGCATTATTAACTGAGAGTATGCAAAGCATGCAAGTAATTCTGTTTGTAGGTGAACACTATCAGATTTCTAATGCCTCAAGAAAACTGACGCTCTCGGCAACAGTAGGTCTCAGACAGAAATCTACTACGTCGTCAGCTGAGACAGTATAGCGAGCACTTTTTGAAATCTTGTTCAAACCGTTCTCACTATGCTCTTAGAGTTTCTCAGACGTAAGCCCTAAACAGGAAAAAGTAATCTTACTATTTCATCAAAATATTGCAGGGAGACTTGATGCCCTGTGCATAACTGCTAGCAGCGATGGTCGCTGTAAGGTGGCAGTATTTCGGCATCTTTCGAATATTCCGTCTCACTCCTGTACATGCGATTATATATTGATTAGACGTCTACTGATAGGCCTGGAACCTTTTATTAAAGGTAAAGAATATGACTTACGTAGTCATGTACATCTATGTACTAATATAATTTATTTATTGGTTGGGTGATGAGTTTTTACATAGAATGACTGGGTAAGTTTCTTGGAGCCATGGGCAAAGGACCCAGCGGGCTGACTCAGCGCAGCAGCAGCTGGTTCTTGGAGGGACGCTCGCCTTGGACGGTCGCTGGTACGGGGTACAGTGTATGAATGGGGTCAGCGACCTGGCTGAGGGCCGAGGCAACGAATTTTACGAGGAGTGCAAGCGTTGTGTGAACGGCGAAAGCTGTTCAACGATGGCCGGTGCGGGCTGACCAGCTCCGTGTAGTCGCGGACGCAAATTATTTCAAAGAATACTGTGGCGAATTGGAAGCGGCCAAGAGACAGACTGGCGCCTCGAGCCGTTAGATGGTTGGTTGGTTGGTTGGTTGGTTGGGGAAGGAGACCAGACAGCGTGGTCATCGGTCTCATCGGATTAGGGAAGGAAGTCGGCCGTGCCCTTTCAGAGGAACCATCCCGGCATTTGCCTGGAGTGATTTAGGAAAATCACGGAAAACCTAAATCAGGATGGGCGGACGCGGGATTGAACCGTCGTCCTCCCGAATGCGAGTCCAGTGTCTAACCACCGCGCCACCTCGCTCGGTAACCGTTAGATGTTTTGGCACGTACACCGGACTTGTCCCCACGAAATTTTCGTTCCGGATTGGCAAATTTCCTTAAAGCATTGCTTCTGCAAAATTCGGAAAACTTGAGTTTGATTGAGTGTGGCTCACCAGCGGCGAGAAGGAGAGAAGGCGTATGCACTGTGGTTTCCAAGCTACGATTCGGTCACCCGTATCTGGGGGGAGGTAAAGAGAAGCCAGCAGTTTTGGCTGGCGCTTTCCTGTTTGATCTCTGCAAGGAGCAGGAGCCCCTGTCTCAGCTCTCGGAAGAGAAGGAACATTTTCTTGTGTTTGCTCCCAAGCGCACAGAGGAATTGTGTTTTAGCGTCATTTCGACCTAGATATTCTGTCTTAGAAATCAGTTAGGCCACTGTATTTTGATGAACTTTTAAAGATGATACTGTTCGGCCCGTATGTTGGGAGTACTGGTCTTGTGTCTGGCATACAGTTCTTGGGAGCGCTTTGTTGTTACTCACTTGCGCCTAAGACGTTGCTGAATTCCGCCTTGTGCAGCACAGTGACAAGACTCAGCTTTGTTTCAGCAGTCATAGGCAGTAATATGTTGTCTATGGTCTTAGGTTTCAGCTCACACTACATCTACGGGTCTGCAGCTTTGTCGCTAGCGGCAGTTACATCGAGTGTCATCACTGCATTCAACCAGCACGCTTTTGCTACGGTGATATCGTCAACGGCACCGGCTTCTTAAGGGACACAGAGATTTAATTGCTGTGATTACGTATAAGGGTTACTATTCCACTGAGGTTACACGCCAATCGATCGATTCGAGCAGCTTCTTCAAGTTTTTGGTACGACAGATGAAGTCAGTCATATCGTTTAGTATTTCTCTGATTGCGTTATCCACTTTGGGTAGAAGCAGGCAAATGTTTCCCAATATTAGTTAAGTCCATTTATTTCACAATGGTCTGAGTCCACAAGACGTGTATTGTTTTTTTTCATTTGTGTCTCTAAATTCCTGGGTTTTTATTTTTTTAAAAATACACTAGTATTTGTTCTTCCAGTAACATTATAGTTTATCCTTGATCCTTCTTTTACTGACATGATTATTGTTTTAATTTGTGCTCCAAAATTAGCCACAGGGTGGGGGGTATTTATGGGTGATAGGCAAGATTTCCTGATAGCATCAGTTTTAAGTTTCCGAGTCGCACATTAACACTGATAGGTCTCCCTACCCACCTACCTCGAATTTCAACGGCTGAGAGGTAGAAAACGACTCGCAAATATCACGCTTGTACTCAAAACACACAACAAACGAGCAGGGGCGCGTTACAACGTGAAGGTACTGCTGCAAGAAGACTGGACTCCAGACAGTCACGTGGCTCTGCCGAGAGGGTGTTTGTCGTTTGGCTTTGACGCATCGTACAGCATCTGCAGAAGCAATCTGAGCAGCAGTTAGCATCACGGTGACTCGCTGACTTGTTACGATAGCCTCTTAAAGGATAGTTCTGAACCAGACGCCTGAAGCGTGCACCAAACTAACACAAAACCACCGCCATTTGGGACTTCGGCGACATCAAGTGAGAGCTCAGTGGAGGGTGGAGTGGGTGTCTGTTGTGTTTTATGATGCCAGTGTTTTATGGTGCCAGTGACAGTCGTGTGTTGGTTCGAAGGAGGTCACGTGACCACTTGCAACCAACTAGTCTGTTGCCTAGACACACTGGACCTAGACTTGGAGTTACGGTCTCGGGTCCGATTTCGTATGACAGCAGCAGCACTCTCTTGGTTATGCCACGTACGCTGACTGCAAATCTGTACGTCAGTTTGGTGATTCGCCCTGTTGTGCCGCCGTTCATGAACAGCATTATAACGGATGTTTTCCAACGTGATAATGCTCCCCCATACATCGCTTTTGTAACTCAACGTGCTCTGCAGTGTGTCGACACGTCAATTGGCCGGCACGACTAGAGATCTGTCTTCAGTCGAGCACATCATCGGTCGACAACTCCAGCTTCGTTCACAAACAGCATTAACAGCCCCTTTATTGACCAGCCACAGGCAACAGGCATGGAAACCCATCCTAAAAAGTAACATACAGCATTTGCACGACACACTGCATGCACGTTTGCGTATCTGTATTCAACATTCTGGAGGTAGCACAGCTTGTTAATATACCAGTATTTCACATTTCCAGTAGCTATTCTCGCGCTTACGTTAATCTGTGAACTTGGAACTTTAATCATAACTTACCTAGACATATGTATTCCTGATATTTCATTACTGTACATTTCCTAGTGTTGGGTTTCTTCCCGTCAGTCAATTCAGTATGAGAGTATGACACAATTCAACAGATACTGCTGCCAGTTACTAATGACCACAGCAATGCCTACGTGCTCTATGACAGCTTCAACGACGAATAACTGCATCAGCAACAGCTTGTACCAGATGTGATGGAATACTGTTGGTGAACAGGTTATTCTTGGAAATAAATTATGACACTTATGAACATCCGTTACCGAAAATTAACTTAACCGCTAACTGATATCGGAAATTAACTGTTAAGCCCATTCTCACTGCGCCCACCTCTCAGAAATGACAATCAGTGGTAGTGCTCGTGTGTTGTTGAGTGAAGCAGCAAGACATAGCCTCCGGAGAAGTAGTGCTCAGGTGCGAAAGTTCCAGACAACCAGCGACGAGTAAAATGCCCCTTGCACACACTTAGTACTGCTGCCACAGCAAAACTGTGTCAATATTCTGCGCAAGAGCAGTACAATAATACTGCGCGGTATTTCTGACTTCACAGCGAACATGTCAGTTCTCGGTGATCTGGAATTCACATGTACAATATTGCGGCTTATTTACTCACCTTGTAAAGTACATGCGGAATTTGTGCGGAATGGACGAGACAAGTCAGAAAAACTACCAGCATACGTACATTTGTGTGAACCCAGGACTCATTTACTGCAGCATATGATTCGTAAACGAATCAAGTAATTATAAATTGTACATACGCAGACTGAAGCGACGAATGAGAATTTGTGCCAAGGCTGGGATTGGAAACCAAGTCTGCTGCTCACTAGGCAGATGCGTTAACCTCTACGCCACCCTGGCACGGTGGCTTTGCACAACTGCACACACTACCGTAGCACACCTCCTACCTCAGTACAAATTCCCTTTCACGCCTGAGCGCAATTAATATTCCCCCTAAACTCGAATAATATGGCATAACTCTCCAACTGTATTGGAATAGCACCCCAGCATCGAAGAAACAGAGGACACTGCCTGAAACCCACGCAGAGATGCTGTAGTCAAGTGAAACTATATGGTTCCAGATGCCTTTCCGAGTCTCAAACATCTATTATGTATACATACGTGCAAAGTGAAGTGACGAATGAAAATTTGTACCAAGGCTACTATAGCCCGTGCATTTGTGCAAAGTCACTGTGCCAGAATAGCATAGTGGTTAATGCATCTAACAAATGGGCAGAAGACTTAGGTTCGAATCACAGCCTTGCTACCAATTTTTATTCTCATTTCAGTCTGTCCACAATCATCATAAAAGTCTGAGACTTGAAAAGATCTCTGGAACAATAGAGTCTCATATGTTTAGTCAAAAATTAAAAAAGTAGACTGTATAAGTTATCGTGCACTTGTGCTGTTTTCTATGGATTGCTCTACAGTTAGAACTGATGAAAAATAAATAAAACAATTATCTACTGATTACTGACTGAAATATTACAATATGTTATGTTCGAGCTGTGACAAATGTTGTATGAAAAATACACATTTATGCTAATCGAACAGCTGTCCTGAACAGATATGTGAATTCTGAGAACTGCTACAAATATCATAAATATTTGTGCTTACTGTCATGGCACCACAATATTTAGATTACCCTGCTATTGTGGACCAACGAGGTATCTGGCGTATTCTGATCAATGCGGAATTTCATTTCTCATATCACCGTTTGGCCCTTTCATATACATTTCCCGGTCCTCCTCCTGATCGTTTCTCATTTTCTTTTTTCAGTACATCTCGTGAAGTCGCTGTGGGTGAACTGAATTTCTTTCGTTCTCAGGGCAATCTTACGAGGTACAATATATGGCACGATATATTGAGTGAGCGTCAGTATTCTTAAAGCTCTGCCATTGTCTTCAGTATGTTGTCGAACACTCAATTCCGTCTCAGACCATCAATATTACTGCCCATTGCTTAGAACAACAAAAAATTTGAGCGAATGAGGCTTCTTAAGGCGTACGACAGAGTACATCATACCATTCTCGATAGTAGTATCTCTTAAAACTATGAGACGAACAGGTTGGGACTAGCTGAATAGTCACGGCGAGCCAACTCAAACCAAGAGGGCCGATGAAAAATATCCTAGCCGGAAATATAAATTCCTTTCCAGAAAGAGAAACACTTGCGAGACTGAAACAGAACACATATCCTTTTCCTAACACTTCTCCTACCATCCAGTCCCTTCAAGTCCGTGTTTTCCGTATGTTCTTTTCTTCCCTGATTCTGCGGAGAACCTCCTCATTACCTATCGGTCCATATAATTTTCCTGTTGTAGCACAACATCCCTAACGCTTCGATTCTCTCCTGTTCCGGCTTTCCCACAGCCCATAGTTCACTACCAGACAATGCAGTGTTCAAAACGTAGATTATCAGAAATTTCTACCTCAAGTTAAGGCCTATGTTTGATACGAGTAGATTTCTTTGGCCAGTTTTCTGTTAGTGCTAGGCGCTTTTGATGTCCTCCTTACTCCGTCCGTCATTGATTATTTTGCTGCCTAGGTAGCAGAATTCCTTAATCTCGTCTACTTCGTGACTATTAATCCTGACCTTAAGTTTGTCGCTGTTATCATGTCTGCTACTTCTCATTTATTTCGTCTTTCTTCCGTTTACTACCAGTCCACATTCTGTACTCATGAGACTGTTCATTCCATTCAGCAAAACCTCTAATTCTTCTTCACTGTCATTCAGGATAGCAATGTCATCAGCGAATTTTATCATTTATATCTTTTCACCTTCATTTTAATGCCACCCTTGAATCTTCCTCAAAAAAGCAGATAAAAATTCACTTGACGCCTTCCTGAGAGAAAATCTCCACTCATTCCAAATTAATGATGTAAGTGTAGACCAGATGTGGCTTAAATTCAAAGAAATAGTAGTATCGGCACAATTGAGAGGTTTATACCAAATAAACTAACAAACGACGGAGCTGATCCTCCTTGGTACACAAAACGGGTTAGAACATTGTTGCAGAAACAACGAAACCAACATGCCAAATTTAAACAGACGCGAAATCTCCAAGATTGGCGATCCTTTACAGAAGCTAGAAACTTAGCGCGGAGTTCAATGCGAGACGCCTATAACAGTTTCCACAACGAAACTTTGTCTCGTAACCTGGCAGAAAATCCAAAGAGATTCTGGCCGTATGTGAATTATGTTAGCGGCAAGAAACTTTCAATGCCTTCTCTGCGCGATAACAATGGAGACACTATCGACGACAGTGCAGCCAAAGCATATTTAGTAAACACAGCCTTCCAAAATGCCTTCACAAAAGGAGACGAAGTAAATATTCCAGAATTCGAATTGAGAACAGCTGCCAACATGAGTAACATAGAAGTAAATATCCTCGGAGTAGTGAAGCAACTCAAATCACATCATAAAAGCAAGTCTTCTGGTCCAGACTGTACACCAATTAGGTTCCTTTCGGATTATGCTGATGCATTAGCTCCATACTTAACAATCGTATGCAACCGTTCGCTCGAAGAAAGATCCGTACCAAAAGACTGGAAAGTTGCACAGGTCACACCAATATTCAAGAAAGGTAGTAGGAGTAATCCACTAAACTACAGGCTCATATCGTTAACGTCGATATGTAGCAGGATTTTAGAACGTATATTGTGTTCGAACATTATGAATTACCTCGAAGGACACACAGTCAACATGGGTTTGGAAAACATCGTTCCTGTGAAACACAACTAGCTCTTTATTCACATGAAGTATTGAGTGCTGTTGACAAGGGATTTCAGATCCATTCCGTATTCATGGATTTCCGGAAGGCTTTTGACACTGTACCACACAAGCGGGTCGTAGTAAAATTGCGTGCTTATGGAATATCGTCCCAGTTATGTGACTGGATTTGTGATTTCCTGTCAGAGAGGTCACAGTTCGTAGTAACTGACGGAAAGTCATCGAGTGAAACGGAAGTGATTTCAGGCGTTCCCCAAGGTAGTGTTATAGGCCCTTTGCTGTTCCTTATCTATATAAACGATTTGGGAGACAATCTGAGAAGTCGTCATCGGTTGTTTGCAGATGACGCTGTCGTTTATCGTCTAATAAAGTCATCAGAAGATCAAAACAAACTACAAAACGGTTTAGAAAAAATATCTGAATTGCGCGAAAAGTGGCAGTTGACCCTCAATAACGAAAAGTGTGAGGTCATCCACATGAGTGCTAAAACGATCTCGTATAACTTCGGTTACACGATAAATCAGTCTAATTAAAAGCCGTACATTCAACTAAATACCTAGGTATTACAATTACCAACAATTTAAATTGGAAAGAACACATAGAAAATGTTGTGGAGAAGGCTAACCAAAGGCTGCGTTTTGTTGGCAGGACACATAGAAAATGTAACAGACCTACTAAGGAGACTGCTTACACTACTCTTGTCCGTCCTCTTTTAGAATACTGTTGCGCGCGGTGTGGCATCCTTACCAGATAGAACTGCCGGAGTACGTCGAAAATGCTCAAAGAAAGGCAGCACGTTTTGTATTATCGCGAAATATGGAAGGGAGTGTCACAGAAATAATACAGGATTTGGACTGGACATCATTAAAAGAAAGGCGTTTTTCGTTGCGACGAAATCTTCTCACGAAATTCCAATTACCAACTTTCTCCTCCGAAAGCGAAAATATTTTGTTGACACCGACCTACATAGGGCGGAACGATCACCACGATAAAATAAGTCAAATCAGAGCTCGTACTGAAAGATATAGGTGTTCATTCTTTCCGCGCGGTATACGAGATTGGAATAATAGAGAATTATGGAGGTGGTTCGATGAACCCTTTGCCAGGCACTTAAATGTGATTTGCATAGTATCAATGTAGATGTAGATGCAAATGTAGTCTTGTCAATTTATCATATTATATACTGGTTATGGAATATGAGTCACGTTGTAAGAATATGCAGGGTGACCGAAAAGTCTTTCCCTGATTACATAAATTGATAACTCAGGCTAGAAGTAAGATACAAATATGAAACTAGTGTCTACATGTTTACAAACTATCAGTTTGCTAACACTCAGTAATCTTACACATGAGCACCCTTGGTAGCACGTAGCACGTTTAAGCGATATTCAATTTCCGTCCACATTAGCCGACATCACTGGAGGGATCGATTCAACGACTGTGGTTATCCGTTGCCGTAGTGTTTCAAGTTCTGGTATACGTGTTCGATAGACCTCGTCCTTGACATAACCCCATAAAAAGAAGTCTAATGGGATTATGTCAGGAGAGTGTGGAGGCCAAACTGTTGGCCCATCACGACCAATCCATCGCCCAGGAAAGGTCATGTCGAGAAAGGCAAGGACGTCCAAACCCCAATGAGGTGGTGAACCGTCTTGCTGAAACAAGACATCGGGGTGATACTGAAGCAGCTGAGGAACAGCGTACAGTTGCAACATCTCCAGATACACTGCAGATGTGATAGTAGCCTCAGCGAAGAAGAATGGCCCGATAATTCGATCGTGCAATATCGTGCACCAAGCATTCACCTTTGGACTGCCTCTGGTGCACTCCATGACCTCGTCAGGAGGTTGTGAACCCCAAATGCGCACATTATGGCGATTCACTACTCCACTGACAAAGAAGGTCGTTTCGTCGGAAAAGGCAATTCCTCTGAGAGAACCTTCATCGTCCTCAGTAAGTGACAGCATTTGGAGCGCAAAGTCATATTGACGTGTACTGTCATTGGGCAACAAGGCCTGAACAATTTGCACTTTGTATGTACGAAACAATAAACGTTTGTGTAAAATGTCATGGAGAGAGCTTTCTGGCATCTGTAATTCACGTGAGGCCGTGCGCACGGATTTCTTCGGACTTCGCAGAAAAGACAGCCTTACAGCTTCCACCCTGTCTGCTGAGGTTCTTCGTCGACCAGACCTCGGAAGGTCAGCAACCGATCCTGTGTTCCTGAACCTCTCATACCAGGCTTTACTGCTCTTGACATCAGGTGGATTCCTTCCAAATGTTGTCTGGAAGTGTCTCTGCACTGTGATAGGTGATCGTGTCTCATGGTACCACAGGACACACTGTCCCTTCTCCTGATTGGTTAACATGGCTTCTTGGGCACTGCACCTTATCCGCTACTTACGTACTGCGAACCTAAATCAGAAAAAAACTTGGATAGTTGTAAACAATTCGACACAAGTTTCATATTTGTATCTTACTTCTAGCCTGAGTTATCAATTTATGTAATCAGGGAAAGACTTTTAGAACACCCTGTGTTATTGTAGCAAGTAAATATCATGCATGGTGAGAGCAGGTGAGATCCCGCATAGACATCTCACAGAAATGAATAGAACAAATAAACAGGTGTGAACTATGTTACAACAAAGAAACTAAAGAGTCAAAACTTCCAAAACGGAACCAAGAGTCATAACATGTGGTACTTGTGTAGAACAAATAGGAGGTACGTACGTCTGGAGGTCCTTTCCGTACACCTTGCTCTTACAAACCGACTTTACACCACGCCAGAAACACAAATTTGAATATAGGAAACAGACGAGTCAGTGGCCGGACGGACAGTTCATTGTTTTGTGAAAATGACTACACGGGACAGAAGGGAGATTTGAACGCGGATCTCACGCTTCGGCGTCCTACACCGTAACCACAAAACCACGACGCCAGAGCTAGGCAAATATGCTGGCTGTACTCACAAAACTTCTTGAACTTAGACCGTTCACTGTTTCTATTTTGCTCCTTTTTTCACAGATCAGTAAACCTTCTTCCTGGTTTCATGCTTGATCTGTGTTCAGTTTTTGACGGGCTATCCTCTGGGCCAGTTTATCACTAAATCTGTGGTTGGTGCGATGGGGAGTTCCCCATGCAAGGAAAATCCCCATTAAGTGTAATGAAGTCTCATAAGGGTCGGAAGCGTTCTGCCATTTGTTCAGTTCTCGACGACAGAAATCTCCACCTTGACAGATGTGTAAGTCTGATGTGGCATTGTTGGTTGGTGTAACTGAGGTAGCCGTTTCAGCAACATATCGAGAAGCGTGTACTTCCTATGTGCACAGACGCCCCATTCTTTGCGGAAATGTAGGAGAGTTACGGTAAGTGTGGATGTGTATACAGTGCAATGTTTCAGTTGGATGGTAGAAAAGCGAGGTTGAAACCCGGCGCCGAAACATAGTGCACTCCCATCGAACAGCACCAACAGGTACGCCGAGATTAACGTCCCAGTCCGGTGGACGGATGACTGCTAACACTGTCACATATCCTCACTTCACAAGAGACTCCTTCATGAGACACTACCCCTTGCCGGCCAAACACTGACCGTGAAAATTCCATCAAAAATCAGGGTTCAAATCGGTTTATCTCCGAGTCAGGCATCACTGGAAAACCCACCGGCTACTTGGGCTACGTAGCCACTTAAGAACCATTTTATGAGAGTCCGCTTCTTCTGCGTTTTGCTTGTGCCCTTGTCACGTGTCGGCATGCCTATTTTACGGATTTGGTATGTTTAGTTTAAGGGGAGGCCTTATGCCTATCCTGTCGACACCGCGTTAACCCTCTGGTTGGAATATGCGAACTCCAACTGTCGGCGTCTAGTGTTACTCATATGGAAGTGAGCGAAAGTTTTCTGAACGTTGGTGAATCGTATAAATGAGCACGGACATGGGTAGCAGCCCGGTATTCACCTGGTGACGCAGCAGCGACTTTCGTCGTCCACCCGCTGGACGTATTTGAACCGAGGCTGCACAGTTCCCTATCCAGGAAACGGCGCTTTAACAAACATGGCTGTCTGGACGACTACTACGTGAACGCCCTCACCGTTAAAAAATATCTTGACACCCCCCCGCCCCCTCCAAAGATGCTCCTTCGGCTTCCCAGTATGGTGGAAATTGCACGGTGCGTCTGGATTCCCTGAGCAGTATCACCAAAATCTGTGTAGCCTTGATCAAGTAGTAGGCACCATTTCACTTCGGTTGGACGCTACGATGTATTTGGTCCCTATACCGCCAGCATTTCGCGGTTGATGTGTGCGTAATTTACAAATTTTTCCCACAGTAATAAATTTGAAGTACGTTTCCAGTCGGCACACCATTTCAATCGCACACTGGGAGACACCGGTTATCCTTACCGCAAGAGAACAGAGCATGTATAAACTAGGGACATGTACTTCCTTCTGACATAAAGCGTCACTCATGTTGCACAATGGTATTAGCGTGGGGTGACGCCCCAATCAGAGTGACACACTACCATAGAGAGGTAGCACCATTACCAGAGTGAAGCAAAGTGAACAACCATCCGCCATGTTTTGTGTGGTAAAAGAAAGAGGACGTTGTTAATAACAGTGTGTAAGGATTTAATGAAATAACTTTCAACTGTTAGCATTGGGCAGTTACAATAAGAAACAACATTACCTCCGATTTTGGAGCACTAACACTTTACGTACAAAGCCCGTATTCAGAAGAATGTCTTACTTGCTCACACCGGACATTGTGGCCAGTGAGTTCCTGCTTAGTACATGCCGGCACGATAGCTCACCGTGATCGGTCAGAGGGTTAGCTGCCCTCTGTAATTGAAAAAAAATAACTGAATGAATGGATCAACCACGTACTTGAACGGGGGGTCATGGGACGTCCGTCCCGAGCAAATTCTACAAAAAATAACGAACAAAATTAGATCGACACAAAAAAGTACATGGCCGGCGAGCGGGCAGGATAGTCGCGTTTTGTTATCAGTCTCCGCTGCGTGAACAATCCTATTGGGTCACTGAGGTGATAGCTGGGGCTATCAATACGGATTCAGATGAGAAAACACAAAGTTCTAGTGCAAACTGCGTGCAACAAGAATCCCAAGGGGAACTGCAGTGGCTTCTCTATGCACACTAGAGAAAGTGCTGCATGTTTACTAGGTCTACATTCTGTTATACCAAAAATAAATAAATAAAATTAAATATAACGTTGAGTGACACTACAAGTCCAAACATTGTGACGTGTGTAACAGTGTTCAGGAAGAAGAGCTTGTTTAATTAACTGCAAAGTTAAAGGAGTCATTCGGCAATGAGGTTAGCTCGCTTATTTCAGTTAATCTTACATAAAATATTAATATTATTCAAGTTATATTGTAACTGGATTTACCCGACGCTTTTATTTCAAGGAATCTGAAGCTAGAAATGAAGGTGCAGTGAGCTTTAGGATCGCCCATTTAATCGCTCGGAAACTTCGACCATTCTTCATTGGGCCGTTTGTGAAAGAAAGCCTGGACGTCGCTAGTGAATGCGCATGACCTCTAGGTCCAGCACAATTTCATGCAATTTTTCTATCTTGACACACAATTGGACGCCTTACAAAGGACCTTAGCGCAGATGTTGAACGACGTCTAAGGGTGAGGGGGCAACAATTCTGTGCAATATTATCTATACCTTGATGAAAGTACCGGCAGTACAATTGGCTATATTCGTCCGAGGAGTGGATATAGATTTAAATAGCATAGAAAGGTTTCTTGATTTAGTCCCTATGACAGATGCATGTACCGGCAAAGATATATTTATTTCTATAGGTTTGTTTATAAATAAATAAATCTTCTGCTACCAGTCACGATTTTCTTTATTTTACTATTTGCACGACGCGTTTCGAGAAATAATTCCCATTTTCAAGTGCGTTTTTATGATGTGTGTTAAGCCATTTCTTTTGATGTTGTCAGTGTGTGTGAGTCTGCTTCATTTTGTTGACTTTTACTGTAATACATAAGAAACGAGATTTTTAGTTGGGTATCAATATTTTCTGTGAGGTTAGTGGCTAAGGTTTGAGACATACATATGAAACAACATATGCCATAAAAAACAGCATGATTCTAGCCAAAGAACTAAGAGCCAGAAAGCTCCCCCAAGATGCACAGTTTATATCACTTGACATCACCAACCTTTATTCAAACATACCCATACAAGAAGCTCTAACAGTAATACAAAAGAACCTTATGCAACACAAGAAACTTTCATACACAGAGATTGTCGAATTTATGGAACTCCTTCAGCTAACCCTAAGTTACAACTACTTTACCTTTAATGACAACATTTATAAGCAACCAGATGGCCTAGCAATGGGATCATGTATATCCGGTACCATAGCTGACATATACATAAATCACTTAGAACAAAAATTATTTGACAGGCAGGAACCCTGCCTAAGGAAAATAGAATTTTATAGGAGATATGTAGATGACACACTACTGTTAGTGAAAGGAGATACCAAAGACATCACAGACATTCTTAATGATTTCAATAATCTAAATGAGAAAATCAAATTTACAGTGGAACATGAGCAAAATAAAAGTATCAACTTTCTGGACCTAAATATTACAAGACACAACAACACATGCACATTCAAAATTTATAGGAAAAACACAATGACTGACACCACAATCCCTGCAACCTCATGTCACCCAAATATTCATAAACAGGCAGCTTACAGGTCAATGCTGCATAGGGCAACAAAAATACCATTGAACCAAGAAAATATACAACAAGAAATAAACACAGTGAAGAAGATTGCAGTTGCCAATGGTTACAATGCTTCCATGGTTGACACAATCTTAGACAAAATGAAGAGAAACCCAGATACAAACTGCACCACAGAAGAAAAAGAGAAAAACAAATATATATCTAGCATTCCATACATAGGCAATGTATCACAGAAGATTGCAAATATTTTCAAAAATCACAGAGTAAAAATTGGGTTTTCTACATCCAATAAACTACACCAAAAACTAATACATAATATAAAGTGTAATCATGATCCATATTCAGACTCTGGAATATACAAGGTAACATGCCAGGAATGCTCCAAGTTCTACATAGGACAAACAGGCCGAAATATCAACACCAGGTACACAGAGCACATTAGAGCATACACCCACAACAAACACGCTACATCAGCAATAGCAACACACATACATAATACAGGACACCCATTTGGAAAAATAGAGCAAAATGTCAAAGTACTCCACCGACTAGATAAAGGACATAAAATGGATTTGCTTGAAGAACTGGAGATATATTCACATTACAGAAAATATGAAGATAAAATATTAAATGAAAAACTTGAAAGTGAATCAGTGAATTTCTTCAGATGTTTCGATAATATACTTAAATAAAAATAGTAAAACATAGAAATAAGCACAATTGTAAAATCAGTATAAGTAATTCATGAGCCAAATTGTAAAGATAAATTAACCTCTGTACAAAAGCATATCATAATCTGTGGAAGACCTATAATGTTATCTCTGTGAACTACCTATAAGAAGATCTTTGTAACTGTTTTGTTTATATAAGATATTTTCGATGTGTAAAATGTACAAGTTGTGTGTGATGTTAAGTGTGTGTGACTCTCTACACAAATGGACCATTAGAAAATTGTAAGTACAAATTGTTCTCAAACCTTAGCCACTAACCTCACAGAAAATATTGATACCCAACTAAAAATCGCGTTTCTTATGTATTACAGTAAAAGTCAACAAAATGAAGCAGACTCACACACACTGACAAAACGCACTTGAAAGTGGGAATTATTTCTCGAAACGCGTCGTGCAAATAGTAAAATAAAGAAAATCGTGACTAGTAGCAGAAGATTTATTTATTTATAAACAAACCTATTGTATCTACAGTCGCAGGCTTTCAAAAACCATTTATAATGGATCAAATCAGATATTTATTGCTGTTAATGAGCTGTTACAAAACTGAATCTGTCCTGGAATAAGCTCGGCTGCAAATATGGCTGGATGTAAACTAAGCTGGGTCCAGGACAGCAGTTTCACTCAATGAATTCTGTAATTCATAAAGAGGCAATTTCTGCGAAGCCTATGCAATTTGACAATGTTATGAATGTCCTTGTTAGAACTGTAAACCTCAAACGGTCTTCAGGATTGAAACACATACAGTTTCCAGAGTTAATGGATTCACTGGAATCTGAATTAAATGACATATCCTACTACTGTCATATAAGATGACTGAGTAGAGGTAACACACTTGAACGGTTCCTCTTTTTGCTTGGACAGGTAAATATTTTTATGGGCATGAAAGGAAGGTCGGTTTCTGAGCTTTCTTCCCCCAGATGGGTTTTTAACGTAGCATCTGTTACAGATATAACGAGTCATTTTAATCGTCTCAATACTTCGTTGCAGAAAAGACGTCAGTTAATTGTACCTCTGGTTTCTAAAATTTCAATGCAAATGAAGTTGGAGACAGGAGGATATCACGTCCAGAGCCACAATCTGCGAATTTTCCGAGTGTGACGCGATTCGCAACTACCGTTAATAATGACTTTGCTGCGTCATTTCTTCAGTCTCTAGACAATCTGGATGCAGTGTTTGCAAAACTATTCTAGGATTTCAGGTCACTTGGGGCACATTTTGATATCTTCATGTCACCATACACGGTGGACGACAGAACTGCGTCCGCAAAGGTGTAATTGGAGTTGATAGATCTGCAATGTGACCGCTTGATTAAGGAGAAGTTTAGAATGGTCAATGACATCATTCAGTGCTATTCCTGCCTTTCCTGAACTACGTGTAAAAGCAGCAGCTATAATGTGCATGTTTGCTTCCATTAATTTATGTAAACAAATTATTTTCAGCGTTAAGGCTTCGCGAATCGAAACATACACTGAAGAGCTGTACAGCTGCCTTATATCGTGTAAGGCCCCCGCGAGCACGCAGAAGTGTCGAAACACTACATGGCACGGACTCGACTAATGTCTGCAGTAGTGCTGGAGGGAACTGACACCATGAATCCTGCAGGGCTGTCCTTAAATCCTTAAGAGTACGAGGGGATGGATGTCTCTTTTGGTCAGCACGCTGCAAGCCGTCCCAGATATGTTCAATAATGTTCATGTCTGGGGAGTTTGGTAACCACCGGAGGTGTTAAGTTCAGAAGAACGTTCATCGAGCCACTCTGTAGCAATTCTGGGCATGTCGGGTGTCGCGTTGTCCTGTTGGAATTGCTCAAGTCCGTCGGAATGCACAATGGACATGAATTGATGCAGTTGTCAACTGTCAAAGTCGTATGTCGACGTATCAGGGGTCCGACATCACTCCAACTACACACCCCCTACAACATTACATAGCGTCCACCAACGTGAACAGTTCCCTGCTGACATGCAGGATCCAAGGGTTCATGAGGTTGCTTCCCTAGCCGGTACACGTCCATCAGCTCGATACAATTTGCAAAGAGTCTCGTCCGACCAGGCAACATGTTTCCAGTCATCAACAATCCAGTGTCGGTGTTGACGGGCCCAGACGAGGCGTAAAGCTTTGTATCGTGCAGTCCTCAAGGGTACAAGAGTAGGCCTTCGATTCCGAATGCCCATATCGATGTTGTTTCGTTGAATGGTACGCAAGCTGACACTTGTTGATGACCCAGCATTGATATCTGCAGCAATTTGCGGAAGGGTTGTACTTCTGTGACGTTAAACGGTTCTCTTCAGTCGTCGTTGGTCCTATTCTTGCAGGATTTTTTTCAGGCTGCAGCCATGTCGGAAATTTGATGTTTTACCGGATTCTTGATATTCATGGTACACTCGTGAAATGTTCGTATGGGAAAATACCCACTTCTTCCTTACCTCGGAGATTCTGTATTCCATCGCTCGTGCGCCAAATATAACACCACGTTGAAACTCACTTAAATCTTGACAAGCTGATATTGTAAAAGCAGTAACCGATCTAATAACTGCGCCAGACACTTGCTGTCTTATATAGGCATTGCTGACCGGAGTGCATTTTGCCTATTTACATGTCTCTGTATTTGAATACGCGTGGCTACACCAGTTTCTCTGGCGCTTCAGTGTAGATCACAAATAACAGATAGCCATCAGGGGGCCGTTCCCCCACTCCACATGGCAAGTAGTATTTCTCCGGACATGCCCTCGCTTCCAGCAAAACATGACAGATATGCAATATAACAATCTCTACATTTCTGTATGTGATGTGACCGTATATTGTAAGTAATTAACTAGTATTAGTGTATATTTAACCTACTGCCAATAAATCCTTATGACTGCCGGGTTGTATTTTATGTCCAGAATATACTTAACCTAATGAAATACTTAACCTAATGTAACGTAGGACGGCACACACTCGGAGTTATTTACCGCCCATGCGTGACACTGTGACGTCATCTTTTCTATTTGGGCGTCCATGTACAGTATCGACGCTTTAACTATTTTGTACGAACAACCCTCTCCCCCCCCCCCCCCCCCCCCCCCGCTAGCGTCCTTCTTGGTGAAGTAGCTGCAACACTTCTTTTAGCAAAGCTTTAGGGATCAACACACGTGACTGTCCACTGACATTTTGACCAAGAATTACTCCTTCTTTTACAGCGATACTATGCCGATGTCCAAAGCAACTGTGCACTATAGAGTTCTTTATGCAATGCAAGGAACGAGGCCAAGATGTGCGAATGTAGTTGAGCAAAATGTTCAAATATGGATCAGCGTCAGTGGCCTGTGTAATTTTATGAAAGTGCAACGGAAAAAACTAAAGCAATTCAGAATCCTGAGCATGAAAACGACCACAAAATGCAGCAGAAGCGTCAAAGTCTGCATCAAAGCAAATCGGAAGACGTGAAAGTGCGTCCGCTTACCATGTTTAGCTGTCGGACGATACACAATCTCGTAATTGTTTTGAGACAGCAACAAAGGCCATCTTTGCAATTTTTGAGCAATTCGTACAGGAACCGGTTTCGTCGGATGAAACAAGGACTGTAAAGGCTTGTGATCCGTTACTCTGCCAAACAAACAGTGGTTAAATTTGGTGAGACCATACACAATATCCAAAGCCTCTCTTTCAGTTTGTGAATTATTACAGTGAGCGTTGCACAACACTTCAGATGCGAAAGCAGTAGGTCTGTCTTTATCAGCAATGGAAGCACTGCACCGATTCCGTATGAAGGAAGCGTCAACTTGCAATAAAACTGGTTTTTCAGGATTAAAGTGAACTAAGCATCGATCACTCAGCAATGTACCTTTAGTTTCTGAAAAGCTGCATGGCACTCATCTGCCCAAAGAATGGGACATTCTTGCGATGCAAGCGATGCAATGGAGCCGTGATTTGTGCAGCACAATCATAGTTTGTGGGTTGACTGTAGACTTGAAGTCTACACAGAGCCGAATGCGACCTGAAGGTTTGGGGAGCAAAACAAGCGGTCTTGCCCTTTGTCTAGCTGATATAGGCGCAATAACTCCGTTATCTTGCAGTTCCTTAAGTTCAGCAGCGACTTTGTCCAGTAATGCAATGGGAGTTGTTCTAGCCCGCCAAAATTTCGGCTGATCGTTGTCTTTCAGTGTGATACGTGCAACAAAATTGTTAGCTTTGTCTGAACCTTCAGAAAAGAGTTTTGGGAATTCTTTTAGCAAGCTAGCTACACTGTCTTGGACATTAAATGCAGACACTGACAACACATTGTCCTGAATGTTAAAGCCAAACAAATCAGAAGAGTCAAGTCCAAATATGTTCTCACACTCGCATGACTGTAGCACTGGAAAATTCGCTGTTTGCGTATGCGAGCGATACATAGCAGGCAAAGTACATTCGTGATGTACTGTATCTTCTCAGTTCAGCCTGATCTAGTTCGTTGGTGATCTCACCAGTATAGTATATAGTTCAAATGGTTCAAAAATGGCTCTGAGCACTATGGGACTCAACTGCTGAGGTCATTAGTCCCCTAGAACTTAGAACTAGTTAAACCTAACTAACCTAAGGACATCACAAACATCCATGCCCGAGGCAGGATTCGAACCTGCGACCGTAGCGGCCTCGCTGTTCCAGACTGCAGCGCCTTTAACCGCAAGGCCACTTCGGCCGGCTGGTTCAAATGGCTCTGAGCACCATGGGACTTTACTTCTGAGGTCATCAGTCACCTAGAACTTAGAACTAATTAAACCTACCTAATCTAAGGACATCACACACATCCATGTCCGAGGCAGGATTCGAACCTGCGACCGTAGCGGTCACGCGGTTCCAGACTGAAGCGCCTAGAACCGCACGGCCACACCGGCCGGCTGTAGCCTTGGAATATACTGCATTAATGACGTGGGCATTTTGACTAAATCCTTGTGAGTGGGCCGAATGCTGATGTTTGTTCCGTTGCAAACATACGGATTGCACATGTCCTTTCCGACCACAAGCGTAACGCTGAGCTTGTCGGGACGGGTAGTCTTGGCGTTTGTGCCGTTTATAACAGTGAGGGCCAAGACTTAATTCTGGTCGCCTGTGTAGCTACCTGTGTAGTAAGCTGCTTACGCAGCGTGGAAGATTGTTTAATCAGCTTGGCTAGCACAAGCCGCCGGTGCGGAATCGTGCGATCCCAACTAAGGGACTCAACCCGACAAATAGCTGGCTGCTCGAATGTATGAGCCGACAAGGCTCCGGAATCGTACTGATCTAGTGTTTGCATTACCTTCTGAAATGATGGATTGGACTGTTTCAAAATTTTTTCTCTTAGTTTGACATCAGCTACATTGTACACGATTTAACACGCTGCTTAACATCTGAATATAAAGCACCGCAAGCACGTTTAAATTTGCATTTCCTTGTCATACCCAGCAAAATTGTCACCCACTGGCGATAAGTTCATTCTGACCGTTTTTTTGCAATTGAAGAATTGATACCTAGCTGCTACCACATTTAGTTGTTGTAACATAGTTCACAGCAGTTTGTTGTTGTTTTCATTTCTGTGAGGCGTCTATGTGGAATGTCACCTGCTCTCACCGTTCATCACGTTTACTTGGTCGGCAGTGTATTCTTATCACATGACTCTTATTCGTCTGCAGCTCGTGGTGTAGGGGCTAGCGTTGCTGCCTCTGGATCACGGGGTCCCGGGTTCGGTTCCTGGCCGGGTTGGAGATTTTCTATGCCCGGAGACTGGGTGTTTGTGTTGTTCTTATCATTTCATCATCATCACTATCATCATCATCATTTGTGAGAATGAGGGTTGGGTTGTTTGGGGGAGGAGACCAGACAGCGAGGTCATCTGTCTCATCGGATTAGGGAAGGACGGGGAAGGATGTCGGCCGTGCCCTTTCAGAGGAACCGCCTGGAGCGATTTAGGAAAATCACAGAAAACCTAAATCAGTATGTCCGGATGCGGGATTCAACCGTCGTCCTCCCAAATGTGAGTTCAGTGTGCTAACCACTGCGCCACCTCGCTCTGTGTGAGAGTGACTGGATTATGAAAAGAAAATGGACAGTGTAAAAATTGGGACTTTGTACGGGCGCTGATGAACGCGCAGTTGAGTGCCCCACAAACCAAACATCATCACCATCATCATGACTCAAATTCTATAACAAACGTATAGTATCACGACTGCCAAGACTACAGAAAGAGAACAAACTTTTCAATGGTTGAACGGACGGTTCATACAATGAAAAAAAGTAAGTGGTGCGAAGGACTTTTGAATACGGCTTGTGCGCTTTGCAGTCCAATACCGAGACCACTTAACAAGGACGCAGTGGCTCTTTCACTTCACTCGATGTTCCACTTGTTAAGGCTGGACCGTTCACTGTTTCTGGTTTGCTTTTCTTTCCACAGTTCAGTACACCTTCCTGTTTTCATATTTGATCTGTGTTTTTGATGGGCTGTCCACTTCGCCATCTTACCAATAAATCCGAGGGGCGTTGGATGGGGAGTTTCCCTTGTGGGTAATAAAACCTAAATTGTAACCATTCTAAAGCTGAAACTTCCTGGCAGATTAAAACTGTGCGCCGGACCGAGACTCGAACTCGGGAACTTTGCCTTTCGAGTGTTGGTCCGGTACACAGTTTTGATCTGCCAGGAAGTTTCATATCAGCACGCACACCACTACAGAGTGAAAATTTCATTCTGGCATTCCACCGCTGTGCAAGTCGACCGTTGGTCTTTAATTGTGATGTAGAATTCCGGAGGAACAACCACAGATACACCAAGGCCATTGACACATTACGTACTAACGGACAGGAACCGTCGATAATTTTGGAGGATGTCCGTAAAAGAATTGCATGAAATCAGTGAAAGGAATCATTATTGTGTTCCAAAGTGCGGTCATCATTACAGCTAGCACAGTGACTGTGCGTCGGGAGTTAGAAACAGTGGGGTACAATGGTCGAGCAGCTCCTTATAAGCCACACATTCCAGTAGTAAATGCTAAGTAAAGCTTGGGTTGTGTAAATAGCAATGCCATTGGACAGTAGATGACTGGAAGCGAGTGATCAGCAGTGAAGAATTATGGTGTAACCCGTGGCAATGCGATGGAAGTGTTTGGGTCTGGTGATTGGAGAATATTATCTGCCATAATGTCTACTGCCAAACGTGAAGTACACAGGAGGTGATGTTCGGCTTGAGGGTTTTGCATTAGGATGTCGTATCCTTATTCGGCTTAAGAAAATGGTAAATGAGCATTTAGTACATTTTTCAGCCTTTTGTAGTACCAGTAATGGAGGAGCGGTTCATAGACGATCATTGTTTCAGCATGACAATGCACCGTGTCACAAAGCAGCACCTGTGACACAATGGTTAGTGGATAGTATCACTCTCGAAGTGGACTGGCCTACTCATAGTCCTGACCTGAACCCAATGGAACAGCTCTGGGGTGAGTCAAAATATCGACTTCGCTACAGACCCCGGCGGCTCCTGCATCACTGCCTTCGCTGGTTTCGGCTGTTGAGGAAGAATGGTCTGCCATTCCTGCACTGACGCTCAGATACCTGATTTCACGCAGTCATAAAGGCGAATGGTGGCCGAAACCCATACACGGTGGGTCCAAGTAGCGTTAGGACTGCTTGTGTGAAATCCTGAACTGCATCGCTATCTCGTGGCGAGATGCGGCGATACGAGCCTTGAACTTTGAGCATCAGCCATGTAGAAAGTCAAAGTGCAGCGTTGCTGCAACAGGCGTCCTAGCCCCGAATGTAACAGTACGCGTCGGAAAGCGTCGGTGGAGTAAAGAGGCAATATCAAGTTTTTTACAGGGTGTCAAATTAAACACTTTTCAGCAGTCTAGTTTCTAAACTTACTTTATTTGGCTACCAGTTTCGGCGATTTACTACGCCATCCTTAGGCTCCTAACCGACATGTAGGAAGATACCACCTCGGTTCTGGTGAAAACAGGGGCCAGCGATACTGCTATCAGAAGATTTCTGTTTGCGATAGCGATCCCCTCAAACATCATCTGCCGACTCAGACAGCAACGGAGGTGGAATGTTCCTACATCCGGGTTAGGGGTTTGAAGATGGCGTAGTAAATATTAGAGACTGGTAGCCAAGTGAAGTAAGCTTGGAAACTAGACGGCTGAAGGGTGTTTGATTTGACATCCTGTCTCGAAAAGCCGAGTCTCGCAGCCATCTCTGAAATGATGGACATACAGAGGCAAAGTTTTTAGGTTATCCATCGTTTGTGTGCGAGAATTCGTCGATTTCGACCCGAATACCGGAAACTAGATTCCTGGTCTCTCCTCCACGACAGAGTGCATGCCCACAAAGCGAAGGTCGTGTGTGAGTTTTTGGACTTCAAACGGATGACGCTCGTTGATCGCGACCAGTATTCGCTGGGTTTGGCCTTAGCCTACTTCAGGCGGTTATCCAAACTGACGATGGCAATTAAATGCAGTTAAAGACATAAAAGGAAGTTCGATATTGCAGTGCCTGTCTTGTTCAGACGTACGATGCACCCTTCCTGTCAACAGGGCATCTCGCATTTCCGACTTACCTCAAGGCGTCTGCTTCCAATATTATACATAATGAATGTACGAGCGCAGGTAGTAGTCACATGGTTGGCGATATATGGAAGACTGGGCCTGGCCGTGAGTCGTGCTCGGATAGCCTAATGGTACGGCGACAACTCGTGATACGCGGTAAATCTGGGTTTGACTCACATTCCGGTACAGATTATCATTTTCGTCACTCCATTAAACAGCTGATGTTTGTCCGCATTCGCAGCTGCGAATACGTTTCAAGCATTCCAAGAAAACTGTACTGTAGTACTGGATGCAGTTCCAAAAAATGACTTCAGCGACTGTTTTGTAACACTTGTAAATGTATAAATTTGTGGTAAGTTTTTATGGGACCAAACTGCTGACGTCATCGGTCCCTAAGATTGCACACTAAGGACAACACACACACCCATGCCCGAGGGAGGATTCGAACCTCCGACTGGGGGTAGCCGCGAGAAACGTGACAAGACGCCCTAGACCACGCGGCTACACCGGGGGCATGTTGGAGCCCTTATAGCGATGTCAGCCGTGTATTAATTCATTGTGAAACTATTCTGAAAAAAATACAGAGATTCTGGGAACATAGTTTTTGTATATTTCATAGCCGCGATGCTAACGGGAACGGGACACACGTTGTATTAATGTCCACTAATAGGTGACTGTATAGCTTCGATGAGACAGTGTATGGTATACAGTTTTGACCACGGGGTATGAACATTTCTGGATGCACTGCACGGCAGTAATGCGCCCCGGCCGTAAATACGCCTGCCTGTGCGGCAGAAGCGCGCGCCCTTTGCTGCCGGTGGGTCGTTAGCGGACCGAGGGCACGCGACCCGGCGCGCCCATCTGCATACTGACTGCCGCGCCCGGGATGCCTCGCCTGCTGCCGCCCGCATGGCGTCCGCCCTGTACATACACAGTATACGGGCTGTTGGCCGAGCGATGCGCTCGGCACACAGGGGCGCTATTACACGGCCTCAGGGCGGCAGGCATTCCACCGCGCGCGCGTGTGTGTGTGTGTGTGTGTGTGTGTGTAAAGGCCCTGCAGGGGCAGGCCACGAAATTACAGGACCGCTGCGTCAGACGGTGACAGACTGCGAAGTCACTCGTGTAGGTGACCTCCCGTAGCAACGTTAATTGATGCGAGTTGTACAGCGAGTGGTAACAAACGTCAAGAGTAGGCAACAGGTTGAAATGGAACAGCGTAAGTGTCATGTTCTCGCGGTGTATTGTCGACATATGATATTACCAAATAACTGTGCGTACGGTCCGATTAAAATTGCTTGATAGTTGACGCATCACGCGTTGGAGCTGGTTTCCTCCATTCGGAACGCTGAACGTCAAGGCCGTCCGTTCACCGTTGGCAAAGTGCCGTAACAATTGGTCAGTTCCCTTCCAGTTCTTTGTCCGGCATTACGTGTTTGGATCGAGAATCGTGGGTCTGGAATTTCTATTTCGTATTTTATCACACATGATAACCACACACAACACACTCAATGATGTTAATGCAATGCATACGTTTCTTACACAGCACTAAACAAACACTATTGGATTCTTTCCCACAACGTGCGATTGAGCGTCCCATATACAGTTCTCATAACCGCAGAGATCGCCTTACATTATATAAGCTTCGCACTACATTGCATGAAGCGTAATTTTATGAAGGCTGTAATTCACAGCTGCCACTGGACCAACACATTAATAAACATAACTGTTCAACTCAGTGTTTCGGTTAGCGCAATGATTAACGTTTAAACCTGGCATGTAGAACGATGTAAGGAAGAATCTCGTCAAATGACGCAAAATTAATTTTTTTAATTACTAAATCTAATCAAAATAGTTTTATTGTTATTTTTATTCAAATAATTGGCCTAAATCTATCTTTTTTTTTAAATTTCTAAGCTTTCTCGTGTCATTGTCATCATTGTATTGACTTCATTTGATCTTTTTTTCATATCATTCCTTTTCTCTTTTGGAACCTAGCTGTGTCGCCTATAATCTGCAACCAACTGCCAAGGAGGTTGGTAATGCGGCAGTTCGTGTAGCTAGTGTTGGTATAGTCTGAGCTAACCAATGACATCGGGAAAATACCGTTTCTTTACACCAATGAAACTGAAATTTTTCTGTCCTGAGTTTGCTCGCAGATGTTAGATTTAATCGCCGTGAACAAAGCGATCGTGAATTTAGTTCTGCCGCAGATTCTACATAGCCATTTTCTCGGATACACTGTATGCCATGAGGCTGTGGTTAGCTTAGGACATGAGTATAAATTCGAGGCTACGAAACGCGTCTGCCACAGCTCAGTCACTGGTCACGTAAAATCAGCTGTTCTCCGCTGTGTGAATCTCCATACCCCGATTCCCATAACTCCTGAAGATAGACGTCGACTGTGGATATTGTATCACAGACACAGTCCCTTTGACTGTTCACAGATGTCACTAAACCCGTCCAAAGTTGTAAAAAACCATATATGTGCAGCACCTACTAGACGGAGAGGGTCCGACAGCCGGTCAGTTTCAGTCATTCCACCAGGAAGGAGGCACACAGCTCGTGTTGTCTGTAGTTCAAACATGCCTAGACGGTCAACACGGCGCTTCGATCGCGGCCGTATTATTACTTTGTGCCAGGGAGGGCTCTCAACAGGGGCAGTGTCCAGGCGTCTCGGACTAAACCAAAGAGATGTTGTTCGGACATGGGAGGAGATACAGAGGGACAGGAACTGTTGATGACATGCCTCGCTCAGGTCACCCAAGGGCTACTACTTCAGTGGATGGCCGCTACCTGCGGGCTCGGAGGAGCCCTGACAGCAACCAACCATGTTAAATAACGCTTTTCTTGCAGCCACAGGACGTCGTGTTACGACTCAAACTGTGCGCAATAGGATGCCACTAGAGTGGCCAGCATGTTTTCCAGACAGGACGAGGTTCATCTTTGCAACTACGACACCATGCAGCCCGGTACAGGTGGGCCCAACAACATGCCGACTGGGTCGCTCAGGATTGGCGTTCTCTTCACCAATGAGTGTCGCATATGCCTTCAACGGGACAGTCGTCGGATACGTGTCTGGAGGCAAATCGGTCTGGCTGAACGCCTTAGACGCACTGTCCAGCGAGTGCAGCAAGATGGAGGTTCGGCTGGTGGTCATGAAAGGCGCCGTAACGGCTGCACGAAACGCCTGCACGATAAGTGAATGCCATCCTCCGACCGATAGAGCAACCATATCGGCATCATATTGGCGAGGCATTCGTCTTCATTGACGACAATTCGTGCCCCAATCGTACACAGCTTGTGAATGACTTCCTTCAGGATAACGACATCGCTCGACTAGAGTGGCCAGCACGTTTCCCAGACATGAAACTTATCGCACATGCCTGGGATAGATTGAAAAGGTCTGTTTGTGGACCACGTGACCCACCAACCACTCTGAGGGATTTAGCCGAATCGCCGTTGGGGAGAGGGACAATCTGGAGCAACAGTGCCTTGATAAACTTGTGGATAGTGTGCCAAGACGAATCCAGGCACGCATCAATCCAAGAGGATGTGCTACTGGGTATTAGAGGTACCGGTGTGTACAGCATTCTGTACCACTACCTCTGAAGGTCTCGCTGTATGGTGGTACAACATGCAATGTATGGCTTTCATGAGCAATAAAAACGCTGGAAATGATGTTTATGTTGATCTCTATTCCAATTTTCTGCACACGTTCCAGAACTCTGGGAATCGAGGTGATGTAATATATGTATATAAACCGATGTGGCAGCATGACAATGGGAAGTGATAGACATAAACTATGAAGTAATTTTAATCGGACTATAGTAACGGCACTTTGATTTCACTATTATACACTTAACAATTTAATACAATCATTCTTCTAAAAATAAGCTCTTCCTATCGATGTTATATTTTGCTATTACAAAAAGAGTGGTAACCTGCTAAAGAAATATGTAGTCCATTAGGACTGCGGACGGCCAAGCTTTGCCCCTCGTCATTGCATTTTGTGAAAGCCTTTTCTACGACAGGACATTCACTCGGTGGATACCACTGAGACAGGTTTGACAACGTTAGTTTGTCTTTTCCGTTTTGTGAACGTCTCTTGTGGAACGAACAGTGCGAATCAGCTTTCCAGCAGTTTCCGAGTCAGCTCTCGTATTAGTGCACTCAGCAAGACATTAAATGTACATGCTAACATTGATACAATTTAAAGAAGAATATAATTAATACTTCTGCTTTAATAAGTGGTCTCACGTACACTGTAGCCGTGGATTTAAGACTTTTCGAGGGTAAAATATAGTTAAATAAAATTTATCTATAGTGGATGCTGTTGAACTTCGTGACTGTTCCTTTATAGTCTGTAGAAAAATATAGTATTGAAGAATTACACTATCTTACTTCCATAATATTTCTGAAATGTAGACATTATGGAATCTGTACTATCTACGAGGGGTTTCGGAAAGTAAGGTCCAATCGGTCGCGGAATAGAATCCACAGTGGAATTCGATGAAGCTTTGCGTACATGTGTTGGACTGTGCCCGTATATTGCGTCACGTCGCTATTATCAGTTCTGAACTCGCAATGAGCACATGAAGGGGCCTAAGAAATAGTGTCTCCGCCAAGTATGAGTGCCTGTGAGAGATTTTGCATGACTTCATGCTGTCCACACAACGTAACCGTCATGAATTTCATTCTTCATGACAATTCTCGGCGGCAAACTGCAAGAGTAATGAGGACGCCCCTGCAGCGTTTTCGATTGGAAGTGTTCGACCACTCACCACACCACCCACACCTGGCCCCCTCTCGTTTTCATCTCTGCTCACAGGAACCACTGTCTATTGAGACAATATTTTGGCACAGACAACAAGCCGCAGATCAGCGTAGAGAATTGGCGGAAAGCACAGGCGGCTGCCTTCTACGACGAGGGTATCGGAATGTTGATTCAGTAGTAAGCCAAATCTCTGAATCTGAGCTGAGAGAAGTAGTTGGAAGGTGTAGCTAACTGCTGCAAATACAAAAGTTTATATGTTCACTGTGGTTTCCATTTCACGACCGATCCGACCTTATTCGTTATTAATGAGACACGAGAGGATACTTTTACGGAAGCATTTAACGCTACATTCTGTGTGTCACTGCTTCTGACAAGGCAAGCTACAAACAGTTTCCTCATTGTTCATGTACAGGACATAAATTGTGTTGTAACGTGATTGTGGATCATTGTATTGACAGTAAATGATATACAGTGTCATCATTTTATTTCAAAGAACTAACATTACTTTGATTAAATCCTGTTTTGAATTACCGTTCACTGTGTGCAAAATTGTCAACAGTGAATGTTATGGTTGCATGGTTCATTAACGTAGGAAAGTGGAGACACACAACTTTGATGGGTCAACTTGTTACAGTGCTTGGTTAAACTTAATTTGTTCACATTTGTGTACTAAAAGTCCAGTGATCGAAGTAACTTCAGTCAAATGACAATTACTAGTTTCATTTCGTGTTGGAAAAGTTTAGTTCTGTAGCAGAAGGAAATATTTAAGCTCTTGTTAGCCTCGATAAGGAGAAAAAGGATAATTACATTTATGGAATTATATATTCATAATCTGAGTTGCATAAACACTAATTCCCTTCTGGACGTGGCGACAGTTATTAGCAAGTAGAATTATTCATCTCAAGCAGGAATACTCTCAAGATAGGTTAGCATTGGTTCCCGAACCAGTGGTGAATACTATCACGATTAGTTAGAGGGAAACATTATCAAAACGATAATTACAGTTGACAGTGAAGTGTATACATTGTTTCTGGATACAACCACCCGCTACTTCGTAATATTCATGTAATTAATATTCAGGCACTAACAAACGTGGGTATCATTAGTGAGAGAGTTCAGTTTACTGTAAAATACTGATCAAAGTTTAGTATTATAGTTTTTAATAGAGAGTTCCAAGACAGGCCAGGTTCCAGCAAGGTCAACCTGCAGAAAAGACGTGACCAAACACTTATACAGATACTCATAGTAAAAGACGAAATCTACAGCCACGTATAGAAAAGAAGGTGTAGAGTCGGCACGAGGTTTGTAGAGGATACCACCGAAGCTATTTAGCGACCCTTTAGTAATGCATTATGTTAGTGTCCACGATGTACATTCTAATTAACTTAGTGAGTGTATTAACTGATTATAAAGTAATTGCTTTGAATGCAGGTTTTACCAGCTGCAGAACTGTAAACAGTTTCCACCAAACTCCTTTTATTTGCATAAAACGTTCTGTTTCGAACACTTTTGAAAAGATGAAGCTGTGTTCCGAACAGAGTGGCATGGAAACCAGTAGCCGTTTTCCTGAGTGAGGCTCGGGCGTTGCAGAAAGCATCTAATTCATCTCGATCTTACACAGTTACAGAGGTGCGGGCGAGGCATAGTGATAGATAAGGAGGGATGCACAACACTGCTTAAATAAGAGTCGGCAAAGACTCACGGACTGAATTAAATATGTATATTTTCATAAAGACCTGCAAACATATAAGAGTGAAGCTCACATGACAAGGTAAACAGGCACTGAAATAGATGCAAACAGTGCCTGCATAGAAGAAAGTTTTTGTCGGACTGGGCGACAATACAGTATTAAGTAATAAGGGGGCTAGCGAGACATAGAGAGAGACAGTGTTTAATGATGGGACATGGCAGTAGAATGTGGCAGATCATCTCAGCGGCGGAATGCTGCCGTCGGTACACGATAAATGTCACCTTTGTTATGAAGTAGTTTAACTACGAATGGTCCAAAATCAAATAGTTCAGATGGCTCTAAGCACTATGGGACTTAACATATGAGGTCATCAGTCCCATAGACTTAAGGACTACTTAAACCTAACTAACCTAAGGACATCACACACATCCATGCCCGAGGCAGATTCGAACCTGCGACCGTAGCAGCAGCGCTGTTCCAGACTGAAGCGCCTAGAACCGCTCGGCCACAACGGTCGGCCTACGAATGGTCCAGATGCGATGGTATGTACGAGTTGCCATCGTAGATGAGGATGATGTAACTGTAGCATCTAGCGAGATACAAGATAATTAAGTGCTTCTCCCATTAACTAGCAGTCTTTTAAGTGCAGCTGTCTCAACATAGTGCCTAAATGGTAGGACGTTCTGGAATACTGACCATACTCGGGTGAGAAAAGTCGGGTCAGAGCCCACTCTTCCCAGTGTAGCGCTACAACTCGACGTGGCGTGGATTCAACAAGTCTTTGGATGTCCCCTACAGAAATATTGAGTCGCATTGCCTCAATTGCGAAAGTATTGCCGGTGCAGTATTTTGTGCACGAACTGCCTTCTCAATTCTGTCCCATAAACGATCGACGGGATTCTTATCAGGCAATCTGGTTGGGTAAATGATTTGTTCTAACTGCCCAGAATATTTTTCAAACCAATAGGGAACAGCTGTGGTTTGGTGACATAGCTCATTGTCATCTATAAAAATTCTATCGTTGTTTGGGAAAATAAAGTCCACGAATGGCTGCAAATGGTTTCCAAGTAGGCGAACATAACCAGGACTCAGCCCATTCCACGTAAACACTGCTCACACCATTATCGAGCCACCACCAGCTTTCGCAGTGCCTTGTTAACAACTTGGAATGGTGGCTTCGTGGGATCTGGGCCCCACTCGAACCCTACCATCAGCTGTTACCACTGAAATCCGGACTTACCTGACCATGTCGCTGTTTTCCATCCGTCTAGGTTCCAAATGGTGTGGTCACGAGCCCAGGAGAGGTGCTGCAGGCGATGTAGTGCTGTTAGCAAAGGCACTCGCGGCGGTCGTCTGTGACCATAGCCCATTAACCACATATTTGGCCGCACTGTCCTAAAGGGTACGTACGTTCGTCGTACGTCCCACACTGAGTTCCGCGGTTATTTTACGCAGTGTTGCTTGTCTGTCAGCACTGACACCACGCAAACACCGCTGCTCTCGGACGTTAAGTGAAGGCCGTTGGTCACAGCGTTGTCCATGGTGAGAGATAATACCTGAAATTTGATGTTATCAACCGCCTAACGATTTCCCAAATGGAATGTCCATGCGTCTAGTTCCTTATACTATTCCGTGTTCAAAGGCTGTTTATCGCCTTCATACGGCCGCAATCTTGTCGGAAACCGAATGAATCACAAATGAATGAGTACAAATGACTGCTCCGCCAGTGCACTGCGCTTTTGTACCCTGTGTACGTGATACTACCGCCTTCTTATGACTTTCGTCACCTCAGTATATGTAAGCCACGGAAACGTGTCTGGACCGCAGAAGAATTCGCGTCGCAGCGAGGCAGAGTCCTCGATGTGGGAGCTATTTGAAACTTTGGATTCTGAAGCATACATCCGAGTGGTCAGAGGGCTCTACTTTTCATAGCCAACCAAACTCTTTTGAGCTATGTGCCCTAGATACAGGGCAGTTTTAATTAAACTTTCGCCACTTGAGCCAGTGTACAGGGAAAACTATTTACCGCGTGGGTATCCATCTTTATCGGAAAGAGGTCCAGACTGTGCACTGAAGCATTTGCTTTGTTAGTAGCCTCAATGTCATTACTTGCTGCTCGGCATCGGTACTGCGACGCAGGGTTGAAAAACAAGCATCAGTGTGAATCACACTTTCAGACAGTCAACATGAGTCTGGACAATATGAGCAGGGCTGTACTCATAAAGTAGTTTTTATTAAAACAAAAAAATTACTGCTGCTTCTCGCGAGTTATGGACGCATTAAAGGAATACGTAGACGTCTTTTTGCCGCAACAGTGTTGAAAAGCGCAATTTTAAAGTTCAATCCTGGAAGACTCTGACGGCCAATTATGCCAAAAATTGTTGACTTAGTTATTGCTGTCATGGCTGAGAATGCAGGACGCTACGTGAGGTCTTCACTCAGTGCGGAGTTGTGTAGCGACAGCTGAACGTTCCATGGCCAACCGTCCGAAAAAGTGCTGCCAACACTTGCGAAAATGTCTCTCTGGTGGGTTCCAGGCTGTCGTGGATGCAGATGCTCGTAATATTGCTCAACGTTTGTAACATGAAATCGAAATATGGTACACAATTAACAAATGGTACCCTCTATTGTGGAAATTAAAATGTGTTTCTTTCAGTGGTTTATTTGTAATTTCAATAGTACATGCTCTTACAAACATTTAATCAAAGTTTCGTTATCCTTCTATCTCTCGATTAACCTAATTGTGGTATGGCGATAAAGGATTCCAGCCCCTGATTAATGTGGTATCGCACAAGAGTAATTAATTTCGGTTTTACAACACAAATACTACTACGGAAAAATTAACATCTACCACTACTAGAAATGAAATTAGAAAAAAATTATAGTATTGCGTTGTAGTCTTCAGTTCTAGGTGTGGTGTGACGGAGTTCTCGTTGCCAGTCTAGCCTTAGCAGGCGGTAAAATCGTATCTAGTAAATAGACAGGTAATCTACACTAACATTATAAATGCGGAAGTAACTGTCTCTGTTACGCTTTCACGACTAAATCGCAAAACCAATTTTGATGAAATCTGGTATGGAGATAGGTTGGACTCTGAGGAAGTACATGTGCTACTGAAAGAATTTTGTAGTACGCTTCGTTTTCTACTCGCTTCTGGATGTCTGCGTTGTCGTCTTCATAATTTTACAGTCATCGAAGTGCAATTCACCGAAGTGGTGTCAAATAAAAGGACTTGTACTGAGCTCCCGAACATCCCGACCTGTATCTCCTAGCTAGTGGAGCCATACGCAGCCTTGAGTAATATGTATAAAAAATTCTCAAAAAGTATTCAACGTATTTATTCCATACCGCTCCATATTTCCGTACCAATATCGTAAGTACGAAAGTAACTCTGTCTGTTACGTTTTCATGACTAAACCGCTATCGAGGAAATTTAGAGTGAGATAGTTTGAGCGCTGATGAAGAAGGTAGGCTTCTTCAAAAAGTGTGCGGTACAAGACATTTACCAATTGGAAGAAAGTTACGCAAATGAAGGAATAATATTATTTTACCGTTTGAAAAATCTGTGTAATTTTTCACTTTCGAATTGTGTCACATTTGTGAAAATGCTTTTATTTGTTGATATGTTCTAAATAATATGATTCAACGTAATCATTACAGTTCTTATTAGATTCTCAACGTGTTTAATTCATACCTCCATAATAACACCAGCATTATTAACTGCGGAACTAATTCTCTCTGTTACGTTTTCGCGAACGTATCACTGAACCAATTCCGATGGTATTTGCTGTGGACATAGTTTGAACCCTGAGGAAGACCATAGGCTACTTTAAAAAGCTGTACTTTTATCATTATTATTAACACTTTTACATATGGTGTACGTGAGTGGCAGGCAGGCGATACTGGCGGGATGGTTGGCGATTGTAGTGTCTACAGATTATTCCATGACATTTCAAATCGCATGTTATTGTGCGCTTACTTTATGATATTTAGTTCATACACCATTTGCCATAAATGGAGAGTTTTTGTGGTGATCAAAAAAAAAAAAAAAAAAAAAAAAAAAGAAAACACAAGTCGGACGGTAAGCCGGAGAGCCATATTTAAAACTATTACTATGTTGTTATTGTGGTCTTCAGTCCTGAGACTGGTTTGATGCAGCTCTATCTGTGCAAGCTTCTTCATCTCCCAATACCTACTGCAACCTACAGCCTTCTGAATCTGTTTAGTGTATTCATCTCTTGGTCTCCCTCTACGATATTTACTCTCCACGCTGCCCTCCAATACTAAATTGGTGATCCCTTGATGCCTCAGAACATATCCTACCAACCGATCCCTTCTTCTAGTTAAGTTGTGCCACAAACTTCTCTTCTCCCCAATCCTATTCAATACCTCCTCATTAGTTATATGATCTACCCATCTAATCATCAGCATTCTTCTGTAGCACCACATTTCGAAAGCTTCTATTCTCTTCTTGTCCAAACTAGTTATCGTCCATGTTTCACTTCCATACATGGCTACGCTCCATACAAATACTTTCAGAAACGACTTTCTGACACTTAAATCACTACTCGATGTTAACAAATTTCTCTTCTTCAGAAACGATTTCCTTGCCATTGCCAGTCTTCATTTTATATCCTCTCTACTTCGACCTTCATCAGTTATTTTGCTCCCCATAGTAAAACTCCTTTACTACTTTAAGTGTCTCTTTTCCTAATCTAATTCCATCAGCATCACCCGATTTAATTCGATTACATTCCATTATCCTCGTTTTGCTTTTGTTGGTGTTCATCTTATACCCTCCTTTCATGACACTGCCCATTCCGTTCAACTGCTCTTCCAAGTCCTTTGCTGTCTCTGACAGAATTACAATGTCATCGGCGAACCACAAAGTTTTTATTTCTTCTCCATGGATTTTAATACCTACTCCGAATTTTTCTTTTGTTACCTTCACTGCTTGCTCAATATACAGATTGAATGACATCGGGGATAGGCTACAACCCTGTCTCACTCCCTTCCTAACCACTGCTTCCCTTTCGTGCCCCTCGTGCCCCTCAACTATTACTATAAGCCTCGCAAATGTAAGTCTTATTTGGCGCGTAGTTCTAAGAGATCTCAAGCTGCGAAAGTTGTTCGAACCCAACAAACAACTCTCATGTCCGTTGGAACTTGGCTGCAGAACTGCAGCTGACATTAACAGCTCACGTCTGGGAATTTTGGTGGCCAGCTGAAGTGTCTAAAACCAGAAGAATGTTCCTGCAGCCACTCTGTAGCAACTTTGGACGTGTATGGTGTCGCATTGTCCTGTTGGAATTGCCCACGTCCGTCGGAATACAGAATTGACATGAATGGGTGCAGCTGATCCTTCCCGAAAGGAAGCTTACGTACGTGTCACCTGTCAGACTCGTATCTAGACGTTTCATGGGTGCCTTATCACGCCAACGGCATACGTCCCTCACCATTACAGATGCTCCATCTTCTTCAACAGTCCCCTGCTGACATGCAGGGTCCATGGGTTCGTGAGGGCTCTCCATACCCGTACACGCCCAACCACTCGATAAAATTTCAAACGAAACACGTCCGACCATGCTACATGGTTCCATTCATCAACAGTCCAATGTCGGTGTTGACGGGCCCAGGCGAGGCGTAAAGATCCGTATCGTGCAGTCATCAAGGTTGCACGAGTGGACCTTCGCCTGCGAAAGACCATATCAATGATGTTTCGTTGAATGGTTCGCATACTGATGGCCCAGCATTTAAATCTGCAGCAAATTACTGAATGGTTGCAGGTCTGTGACTTTGAATGACTCTCTTCAATCGCCGTTAGCACCGTTCTTTTTGTGGCCGCAGCTATGTAGGAGATTTAATGTTTTACCGGATTCCTGATATTCACTGCACACTCGTGAGATGGACGTACGGGAAAATCCTCATTTCATCGGTACCTTGGAGATGCTGTGTCCCATCGCTCGTGTGCCGAATATAACACCACGCTGAAAATCACTTAAATATTGATAAATTGCCATTATAGCAGCAGTAACCCATCTAACAACTGCACCAGACACTTGTTGTCTTATATAGACGTTGCCGACCGCATCGCCGTATTCTGCCTGGTTCACATATTTCTGTATTCGAGTACGCACTTGTATACCAGTTTACTAACTGCACAGATTTGGAAAGGACGGCGGGAACGAAGATAGGGTTTAACGTCTCGTCGACTTCAAAATCATTGCAGAATTGCAGACGAACCACAAGGTCGCCACGTTTCATCGCTGGGGAACGAAACAGACTGCAACTAAAGGAACCTTAGGGGCTTTGTGTGGAGCGGTTTATGGAAAACATGGAAGACCTAATTGTGGATGGACGGACGCGTATTTCAACTGCGAATACGACAGCGTATGCTGTATTAATATAGACAAGATTAACGATTTGTCTTTCAGGGTTGCATTCCATTCAGCTAGTACAAGAGAGGAGAAACATACCGGAAGTGAAACATAAATAAAAATGTGTCACCAGTGTTTCGTGAATTTTATTTACCGAAATATGAGGTTTTAGATCCCTGACTTCTCGGCGAAATTAACTGTTTGCAATAGTATACGTCACGAAGAGGAGAAAAAAGTACTCTCTCTCTCTATCTATCTAATTATCTCTCTCTCCCCCTCTCCACCCATCTGAATAAGCGAAAATATAGACAATCATAGAGAAATAGCAGACTCTTCAACGACTACCAAAACAAACTAAATACGAACCCATCTCGCAACAGCAAACGGCGAGAGGACTGCGATCCTCTCCGACAGAAATATAAATATAGTAAGTGCAGTGGAAGTGCATTAAATTATGATGCTTAGAGCGCTGTCTTTTGCTACATTTTGTGGCTATTTATTTTTCTGCTGCTATACGTTTTCCCCCTTCTCCGATAATATCCCGTTGCAATTTGACGTCATTCTGACCAGCTGTTTGAAAGTTTAATTATACTCATCCTTTAAGTCCACACCACAGTTATATTATAGAAGTGCGAGCGTTACAGTGAGTCCAATCTGTAACAGAACATTAGCGATCCTCACTGCAACATCTGAACTTGGCTACCACATATTCCCTTCCAGGCTAGTTGCTTCTTTCTTTTTTTTAAATACGAATCTAGATTGTGCACTGGAATGAAAACGTCCGCAACAGTTTCGCCATCACCACCACCGCGGTAGTCTAGAGAAACAAAGAGACGGGGTAGCCCTGAGGGCGTGAATACGGGAGCAGACAGCCTCCTTAGTGAGTGTGCGACAGGCTCAACTGAGGGCAGGGCGAATGGGTCCTGAGATGTAGGAGGCTCTGCGGCGGCGCTGGGGGCTGCCGGGATTCTTCAGCGTGGCAGAGGAGACGAGGGCAGCGAACACGGCACAAGTGTTGCGGCAGGCCCTCTAAAAGGTCACAGCCACCATAACCTGAGGCAGCGTCACGGGCACAGTTATGCCTGTGAAGACTTGAAGGGGCAGGAGGTACTGAAATGCCACCCACGGTTCACCCTGCAACAACTACACACACCTCACTGTGAGGTGAGTTGCAGTGGAAATTTTTTAGGGTACCTTGCATTAACGTTCCAGCCAGGTATAATAACGGTTGAGGCGTGGGGCCAACGACTGCTTGTACGGGTCCGTTGTAACATAGGCTACGTTATCTGTTTCACGGCTCTAATAAAAGTCTTATTTAGACCATGTGCGTTACGCTTTATTTCAAAGAATATTCAGTGACAACTGAAACACCATGGTTTTCCTCAGAAATCTGTTTGCGAAGATCTTACACAGTTCATTCATTATAAATTACTACTGTTATGCACTGTTGTTGTTGTTGTGGTCTTCAGTCCTGAGACTAGTCTTATGCAGCTCTCCATGCTACTCTATCCTGTGCAAGCTTCTTCATCTCCCAGTACCTACTGCAACCTACATGCTTCTGAATCTGTTCAGTGTATTCATCTCTTGGTCTCACTCTACGAATTTTACCCTTCACGCTTGCCTCCAATACTAAATTCGTGATCCCTTGATGCCTCAGAACAAGTCCAACTAACCGATCCCTTCTTCTAGTCAAGTTGTGCCACGAACTTCTCTTCTCCCCAATCCTATTCAATACCTTCTCATTAGTTATATGATCTACCCATCTAATCTTCAGCATTCTTCCGTAGCACCACATTTCGAAAGCTTCTATTCTCTTCTTGTCTAAACTAGTTATCGTCCATGTTTCACATGTTATACACTATTAACTTAAAATTATTATTCACAATTTTTTGTTGCCTACTTCAGTCCTGCTAATTATTGACGTCACATCGTGTTCAGCAAAGAATCGCGGATCTGCACTGTCACGGATGAGTATCGTCGGCCAGTGTGGCGGCGGCGACGTAGGGAAGGTCCCAATTTTCCAACGTGATGGTTACATTTCATGTAGCTCCAAAGTATTTCGTGCAAGTATTTGTATGAGATGATTAACTCAAATTGTGACTAACTATTATTGAAGTCGTAAGGGACTACTCTTTTTCGTTTTGTGAAGTGCAGAATTTTACTTTCAAGAACTTCTGAAGAAAGCTGCCAGTCTTTGAATCACTTCGAAATCTTATCAAGATCAGACTGAGTATTTGTGCAGCTTCCTTCAGACCGTACTTCTTGTTAATAGCTACATCATCTGCGAATAGATTGAGATATAAAACACCTGTAAATGATAAAATAGCAAAGGTGCGCATTTTTACCTACCTATAATGCAACGTATCTTAACCTTTTGCAGACAACAACAGTACCGATAAGAAGGCGGCCATATTGTCGCGCCAGCTTAAGACCGTATGGGCACGTTTTCCCTTTTCTGTCATCGTATTTGCCGCCGTTTGGGGACGACTGCTTCCTTTTGTGACTAAATGACGCTGAAATCAGCCGCGGAGGCTTTGATCTATGGCAACTTGATTCGATGCTTGCACTGTTTTTTTCAAAAGGTGATGATGATTGGGTTGTGTTGATTTGGTGTAAGAGACCAAACAGCGAGATCATAGGTCTCACTAGATCAGGGAATGATTGGGAAGGAAGTCGGCCGTGCTCTTTCAAAAGAACCATCCCGGCATTTGCCTGAAGCGATTGAGGGAAATACGGGAAACCTAAATCGGGACGGACGGACGCGGGTCTGAACCGTCGTCCTCCCGAATGCGAGTCGCCTCGCTCGGTGAGTAATGATGAAATTAGATAAATAGAGCTAAATGAAAACTCAGCTGCGGAATGTTGCAGTGATTTCGAAGACCAATAAGACTGAAAGATATTACCAAGAGAAAGAGAAGATTCATCGAGGGGCATTGAAGGCGAGAAAGAAGGGAATATTCGGAAACAGTGAGTACAGATGGCTGACAGATGGTGTGTTTACACCTCTGAGTCTACGCTTTTTCTAACGATGATTCTGTAGTGAATCCTGGTTGTGGACTGAGTGATGAACCTAGCGAAAGGGAATGTTTCGAGTTTATATTGGGCAGGCAATTGACGGGGGACATTGCCACTTTTACAGAGTAGTGAATGAACGATATCAAGGATCTTCAAGAGGAATACGGTGGAAAGGTACAAGTGCAGACGAAATGTGTCAGGTTTTTAGCAGTCTGCATGCTGAGGGCTCACGTAAAAGTTGTAGAATGAAGGGCTATTGTTCTACAGACCCACTGACTGAAACTTTTTCTTTTCAAAAGCAGTGCCTAGGTACAGATTTCTGACAATTCTTTGAATGTTACATTTTAATGATGCAGACGTTCTGGGAGACGCTGACAGGGTGAATAGGTTTTATAAAATAAAATATATTGTGAACTTTTTGACAGTGAAATTCAAGCCGGCCGCGGTGGCCGTGCGGTTCTGGCGCTGCAGTCCGGAGCCGCAAGGCTGCTACGGTCGCAGGTTCGAATCCTGCCTCGGGCATGGGTGTGTGTGATGTCCTTAGGTTAGTTAGGTTTAAGTAGTTCTAAGTTCTAGGGGACTTATGACCTAAGATGTTGAGTCCCATAGTGCTCAGAGCCATTTGAGCCAAGTGAAATTCAAGTCTATTCTAAATCCATTAAGAGATTTGTGCGTTGACGAGTCTCTAATTCTGGGGAAAGGTAAATTTTGTTTTCGAAGGGTATACAAGAAGCAAAAGACACAGATTTGGAACAAGGTTGTTTATGTTGTGAAATATTTTGTGTATTAGAGTGTACACAGGAAGAGGACCAGAAATTGCGATACTTGTCGCCTGTGTGTTTCTAGCGCTGTTGTAACCACTCTGTTGAAACGTTACCTAAACAAAAAATTTTACGCTTCCGTGTAATACTCACCAGGTAATTAAATACAATAAAATTAGCTGATGAGAAAGTAAATTCTTACACGTAAACAACATGTTTATATGCCTTTTTGTTCAGAATTTGGTTTTGGAGGTTACGATCCTCGCATACACAATGTTATATTGTTTGAAGAATTTGACTGGTTGCGTTGGCGTCCTTTTGCTTGTACTTTGAAGCGTAATGTTGAAGGACGTCCTGTCAGTGTTAATGTCAAAAACAAGCCGGGTATGGTTATTAAGCATAGAGGACTTGTAATATTTGTGTCCAATGACTTTAATATTGGTGATGAAGCTCTCATATCACGACTGAACGTTGTACACGCTGACTGCCATATAATACATTGTTTAAATGTAAAGGAGGAGATGGCGTCGGACACGTCGGACGTGGAGGCCGAAGCGGAGACTATTTGCATATCGTCGGATGAAGACGATGGGGCGGAATCGCCGTGCACGTCCGAGGCGTTGGATACGCCGTCGTGTTCTTCTGACTAGGCCGTACTTTGTCGGATGTGCAAGTGGCGCACGGAATATAGGCAAACCGATGGTGTTAGATTTGAATATGGAAAGATGGGAGCCACCTACAAATATGACGAAAATGCACATAATTTTACGACGCTTAAGCACTTTGATATTAAGGATGAATTTAATTTCTTTGCCAACAAATATGATGCTGTAATAATCAATAAAATTGTAACATATGTTTATAGAATTAATGTAAGGGTTGAGCGATTAACACTAGATGATAGAGCCAACAAACAAATATTCGAGGATCAGGGTGCTTTAGAAAAGGTTAGAATAGCATGTACTAATAAATTGGGGCCTTTTAGCCTTAAACCTGACAAGTCACCGGGTGTTCCTTGGAGGAAATATAGTAGGCGTAATGCATTTAAATTCGTTACATATTGTAAACCGGAATCCAGTGCTGAAATCAGTAAAGTAAAATCATGGGTAGATTTAGAAAATCAATGTAAATGTAAGAATAAGCTATTTCAAGGAGTGAATCCATTTTATATCGGTGTACAGATTGCAGGGGACGAACCTGCTAAAAATGATGTAGTACAAAGTGAAGTGAAGTATGTTACATTCATTGTAAGAAATAGAGTTTATATGACGTTTTGTAAAAGGAAGGGAAATGTCATGTTCTAAATAATGACTATTTTTACAGCTCATGTCTGCGTTGAAATTTTTTTATGCCAACTGGGAACACATAAGAAATTATCCTGATGATCTACGCCTCGCCTTCCTGGTTCCTACATCGCAGCAGCGTATCGACGATTTAGCATTAACATTCTATGGGAATAAGATAAACTATGCCGCTGCTGTTATTGTTCTAGAAGAGTTGTGGTTTTATAAGCCAAATTTGGAACAATTAATACAATAATTTGGAATAGCATACAGAGAGTTTGTATTTATGCCAAACGGTATACGATGTGCTCAGCGATATTTTGATTTTAGGCAGGGTAGATATAGACCACCCTGGTACAATTATTAGAGCCTCAATAGGTATCACACAGTCCTTCTCAGACACACAGCCGTAGGCCATCCTAGGAAATGGCCTCACGTCCAGTGAGGTCTCCCTGCCAGGGTAAAAAGAAGTATAGGCTTGTACACAAGTTGAAGAATGAAAAACCCAGGTGGCACTGTACATGTATGTACAAACTATGTTTACACTATCGTTGGCAGTGGCTATCTAGGCTCTTTTATGTTTTGGACATTGCAGGATGGCGTACCACCTGCGTTCCGCATTGGGATACACAAGAAGAGAGTATGAAGATGCTACCAGTCGTCATGAACAAGCCCAAACCGATGAACATCACTCAATAAGCAAACACAAGCTTAAACTGCTCTATTTTACCGAAGTTCTGTATTATTCAGCTTCAAAATACACACGTTCATAGCATGATTAATGATCAGAACTACCTAGTCACTAAGTTTCCGACAAAAACCTTCACCGACAGACCACTCCTCGGTCATACAGAGCTGCCTCTAATGCATATATACTGGAAAAATACACATGTCTTATAATTACAATGCATGTATCATCGATATTCTGTGAGGCAGGGGGCACCAATTGCGATGTCTGAGGAGCACAAGGGTCTGTAGGACGGCTTTTTATCGGATGGAAGGCCAATATTTCCCTGGAAAAAGAAAGAATGATGGTCGTCCTTAATCTTAAAAAGTGGATGATATTTATACTCATACTTCAGATTAATTTTTTTTTCTAAATAAGCTTATTTCGTGCAGTTGACACAAATACTGCGTTTCAAATAATGACATCACACAGTGAAGACACATATTCTCGTAGCTACGAGTGATTCACATCCATTTCCTTAAATATTAATTAATCTACTCACAGTGCTTTGGGGTGGTGTTCAAGCGGCACTCACCCATACGTTTTACCACAAACAGTGATTGCAGAAATGCCTCAATATTCTGAGTACACTCATCTACATTATGAGCATCAGCGATGTACACATGTGCTAACTGGACCCACATAGAATATTAAGACTTGTGTCACAAGACTGAAAGGTAAAAATGAGGATTACATACCACAACATGGTGTAGAAATCAGAACGATGTCTACAAAATGACCAGTATGGATTTCGAAGTAACTGTGGGACACGATATGCAATACTCACTTTATTATTAACTATGGAGAATTTCTTGAGGCTATGGAGAATTTCTTGAGGCTCAACACAACTATCTCGATCGCTTACGTAGACACAGAGAAACCTTTCGATAACGATAACTAGGACAAATTGTTAAGGGAGATGAAGAATACAGGAAAATTCACTGTGGAAGCTCTACCACAAGCTGAGATATTAAATGAGGAAATGTATCTATCTTTCCTGTATAATTACTTAATTTGAAGTAAAAAATGCTATGAAAAATTGGTAAGAAACCATAGGACAAAAATTAATGGAAAACGCTCCCTTCGATCATTTCCGCTCGTTATGTTTTCCTATTGGACAAAAATGGAGACGACCTTTGGAAGGTAGATGTGTAATATCCCAATACAGAAGTGTGAGATAAAGACTGCGAGAAGGAAAACATAAAAATCATGAAGTTAGCAGGAGAGGGAATACGAGATGCAGCAGTACAGTTATACGAGTAAGGTACCAGGTACCACGGAAGCTGCATCATAGCAGAAAGTGGAAGTTCAGGGGATGTGAAAGGTGGAATAAACCATGCAAAATAGTCACTTATTCAGAAGATAACACTACTGACGTCAGACAGTGTCTCCTTTACACTGTCTCGTTTACTATTAGGAAACGACTCTTAAAACGAGCTACATTTAGACCACAAACTTGGACTCTGATAAAGGCGGGAAAGGAGAGAATGCAACATTTCGAGATGTAATGCTGAAGAAGAGTGCTGAAGATACCATTGACTGACAGTCTTGAACTAGAATTTGGTCAGAGGAACCATAGCAGTGAGGACCCTAGTCGAAAGAATCATAGAGGAGGAACATAGTCAGTCATATAATCGTCCACTCACCCCAGTCACTGTTCAGTTCAGGTTGATGACGGAGGGAAGGACTGACTAGGAAGTTAATGAGTGACATTAAGACTGGTAGAAGAAATGGGTTTCAAGAAACTACATTCAGCAAAAGATGGAGTGTGAGTGAGCCCACCAATTTGATGAGTAATAGAAGAAAGTAACGAAGGAAAGATTTAAAACGAAATAATACCAAGCCCATTGATTTGATGCAGTAGAGGTAAATTTTTTAACAGAAGTTTACTAATGCAGACGAAATATATAGACTACATGACACTGTGAAATTTGAAATAAAGTCTTCAGTATCATTAAAATTACTGAACAAACTGACAGTTGTGCAGAAATTAGCGAAGTGTAAATTACTCTCAGAACAATAAGAATTTGAGAATCATAGCTTACGAAGTAATTTTGATATTTACAGAGTATATTGTGAGAAAGTAAATTACAAACAGGAAAGAAATTAGTACTTTGTACTCTAGGAATGAAATCAAAGGAATCTGCTTTGATCGATATTGTTCCTTTTTAGCTGTGTCCCCATTGCCTACGTTCGTTCCTCTGACCACCGATAAGACTGCCTAGTGCCCACACTATAGCCGCAAACTGTGTTCGGGTACCCTGGAATCGTAGAGAGTGCACAGCGTGACAGTGCCAATGAATTACCCAGCAAGCACTCCAAATACAGCAGAGACAATAACATCGGAACAACAAAAGGCCGCAGAAAAGCGAAAAAAATTGTGCTGCTAAATATATTGTCTAACATACAAGCTGGGTGACCTGGAAAAATGTAGTTTGGCTAGCAGAGGCACGCACTGCAGGGCCGCTGGAATGTGCGCCAGGTCATTCGTTCCCCAGCGGCTTGGCATCTGGCCCAGAGCACGGGCGAAGACCCCCAGGGCGTGATCTGGAACCGGGCGATTCAATTTATCTTGTCCGTGGTTCACTGCCGTTGGCGGGAGTCGAAAAATTCTTGGTCCGGGACCTAGCGGCTACAGAGCAATCTATGGCTCTCGTGTATTGAAGTCTAACTTCGCTTCTGTTTTATATAACAACGAGACGTTCAACCAAAGCTCATATTTATTTCGATATTGTATGACATTTCGTCATTAAATGTGCCACAACTTTATATATCAAACAAATATTTCTTTAAATACTCTCAGTAGCAAATTGTCACTTATTTATAGTAGTTTTGATCAATTCATGATCATGTTCCAGTGTATAAATAAAAGTAAGACATTGATATGTATGACTTAACGTTAAAAACATAGGTTTAATATCCAGAAGGTTAATCACTCTTTCTGAAAAGTCATAATAGTCCTGAAAAATAACTAACCAATAAACTGTGAGATATGAAGAATAGCCTTGAAGCAGACTTCTGACACCATTCAGTGGTGTCCCACATATTACCATTCTTACCCTCCACTGTGTAGATGAATATGTCACGTTTAATGTGGTGGATGGTTGTAGGGAGATGGAAAGTGGAGTGACCAGACAAGCAATAAATATTTTTAAATCTTCAATTTCTCTATTCTACTCAAACAGATTTGTGACAGTTTGGAACAGAGACTTTTAAAATAACTACTTCTGATGTTTATTTGCCTAGGTAGCACATTATCCTAAGTGTAGTTTCACTTTTATTAAATAATCTTAATTGACCATTTAGAATTATTCAACACAAGGTTAAATTATGATTTTGGGAAAAATTACAAAATATCAACAATTTGATATCATCTCTATGTTGGTAGTGGTGTGCCTATGTAGCATATTGATAGAGTTCTGTCTCCTAAACGAGAACCACATATTCGACACACTCATCATAATTATAAGAAAGGAGACAATTAAAAATAAACGAAGTTTTTCAAATAACATTACTGGTGAATCTGAGACAGATGGTAAATAGCTGAAAAGTCGCCTAAAGATTAAAAATAAAAATTATCAGAATAAATGATTTTTGTAGGTACAAATTTTTAAGAACTGTTAAATAATTCCAAAAGGTTACCAAAGTAAGACTTAACCCTTGGAACAACTTTGCAACATAACTGAAAAGTTCTGCAATTTGCATAGAATTATGAATGTAATAGTGACAGGTAACTACCAAAGCAAGACTTTATGCCTGTAACAACTTCGCAACATATGTAAAACCCCTTGCAGTTCTCATAAAATTATTAATGTAACAGTGACAGGAACAGAATAACTAACATAAATACCACATTTTTACCTGCAAAGAATGTATAATTTCAGTTACATGTTACAATAACTGTATGTTGTTCCCCCATAAAAGAGTTTTAAAGGTACAAAAAATACACTCTCAGTACACTATAAAATTTTAATTTTCTGTTTGGACTACAAGAGACATAAAGTAATCTTCAACCTGAAGTTTATTTTTAAGCCCACATCACAATTAGTGTGGACCTGTTACACATGGAATACCTTTCACTTCCTTGAAACTATGAGGTGGTTTACCTAGTCAGTTATAAAGGACCTTACAGAATCTGGTAAAACTGTAACCACTAGGTAATTCCCATTTTTCGCATTACAAAGAACTATCAGATATACCAGAAAAAGAAAAACAAACATAATCCTAAGACCGACTGCTTATCAAATCATGAACATTAAATTTGTTGTCCAACACTTACACATCGTTTTAAGAAATTTTGCATCCTTCTTCATGTCTTTGTAAAAAAAGAAATTGAGTGGAACGAAAACGAAATGTGAAACCCATAGTCTGAAAAAAATTAAGCTCTCAAACAATTTTTCTGTTCAATGTTCTGATGCTATGGCCCCTATAGGTGTTTTTTCATATAAGTGTTTCTGTTTCATATGTTACTTTAATTGGTTTCTAACTGTGAGGATCCGATTAGTTCTCATCAACCAATTCACATTCGTGAAAATTACTTCTTTATCATTGGCTTTTAAATTCTGTCATGTAATGTCATGTAATATCATCAACATGTTTACATAAAACCAATTATCTCATCGATCACAATGAGGAGAAAGCTCTAATTCAATGGTAGTATTTTGAACCTGATTTAATGAAAATTACCGATTTAAGTTATATTTTCCATTTAGTTTCCCAGTCGTAACTCTATCCACACTCAAAATCGTTGGTGACTAATTTCATACTCAGTTTTTATTTTCTAACCATTGGCTGTATTTAACATAACTTTGTTACAATCAAAAAATTAAAAAATGCATTAAACTACATCATTATTACTTATACAGAATTTTGAAATGTTTGGCACTAGAATTAACAAACAGACCAGTAACATAATTGTTAAATATTTGAGCTGTCTTGAAGCAATTTAACAGAATAATAAACAGGCCACATTTACAAAATTATGTATCTTACTTAGCTTTACAAACTGTTTTGCAGTCAGTGATTTGACAACTGACTATACCCAGAAGTGCTAAACAAATACAGCTTATTTTCTATTTATTCATACCCCCAATGTCACAAGAAAACCCTGGTGTGACTAAATTAATATTTTATTCAGGAATTCAACAAAATGACATCATTTTACTGTAATTCATCCTGTCAGTATGTTAGCTGCAGCTTCTCTTGTTTAGCTTGTTTTGTTTCTGCCATGAGTTCATTTTTAAACTAATATTTATGTTCAATTATTTAAAAATGGTTTCTATTTTTAATGGCAGGTGAAAAACAAATACCAGACCATGGTATGTATTTGTTGCACTCGATAGACTGTAGTGATGTAGCAATTGTATCATAAAACTGGAACTCCATCATAGTTTTTTAGAGCTTTTTGATAACATTAATTTGTTGTGTATGCGATATATTCAATGCTTCAGGTAGATTGAAAGTATTTTTTTCTTACAACAATTTAAGGTAACTATAATTTGCACACTCTTTGTATCATCGACCTGAAATATCTAATGCTGACCTTCAGATTGAAGAAGTTCAATAACATCTACTTTTGTTCATGTAGCACATTACATGTAAGTATCAAGTTAGTAACTGAACAACTTGCATGCATTACTAATTCTTCTTTTGTTCCTTGTAGAGACATTATGTTTTCATTTATATTTGTCTCCTGAAGATAGCCATCCTTTAACAAAATATTACATACTACCACAGAAATGTACATGATATATTAATGCTAATACAAGAAACTGTGACAATGTATGAATATATTATGACATAAATACATATTTTATTACAGTTAACAATTTATAGTGCTACATGTAAACTAATAATATAGTGAGTGACAGTAAAGCTTCAGTCCTAAAGTAATGAAGTAAAAATGTGTGTCTTGATACATCGGAGTACCACATACAAAAGTGGATTAACATACAGGAATAAAATTCTCATGAAAGTATCTTGCTTGGTTAAGCCTGTGTTACAGCATCAAAAATCAATATTCTTACGTTTTCAAGTCAGCAATGCTGTATACTTTTCAGGTTAAATAGCACATATGCCAAGTGAGGTTGTCACAATCGATATTTCCACATTGTTTCCTTTTTTTTACTAGCACTATGAGGATGGTCCATGATCTACATCAGCCGTGAATAAGCGTGTTGTAAGACAGCACAATGTGTATCATCCATTTCTCGAAGTACAATGTGTATAAAAAAATCATCTGATTTTTAAAAAAAGCTATTATACTATTTGAGACTGGTACATGAACAACCTATTGTTGGGAAAAGGATACGCTCGAGTCTTACATGGTTCCCACTAAGTAGCAGTAGTGTGCACCCGCTTCAGGTCGAGTAAGAAAGGTGTCGAGTCAACGGAAACCGTTTTATATTCCACATTTTGCGCAGTGCGGGTCAGTAATAACTGTTCAGTGTGACTTTTACTAGGTATGGTGTGATCCTCCCACAGCACAGAGCATTAGACGATGACACGAACGATTTCGAGAAACAGGTTGTTTGTGTAAAGTTAATTACCATGCCATCCGCAAGTGTCTGACACAAAAAGCAAACGCATCCGCAATAGTTTCACAAGTAGTCTGCAGAAATCCGTTTCCCGTGCAGATCGACAGCTCAACATGCCCCGATGGCCGTATGGTGTGCGTTGCGTCGACATTAACACATGAAAACATGTCAAATTCAGCTATTGCAAGCTCTTCACGAATGTGACAAACAACAACGTGTGGAGTCCTGCAATTTCGTTCTTGGCCAGATGGAGGAAGACAGTTTTCTTCCTCTCTTACTGTTTAGTACTGAGGCAATATTTGATTTAAATGGAATGCTGAACTATCATAATGTGAGAATATGGGGTACGGAACAACCACATGAAGTTGTACAACTCTCCAAAATTTAATGTATTTTGTGCTGTTTCACGGGAAAAAGTGAGTGGCCCTTTTTCCTTTGTCGAGAACACTGTTACAGGAAGTACATATCTCGATATTCTTGAGAGCTTTCTTTTCCCACAGTTGGAGACTGATTAGAACGACTTCGTTTACCAACAGGATGGGGCACTGCATCTAGAAGTGCGGGAATTTTTAAATCAAAGGATTACTGAACGATGGATCGGTTGCACTGGACCAACTGACAGAGTCCAACATTACTGGCCTCTGAGGTCACCGGACCTGACTGTATGTGATTATCTCTTGTGGGTGTTTATAAAAGACTCTGTTAGTGTGCCTCCGATACCAACAACAATGAATGAACCGAGACATCGCATAACAGCAGCTGTGGAAGCTGTGACTCAAGACACGAACGCTGCAGTGCAGGAACAGTTTAAATACCGCATTCTGATATGCCGTGCATCTCAAGGGGGGCATATTGAACACCTATGAAAGGGTATGAAGAAAAACTTTTGAGTTTCCTGTCCACCAAGAAACAAAATTCATTGTATATGTTTATTAGTTTCAGAAATATAGAAATGCCAAATCGGATGATTCTTTTTGATACAACCAGTATATCAATGCCGTTGACAGTTAATAGGTAATTTTTTTGGTACTTTTGATAGTTAATGTAACGAGTTTATGTACCTAAATATTGTTATTATTTCGGTTTACAGAATTACATGGAGGGTGAAAACTGAGCATTTCCTGAGTAAATTTCAGAGTTTGCTACAACAACTTAGTAAAGAAATAAAAGTGATTGGTGCTGCTTACAACATCAATAAGATAAGTGAAAACTGAGAGGCATCCAAATTCATTGACTAAATAAAATAAAATTTGATAAAAATATATTTTTGGGAATCCACCAGAAAGAGTGATCAGTCAGTTACATTTATTGACAACAGTTTAACGAATTATGTACTTGGAAAAGTATGTAAATTTTATTTGCATTTAGGAATTTCTGATCATTTAGCACTATTCCTTAAAACGACCAAAGCAAGTTGGGAAATCCTGTGCACAAATTCTACATGAAACGTAAGTTCTGTCAAGAAAACATTACTGGGATTCATGACTGGTATAATGGGATGGAATGTACTTGGACCGAAAATATATGGTTCTGCAAATTTCCAAACATTCTTGTCCAGTCTGCGAAGTATTTTCATTGAAAAGTTTTCAAGATTCAATGAGTTCTTCATTAATGTGGTGAAATCATGTGACAATGTACCAGGTTTCAAAAGAATGTGCTTCTCTTTCGACTTAATCAATAGTCTGAACTTGCTGAATACATCGAAGTTGAGCACCAGTTAGCATCTCCGAATGTCTGAAAGCCTCACAGACATTTCAGCAGTGGATGAATAATATATTACATGATCACTGAAAAACTAAAATTCTGCAAGTTGACATGGGATACCCAAAAATTTATTTACATTTTTGCATAAAATAATAGAAAAAACACTACATATAATATTTTATCAATTTATTTAACTAGATGCTCCCCAGAGAAACTAAGGTACACAGAAGAAAAATTGCTGTTCAAGAAAGGATCAAGTGAAGCCATAGTATATTAGCATACCATCTCTCTTCTTCTACCTGTAAGTATCAGAGGGAGCTGCTGGCATCAAAGTTCGAAATTTCATTGGAGAATGTGGGATAATTTTGGGTGTTTTGTTTGCCTTTCACTGTGCAAATAGCACTATACATGTAATTGTGAAGTTTTCTGAGAATTTCATAAAATCATCAGATAGTAAGAGTAAACCTGCATGAATCTTCTGAATTTTCATAAAAATATTAAACTCATTTAATCTCTCTCTGCATACCTATGAACTATATTGATTTCAGAGACAGTGTTCTATATTGGGTCACTTATTTTTTTTTTTTGATCCTGTCTTCTGGGTCTTCTGACTGGTTTGATGCTGCCCACCACGAATTCCTCTTCTGTACCAACCTCTTTATCTCAGAGTAGCACTTGCGACCTACATCCTCAATTATTTGCCAGGTGTATTCCAGTTATTCCAGTTTCTCTGTCATTCTTTACAGTTTTTGCCTCTACAGCTCCATCTGGTACCATTGAAATCGTTCCCTGGTATCTTAACAGATTTCCTATCATCTTGTCCCTTCTTCTTGTCAGTGGTTTCCACATATTCCTTCCCTCTCAGATTCTGCACAGAACCACCTCATTCCTTGTGTAGAGGAATGTTGGAGTTGGATGAGGATGGGCTGTCAGGATGCACCATATTAAAACTCCTCTGAGTTTCCCAAGTGATTTATTATTTCCAGCTACAGTGACCCTGTTCCTCTTGGTCGGCGCCACCGGGTCCTGCAATGCTGAGGACACCACTTTGCTGTCTGCAAAACGGCTTGGTGCAGAATGACTGCCTCAGCAACCCATGCAATGCACAGCTGTGTGTCAGCCTCCTACTGCCACGGAGTTGTGACAATTTCAGGATGTGCCGGCAGCTGACTCAGCGGTCTCCATCCCTGCCCACTCAGGAGCCCCCACTATGAGTTGCAACTTAGATCGTGGCGACAACAACCACCCGTGATCCTGCCTCCGAATCTGCAGCCCTCGCCTAAGGATGCTGCCAGTGTGTGTTGGGAGCCAATGAGACTGCCCGCAGCAGTGAACCATGGCGGGGCCAGCTGCTGGCTGGCGGCAGACCGTGCGTTGACTTCAGAGGGTCGAACCAGCGACCTGTCATGAACTGGAACGCTGGCGCCCCATCTGCAGCTGAATGTAGCCAGTGGTGTCACACGCCCCACTGTACAGGAGAGCTATTACACTTTAATGCCTTTTTAGTGAACCGGCTCCTATTTATGCAGGGCTGTGTGCCTCTGTTTTGCTAATGCACTGCTCCGAGGCATGTACTCATAACATCGACGTTGGGCAAGTGGGCCCCTTCTGCCTGTAACCTGCGCAATGCAAACTACTGTGTTTACACTTTTCAGTGGCCTCCATTCTACTTCGCAACCACTGATAGCGTAACTTACTGTCAACAGGCTTGAGCCTGGCTGTAACTTGTGCATTCAGAAATATTGCACTGAAGCTAATCTTTTCCCATCTTAAACAGTGGAGATACTACATTTACCTTATCAGTCCATCTAATTTTCAACATTAGTCTGTAGTACCACATCTCAAAGGCTTCTATTATCTTCTGTTCCGGTTTTCCAACAGTCCATATTTCACTACCACACAAGACTCTGCTCAAAACGTACATTCTCAGAAATTTCTTCCTCAAATTAAGGCCTATGTTTGATACTATTACACTTCTCTTGGCCAGGAATGTCCTTTTTTTCCAGAACTTTGATTCCTTGCTCTGTCTGTCGTTGCTTATTTTTCCGCTAAGGTAGCATCTACTTGTAGCATCTACTTCGTTACCATCAATCCCGATGTTAAGTTTCTGGCTGTTCTCATTTCTGCTAATTTTCATTATTTTCGTCTTTCTTCGATTTACTCTCAATCCATATTCTGTACTCATTAGACGTTCATTACATTCAGCAGGTTCTCTAATTCTCATTCATTTTCATTCAGGATAGCAATGTCATCAGCGAATTGTATGATTAATATCCTTTCCCCTTGAATTTTAATTCCACTCCTGAGCATTTCTTTTATTTCTATCATTGCTTTTTCGATATACAGGTTGAACAGTTGGAGTGAAAGGCTACATAACTGTACACACACTTTTTAATTCGACCACTTTGTTCTTGGTCGTCTACTCTTATTATTCTCTCTTGGCTCTTGTGCATACTGTGCATCTTCCGTCTCTCCCTGCAGCTTAACCCTATTTTCCTCGGAATTCCGAATATTTTGTTGCATTTCACATTGTCGGACGCTTTTCCCAGGTCGAAAAATCCTAGGAACGTGTCTTGATTTTTCTTTACTTGAAATGCTATATAAAATAATAATTGACTCTTTAAGTAAAGCAAATTATTCTCTCAAATGGGAAACAACAAAACAGGATGAGGCTGAAGGTTGTATTCTATGACCTGAGAAGCAAAAGAGCACCAAGAAGTGTGATGAGTGTCAGGACCCGAACCCGGCTATAAACAGTAGCGTGAGAGCAACGATAGATCACTCTCTGGTTGGAGTTTAGGCAGTGACAACACATAACAGCAAAACTCGAAGCAGCTGAAGAACATCACTGAGTGGGTCCTCGAAATAGCGTGCATAGAATGGAAACAACTCAGCAGAACACCCGGAAACACACTATTAATCATTCACACCAAGATAACCAGAGAGGTCATACTTTGTTCTAGTTCTTCATAAATATTTTACCTACCAATGTAGATATCCCAGAAATTGTATTCACCCATGATACATCTGTGTTGATTAAATATCATTGCCCATAATATACATCTGTTTGCAACAGCAGTAGAATAAATAATCTAGATACTTAGTTTGAGTTCAGTGGATTAAGCGTGAACATTCCTGAGAGCCATATGATGTTTTGGGTGGAGGGTGGAATGGTTTCCTGTGGCCCGCAACGAATTCTCCGCCGTGCCAACCGTTTCATCTCAGAGTAGAACCTGCAAGTCACGTCCTCAGTTATTTGCTGTATGTCTCAGACTCGAAAGAAGTGAAAAAGCTATGTGACTAACAAAAGCTGCACAAAGCGGAAATGAGCGTATGGAAGTCAATGAGAAAATCTCTCAATGACTGTGAAAGTACGACTTTGTTAACCGATGTAGGTAAAAGGCCTAAGAGGTTTTGGTCGAATGTAAAATCAAAAAATGTGTCAAAATCATCTATTCATTCACTCAGTAACCGCATTGGCACCGAAACGAAAGTTAACAGAGAGAAGGCCGAAATATTGAATTCAGTCTTCCGAAAGAGTTTCACCGGGGAAGATCGTAACACAGTCCCTCCTTTCAGTCCTCGTGCGAACGCAAGGAACAGAAAAACAACTACAATCGGTTATTAGTGGAAAGACGTCAGGACCAGAGATACGTACAAAATTATACAAAGATCTAACAGTAATCTATCGTAGATCGCCTGGACAATTAAGGGTATCTAGCGACTGGAAAAAAGCGCTGGTCCTTCCCCTATTCAAGAAGGGCCGTAGCGCGATGCACACAATTATAGACGTGTATCGTTGACGTCAATCTGTTGTTGAATTCTGGCACATGATCTATGCTCAAGATTTATTACGTTCTTGGAGAAGGAAAATCTCCTCTATGAAAATAAACATGGATTCCGCAAACAGAGATCCTGCGAATCTCAGCTCGCTGTGTTCCTCTATGAGATTCACAGCGGCGTAGAGAATGGAGCTGAGGCTGGTGCTTGATGCCGTGATCCTTGACTTCAGGAAGGCATTTGACACCGTCCCGGACTGCTGTTTAATGAAAAAAAAGGAAAACGAGCTTATCGGGTATCAGAGCATACTTGCGATTGGATTCAAGACTTTCTTGCAGACAGAGCTCAACACACAACTATTAACGGAACGATATCAGCAGATGTACTTGTTTGCTGTTAATTCTGATGAGAACAACCGTATCACTGAAATGTCCCACTTTATCTTGACTGAGTCTTAGCATTTCCCTTTTTATATTTTCTAGCTTTCCCACAAGTTCAGACTTCTGACATTCCACGCCCCGATTCATAGAACGTTGCCCTTTCGCCAATGTTTATTTCGTGTTCAACTCCCCCTTGGCAATCCCCTCCTGGAGATCCAAATGTGGGGGACTAGTCCGCAGTGCAGAGATCATTAGGACTTTTTTCTGTTACAGATCACATATCCTGTGTTACAGATTATGTTTCTCTAACAAGGTGGATTCCATTGCCTTCTGCATCCTCACGCTGTTAATGATTGCTGAATTTTCCGCCTTTCAGACGGAGTTTCCCCACCCTAAGGCAAGAGAGTGCCCTGAACTTCTGTCATCTCCTCCGACCTCTTTGACAAGGTCGTTGCCAGAATTAGGGTGACTTCTAAAGCAGGAAATTTACGGCCCCAATGCCGATGATTTTTATTCAAAATTTAAGCAGAAGCGAGGACCTTTTGATTACTAGTCAAAGACTGTAATCCTAGATCACTCTGCCCCTCCAAACGATTATGTTCACAAAACATTTTTTGTGAAGTGCATGATTTAGTTCAGTGGTCGTTAAATTGCGGCCCGCTGTTATGAGCTATATTTCATAATAATAAGCTTCTAGCAATCAACAAAAGAATCTGATAACGTCTGTTAACTTTAAGAGCTTCTTAAGAGAGTATTTTTCTTGCTTAGCACGAACAGAAATACTTATAAAGACAGTAATATTTTAGGATGACCTTGATTTTAATTGACATTGGTGAATTCGCCATGAAGTTAGTAAAGTTTGTCGCTTACGTAAAGGACTGAGTTGCATGTAGCACGGCCGCTGCAGGGTTCATAGAAGTGGTGGGGGGGGGGGCGGGGGGGATATTTTATTGTTTGTCTTCCAGGGCTGACAACTCACGAGCGTGTGCAACTTGCACCGAACAGCTCATATTGCATAAGCGTCAAATGGGAATAAGATGAATTGGTGAATCGCATAATAGAGACTGTCATCTTCAACAGTTGTACATGTTTGTAGCAAGTATTATGAAATCAAATTACGGCTATTGTAATACAGTGCCATGAGTGGAAGGAAAATCACATTCAAAACATTTAGCAAACATTTATTATATTGTCTCAAACGGCAATTACATATATTAACTAATATACCATACCGAATTATGTAGGTTACCAGTTAGTAGTCAGGTCGGTTGGGGAACATGTGGAAAGTGGTCAGGACGGGAAAAGTGCCAATTGCAAGTTTTTTGCCCTGGACAGCACTGGTGCCTACCGAGAAGTGGTCACGCTATTACCAATATACTGTAATCGCCATTGTTGTCAGTGCGATTCACAGAGGAAACCGGCTCCGTTATTTTATATCTGAAACTGTTTTGGTTTTGAATCGTTTGGTGGAAGAAAAGTCATTTATATTATTCTTGTTACCTCACTTGTATGGGGAGCAATAAATTTTTACAATACCAAATGTTTAAACAACGTCGTTTGGGCTACAAATATAATTCCTTGTTACTTATTTCGATTTTACAGTTTCTCCTGTGGATCAGTACTGCCGACATGTAGTCCAATTGGGAGACGTGGCCATACTACTCGTCAGTATAAAGTGGCCAAGCCGTTAACCAAAATAAGACTTGGGCATGTGAAAGCAAACACATTTCAGACTCTTTTTTTTTTTTGTTTTTTTTTTTTTTTGTCATGAGTCTACTGACTCGTTTGATGCGGCCCGCCACGCGAATTCCTTTCCTGTGCTAGCCTCTTCATCTCAGATTAGCCCTTGCAACCTCCGTCCTCAATTATTTGCTTGACGTATTCCAATCTCTGCCTTCCTCTACAGTTTTTGGCCTCTACAGCTCCCTCTAGTACCATGGAAGTCATTCCCTCATGTCTTAGCAGATATCCTATCATCCTGTCCCTTCTCCTCATCAGTGTTTTCCACGTATTCCTTTCCTCTCCGATCCTGCGTAGAACCTCCTCATTCCTTACCTTATCAGTCCACCTAATTTTCAATATTCGTCTATAGCACCACATCTCAAACGCTTCCATTCTCTTCTGTTCCGGTTTTCCCACAGTCCATGTTGCACTACCTTACAATGCTGTATTCGAGACGTACATCCTCAGAAATTTCTTCCTCAAATTAAGGCCGGTATTTGATATTAGTAGACTTCTCTTGGCCAGAAATGCCTTTTTTGCAATAGCGAGTCTGCTTTTGATGTCCTCCTTGCTCCGTCCGTCATTGGTTATTTTACTGCCTAGGTAGCAGAATTCCTTAACATCATTGACTTCGTGACCATTAATCCTGATGTTAAGTTTCTCGCTGTTCTCATTTCTACTACTTCTCATTACCTTCGTCTTTCTCCGATTTACTCTCAAACCATACTGTGTACTCATTAGACTGTTCATTCCGTTCAGCAGATCATTTAATTCTTCTTCAATTTCACTCAGGATAGCAATGTCATCAGCGAATCGTATCATTGATATCCTTTCACCTTGTAATTTAATTCCACTCCTGAATCTTTCTTTTATTTCCATCATTGCTTCCTCGATTTACAGATTTAAGAGTAGGGCGAAAGGCTACAGCCTTGTCTTACACCCTTCTTAATACGAGCACTTCGTTCTTGATCTTCCACTCTTATTATTCCCTCTTGGTTGTTGTACATATTGTATATGACCCGTCTCTCCCTATAGCTTACCCCTACTTTTTTCAGAATCTCGAGCAGCTTGCACCATTTTATACTGTCGAACGCTTTTCCGAGGCCGACAAATCCTATGAAAGTGTCTCGATTTTTCTTTAGCCTTGCTTCCATTATTACCCGTAACGTCAGAATTGCCTCTCTCGTCCCTTTACTTTTCCTAAAGCCAAACTGATCGTCACCTAGCGCATTCTCAATTTTCTTTTCCATTCCTCTGTATATTATTCTTGTAAGCAGCTTCGATGCATGAGCTGTTAAGCTGATTGTGCGATAATTCTCGCACTTGTCAGCTCTTGCCGTCTTCGGAATTGTGTGGATGATGCTTTTCCGAAAGTCAGGTGGTATATCGCCAGACTCATATATTCTACACACCAACGTGAATAGTCGTTTTGTTGCCACTTCCCCCAATGATTTTAGAAATTTGATGGAATGTTATCTATCCCTTCTGCCTTATTTGATCGTAAGTCCTCCAAAGCTCTTTTAAATTCCGATTCTAATACTGGATCCCCTATCCCTTCTAAATCGACTTCTGTTTCTTCTTCTATCACATCAGACAAATCTTCACCCTCATGGCGGCTTTCAATGTATTCTTTCCACCCATCCGCTGTCTCCTCTGCATTTAACAGTGGAATTCCCGTTGCAATCTTAATGTTACCACCGTTGCTTTTAATGTCACCAAAGGTTGTTTTGACTTTCCTGTATGCTGAGTCTGTCCTTCCGACAATCATATCTTTTTCGATGTCTTCACATTTTTCCTGTAGCCATTTCGTCTTAGCTTCCCTGCACTTTCTATTTATTTCATTCCTCAGCGACTTGTATTTCTGTGTTCCTGATTTTCCCGGAACATGTTTGTACTTCCTCCTTTCATCAAGCAACTGAAGTATTTCTTCTGTTACCCATGGTTTCTTCGCAGCTACCTTCTTTGTACCTATGTTTTCCTTCCCAACTTGGTCTTTTTTAGAGATGTCCATTCCTCTTCAACTGTACAGCCTACTGCGCTATTCCTTATTGCTGTATCTATAGCGTTAGAGAACTTCAAACGTATCTCGTCATTCCTTAGTACTTCCGTGTCCCACTTCTTTGCGTATTAATTCTTCCTGACTAATGTCTTGAACTTCAGCCTACTCTTCATCACTACTATATTGTGATCTGAGTCTATATCTGCTCCTGGGTACGCCTTACAATCCAGTATCTGATTTCAGACATATAAATTTCCAAAATGCTATTTTATTGAGCTAACAGTTTCGGTAACATATTCTGCAATCTTCAGGCTCCCTGACGGACATGTCGGAAGACTCTCACTTGTGGTTCAGTCGACATAAGATCCAGCATTCAAAGACAGGTTTCCGTAGATTTTTGAGACAGCGATCACTTCAGACATCACCTCCCAACTCTTGGACAAAAATTCAACCCCCAACGGCTGAAAAGTGTTCGATTTGACATTCTATAGTCAACATCCTAGGTCCCATACCCATGTGTGAAAAGATAGACACACAGAAAACACGAGTTAGTTACTTCCATGAAACACGCATAATACAGTGTGATCATAAATAAAGGTGAACTTTCAAACCGCTGTAGAAATTACACCACCGGTCAGAATGACGTCAAATTTCAACGGAATATTATCGGAAAATGGAGAAAATGTATCGAAGAAGAAAAAAAATTGTGTGAAAATTGATCAATAGATGGTTATGTATGCGTCAGAATACGTAAATGAAAGCACCTGTCATGCTCACGACACACTGAAGTTGTTATATACACGCCGGGTACACGACATTTTCTCCTTTCGCGGCTGCAACGTTCACCTTGTCTCAAAGCAGGATCGAGCTGTGCTTGAAAAGCTGTATTACAAGAATCATGACTGTGCACACGTCGCTCTGCTGAAATTCCGGACACTGAAGGGTCTGAAAAAAGGCGTTGGTCCGATGACTACCGTGGGTCCGGAGAAATTGATTCGGAAATTCGAAAAGGCAGGTTCTGTTGGTGTACACACTGGTAGAGGGAGGAAACAGCTTGATTCGACGTCAGTGGAAACAGAGGCCACAGTAACGCAGGAGGAGACGAGTGGTAGTGTGCAAGCATTTCCCGAACGTTGGACATACCCGTGAGCACATTGCGTAAAATCCTACGAAACATCCAACCATTTAGTGCACGGAGAATTACCCGATCATTGGACATGCCCGTTAGTACATTTCGTAAAATCCTACAAAACATCGTTCTTTGTAGTCAAAATTACCCAAGTGCACGAGTTGTTTCTTGATGACGTGCCAGTAAGAGAGACGCATACTTTACAATTCCTTGCTCACATGTGAGTGGACAACGATTGACCGTGGAAGATTTTGTGGACAGAGGAAGGCCTCGTCCATCTGACAGGATATGTCAATACACAGAATTGTCGAATATGGACAATGGAAAATCCACGAAAACAACCAATACCACTTCGCCCTGGAAAGGTCACTGTGTGGTGCGGCTTTACGGTATCATTTATCATAGGGCCATATTTTTTCGAAGAGACAGGTGCTGGCGGTCCTGTTACCTGTACCGTCACTGGTAAGTGCTATGAGCGTCTTTTGTGCAACCGCCTCATTCCAGCTCTCCAACAGCGTACACGTGTGAATGGTATCATTTTTATGCAAGATGACGCACCACCGCAAATTGCAAAACCAGTTAAGCAATTGCTGAAGCGCCATTTCGGAATTGCTAGAATTATCAGCCCGCCATTTTTCACAGCCTGGCCGTCCCGATCAACTGACCTTAATCCGGAGACTTCTGGCTGTGGGGCTATCTGAAAGATGTTGTGTTCATTGTTCCAACTGCAAACATACCTGCATTGAAGGCATGCATTGCACAACACATCCCGAACGTGACCTCAGATACACTTCAGTCAGTCATGGAACATGCTGTTTCTCGATTTCAACTTGTTGCAGAAAACGGTGGGCAAGATATTGAAAATGTTTTGTGCCAGTCACACGGAAATTAATAATCCAGTAGTAGTAGGGTAGTGGAGATTGGTGATATTTTGAATAATCCAGTAGTAGTAGGGTAGTGGAGATTGGTGATATTTTGATATCAAATTGATATAAAAATTAATTAAATTGCTCAATTAATCACCCCCAACCCCACCCACTTCCTCTTCTGATCACACTGTTGCGGGACTTTAAATTTCGCCGCGCTACACTCGTTCCCTCATATATAAATTATAAAGTCGCAGCGGTACGAGCGCTCGGCGGCGGAGAAAACACTAAAATTGTAACTCTTTTTTTGTTTTCTATCCGTCTATTGTCTCTCGAGAGCGGAAGCTTAACGCAGACGTAAAAATTTATTAACGTGTAGACATATTGTGGAAGTTGTTATGAAATACATAGGGTGGAAGTAGCAACGTAAAATAAATTGCATTCAGTGTCAAGATGATTTTGATTTGTATAAATTAGTGATTCCTGGACGATTGCAAGATTTCGGAGCAGCTACTACTTTTCATGCAGAAAGGAAGTAGGAGATTTTTCAAGAGCTGGACGCCGCACGAAAGAAGACATGTTAACGTGGTAAAGAATGAACTCTTATCTATGCCATTTCTCCCTGTAAGTCACATTTGTTATTCTCTGTTCTTTTCAAATAATTTTTATAGTGTACATTGGTTTGACTTTTGCTCAGAAAGGGCCACAAGGACCACCCCAACAACAGCTTTTCCGAATCACGAAGTCCGATAACTTTTCCGTAATACGAAGTCCGATTTGCATTTCATTCTTTCCCCTTTTCACGGTCATTAACGATTTTAAAACCCACTTTTTATTCATCATTTCTTCCCACATTTTCAACCTCTTCTTTTCTTCTCTTTTTCTTTTTTATTAACCACTACAACACCCACCCACCCTCAAATGAAATCACACGTTTTCTTCAGCTACACATGTGCCCCAGCCTCCTCATCCCCCTCTCCTCTCCTCCCCTCAACCCCTGCGTAAAACCTACCCTATTGATGGAAATCTCGAATTTTGGCTTGAACTTCGAATTTTGGTGGGAATTTCTTTGTCCCAGATCTCTGCTGATATGCGCACCCACAGCCCACCTGGGAATTGGCGGGAAATTAAAAACTGGCCGTACACTTTCTAGGACTCAGACAATGATCCTCCTGAGTGGAAAGGCCAACTGTACCCACCTTACGCAATTAAATCACTAGAAGCGCTTGGAATTGTTGGGAAATTAAAAATGGCGGTACTTTTTCCGCGACTCGAATACTGATTCCACTGCATGGGTAGCCCAAGTGCACGCACAACACATGGAAACTGTCCAGATACGGGAGGGGGAGGTTAGGGTAGGGTAGTTTATTTACTTTGGTCGGGAAACTGTCGCAAAGGTCGAGCCTAATTACGCAATAAATCACAATGATCGGTCCTAATTACACAACTATTCATAGCGCTGTACAAGACTGGCACAAAATCACAATACAACTCAAAAACTAACGATACCATACAACTGCTGTTATTCTGCTGGGAAAAAATTTCTCAATACCACTCGAATCTCGCATCAGACACACTCGAACTTTATGTGTCACCTACAAGCTGGCAGGATAAAGGCTGGGGTCGAAGATACTATCATTATTCTTTTTGGTGAGAAATACGTTGAACTGATGAGATGCTGGTGTTGGACCGAGAGGAGTTTTAAAAGTATATTACCCGTAAGCATACAGTATCTATCGCTGCTTGACGTCAGAGTTCGCTACAGATGCCTACTAAAAATCACCTTACAGCCCATCTAACCAAAGGCAATACACGCTATCACAGCTGATGGAAAAAATACGTCATAGCTCTAATTGCACTTCGAAATTGTCATGAAAAAACCTGCACATGTAATGAATGAATCATAATGCAACACATGTACTGGGGAAAATTGTCGTCCTAAAAGACAGCAAAGGGGGTGGTAGTTGAACGTGCGTTCTCCTCGATCTTCAACCACAAACTGCCGAAAATCCGAAAATCGAGGACCTCTCCCCTCACGCCCTCCATCCACCTACATGGTGGATGGACGGATGGAGGAAGGGGGCTACTGAACCAGCACGTCCTGGCTGCTGTCTACCTTGAGTCGATGGTCCTTCACTGACACAAAAGCAGATATAGTACACTAAACAATATGGGATAAATGAATGGCTTTCCCAAATGCAGCGTGCCTCTAAAATATAGTGACACAGCCACCCCTAATGGTTAGGGGCGCACCTGTGGCGACTCCCTGACACAGACTAGGCAGGTCCCCAACACCTGGAATAGGTCTCTCGTTTTGTGGTGGAACACAATTTTATTTTTCGTCAACAAGTCTTTCTTGCAATTTGTTACAAATATTTTTCGGAATGACCGGAGCTCTGTGGTATAACAACGAAATTCCGGAGAACGGTCCAGCTGGCTGCCCGCACTTGGCTTTCCACCATCTGTCCGCCACCTTAAGCCAGCGCCCCTACACTTGAACGAAAGCGTTTTAGCCAGCTAAACAATAGGAGATAAAAGGACGGCCGCCTCGAAAAGTGCAACTTGTTTGTCTTAAATATAGACAGCGGCTGTGTCTGACTACTGTTTTTCTGTCAACCCTCGTACAGCTGCAGGCCCTCCGCAGCACTAGCGATATGCGCCATGCCTTCAGGCGGCGATCCTTGACAATACAAAAAGGGAAATTAAGTAGCGTAACCGCGCCCACCCGTAGGACATTGCAGATGGGACCAAGGGAGAGCCGCAGCCTCATAGGGAAGTTCCCTGCCATTCTGTGCTGGACTATTTAACATCAACTCGACTCCTATAATAATGCAGCTGTTAGAAAAAGGAAAGAAACATTCGTGACGATAATAAATGTTCTCTTTCGACGAAAATAGACAATGTTCATTTTCTTTTAGTTTTACGAGCAAAATCGGCATAGTTTTTACAGTCGATTGCAGTCACATATCTTCTTTTTGTGACGTCCACCGAAGTGTACCGCTACCGATCACAAATAATCAGAGACATACCCACCCTGAGTAAAATTATGAAAAAAAAACTTCGACTATTTTGGCGCGAAAACTACCGAGCACTGCAGAAAGGCCTCGTTATTTCGAATTGATCATGAGAGTCACTTTGCATGGCGAGTAAATTTTTTTTTTTTTCTGTAGTCGGATTACACTCCCAGGTAGGTCAAATGGGAATCTGTGGATGGAACACGATGTTCTTTTCGAGGAGCAATATTCTAAATTGACATCTAAAGCTGACCACAGATGGATTCCACAGCCCATAACATACATTTCAGGTAAGGACCGTGCTATTAAAAACACGATCGTCGCGACTACATTACCGTCTCCCTGCATAAAAAGCGGTCTTGAGTCTACAGGTACACAAACGAGCCACGGATAGTGTTACGTTTTCTGGTAGAAATGCTGTCCGTTATCAAGTCTATCCATTCAACCACTTACTTGAGTTGGATCCTGTAGAGACACCTTTTAATGATTACAGCCACTGGTGAATCATATTCGTGGCACTCTCACATCTAGAAATGAGTCACCTTTTTCGAACCTATCTGCTAAGGATCCCATACAGCAGACCCTCCAGCGCTGTTTTTTGGACAGTCTCTCTGCATCCTGTAACTGCACCTGACTAGGGAACCTCCCCATCGCACCCCCTTCAGATTTAGTTATAAGTTGGCACAGTGGATAGGCCTTGAAAAACTGAACACAGAACAATCGAGAAAACAGGAAGAAGTTGTATGGAACTATGAAAGAAATAAGCAAAATATACACTGAGTAGTCCATGTGCAAGATACGCAACATCAAGGAGAGTGTGATCTCAGCAGCGCCGTGGTCCCGTGGTTAGCGTGAGCAGCTGCGGAACGAGAGGTCCTTGGTTCAAGTCTTCCCTAGAGTAATAAATTTACATTCATTATTTTCGCAAAGTTATGGTCTGTCCGTTCGTTTATTGACATCTCTGTTCACTGTAATAAGTTTAGTGTCTGTGTTTTGCGACCGTACCGCAAAACCGTGCGATTAGTAGACGAAAGGACGTGCCTCTCCAATGGGAACCGAAAACATTTGATCGCAAGGTCATAGGTCAAACTACTCCTCCACAGGAAAACATGTCTGATATATTCTATACCACACGGGTAACGGCTTGTGCGTCACATGACAGGAATATGTTGTCGACCCACCTACCTAACTTGTACACTTGGCGAATGGGTGAAAACATTCTTCTACCTTGCCCGATTTAGGTTTTCTTATGAATGCGATGATCACTCCCAAAAAAGTGATTAAAACAAGAGTTTGTCACATAAACTGCAAGAAATGGATGGAACAGTTTCACAGTCGCACAGTTTTCCCTGTGCTCTGTCAAAACATATGTTTTGTTTCGATGTTTGTTTAGGTGTAGCGTCTCCATACTACGGCGCAGATACCTCGCATCGGACGAACGGACGGACAGATAATAAATTGTCTGAAAATAAAAAATTTAACTTTGTACTCGAGGGAAGGTTTGAACCAAGGACCTCACATTCCGTAGCTGTTCACGCTAACCACGGTATCACAGCGCTCCCGAGCTCATATCATCCTTGATGTTGCTTATCTTGCACATGGACTACTCAGTTTTTATATCTTGCTTATTTTTTTCATGGATCCACACAACTTCTTCCTGTTTTCTAGATTGATCTGTCTTCAGTTTTTCAAGGCCTATCTACTGTGCCAACTTATAACTAAATCTGAGGTGGGTGCGATGGGGAGGTTCCCTTGTAAGTATATGCCCCCACCAACAATGCAGCCTAGTCTATGTGATCGCAAGAAAGAGTTGTGTTACATAAAAGTGTTTTCATTCACAGAACGAGAGACTTATTGGAGGTTTTGGGTACTTGCTTAGTCTGTGTCAGGGCGTCGCCACAGGTGCTCCCCTAACCATTAGGGACAGCTATGGTACTATACTTTAGATGAACAATTTGCATTTGAGACCGCCATTCTTTTACTACCTATTGTTTAGTTAAATGTACCTGCTTCTGTGTCGGTGAAGGACCATCGACTCAAGGCAAACAGTGGCCAGCATGAGCCGTGAGGCTGCTGGCGGAGAAGCTCACTCCCTCAGTCCATCCACACCGTAGATGGGTGGAGGGAGTGAGAGGAGAGGGCCTCGATTTTCGGCGGTTTGTGGTTCTAGATGGAGGAGAATGCAAGTTCAACTACCCCCCTCCCCCCTTTTGAAGACTTTTAGGACGACGATTTTCCCCAGTACATGTGTTGCATTATGACCCATTCATTACGAGTGCTGGTTTCTTCACGACAACTTCGAAGTGTAATTAGAACTGTGACACATTTTTTCCATCAGCTGTAATAGCGTGTCTTTGATAGCTGGGCTGTAGGGTAATTTTTAGTAGGCATCTGTTGCGAACTCTGACATCAAACAGCGAGAGATACTGTATGGTTACAGGTAACACACATTTTAAACTTCTCTCTGTCCGATTCCAGCATCTCTTCAGTTGAATGTATTTCCCATCAAAAAGAATAAAGGTAGTATCTTACACACCAGCCTTTTTCCCACCACCTTGTAGGTGAAGGGTAGAGTTTGGGAGTGTCTGTCGCTGGCTTCCAGTGGTTCAAAAATGGTTCAAATGGCTCTGAGCACTGTGGAGTTAACATCTGAGTTCATCAGTCCCCTAGAACTTAGAACTACTTAAACCTAACTAACCTAAGGACTTCACACACATCCATGCCCGAGACAGGATTCGAACCTGCGACCGTAGCGGTCACGTGATTCCAAACTTAAGCGCCTAGAACCGCTCGGCCACACCGGCCGGCGGTTTCGAGTGGTATTTTGAAATTTTTTTCGCAGCAGGATAACACCAGTTGCATATTATCGTTAGTTTTTGAGTTGTATTGTGATTTTGTGCCATCCTTGTACAGCGCTATGCATATAGATGTATAATTAGGACCGATCTTTTTGATTGATTATGTAATTAGGTTTGATCTTTGCGTCATCTTCTTGACCACAGTAAATAAAGTACGCTAACCTAACCTCCCTCTCCCGTATCTGGACAGTTTCCGTGTGTTGGGCGTGCACTTGGTCTTTCCCTCTATTAGAATCTGGGTTCGAGTCCTGCAAAGCCATTTCTAAATTTTCATCAATTCCAAGCGCCTCTGGTGCTTTAACGGCGTAAGTTGGGTGCATTTGGGCTTTACGCCCTGAAGGACCAGGGATCAAGTCCTGCAAATGGTACTATCTACTTTTAATTTATGGCGTGGGGGTTGGGTTGGGCACATCAGCACAGTCCTCGGACAAAGGAATCCCACTAAAATTCGAAATTCCCACAAAAATTCGAAATTACAGCCAAAATGCGAAATTCCCGCCAATAGGATGGGTTGGGGGCGAGGATGAAGTGGGGGAGGGGAGGATAAGGAGGCTGGGGCACACATGAAGCTGAGAGAAACACATGACGTCATCTGGGGGCAGGGGTGGGCATGGTCAGGTGCAGGGGTGGTTAATTGATCTGTTTAATTAATTGCAAATAAATTTGATATAAAAATTGCACCGAGGGCACCACTACCCTACGACTTCCGATTTTATTTTCATTGATGCTCTTTATGTGGTTTTTAGCCTCAGGACAATTAAATGCCGATGTAATTGATTCACTTTATGTGGTTTTTGGCTTCATGACAATTAAAAACCGATGTGAGTGATGCTTCTTAGGGGGTTTTTGGCCTCAGGACAACTGAAAACTGATGTTTCCCATCCGATATGATATGACCTTGCTGTGGTGGGTGGCCTTACGTAACTAACAGTATCACACCTGTACACCCATGCACACTAGGTAGTACAGTTTGTTTAATATCAAACGTACACATTAGGCATTGCGTATAATTCACTTGTCATTTGTAGTTGACCTCTATTAAATTACGATTCTCACGGCGCCATCTATTGCTACATTTTGTAACTATTTATGTTTCTTCTGCCATACGTTTTCCACCTCCTCCAATAACATTTCGTTGCAATTTGACGTCATTCTGACCAGCGGTGCTATTTCTACAGATGTCTGAAAGTTTAACTTTAATTATAATCACCCAGTACAACAGACAAAAACTGACTTTTAAACTCTTTTATCTGCAAAGCTTGTGAGTTAATGAGCATTGCGCTCTCATTTAAATACATGGCCAAAAGTGTCAGCCTACAGGATTTGTGAAACAAACCCTGTCATCCAGGACCTCATGCTTCAAAGGGCGCAGATTCACCATGAGATGGGGAAATTCACAGGCGTCTGTTGTCTACTGAGACCTAAGCGCTGTAGTGTGCGATTGAGACATACGAGAACCTACATCATAGGGAAACACAGTAGAAGCCGTTTATGGCCGAGAAGACGTAGCAGACTTAATTAAGGCTGACAAAAGATCGGCGATAATGGGAAACGTTTATGAAAACTACTTAATCCTGTAATAATGCAGAGAATCAAGCCATAGTAATTTTAATCTGCCATCCTCCATAAATTTTCATGGTGGTCCCAATAAAACTCGAATATTTATCGCTCTATAATAGTCTAGGATTTACTGTTAAAATAAAATTCACAAGTTTTGTAAAAAAAGGCCTGAATGCTAAAGTGTGAACGCTTTAGTCGATCTTAACGATCGACATTTCATATAGAAGCGCACAATTAAAATAACAAATGTTGTACATATCGCCTGGGGGATTAGCCTAGCGGTCTAGGGCACTGCAGTCATGGACTGTGCGGCTGCTCCCGGTGGAGGTTCGAATCCTCCATCGGGCATGGGTGTGTGTGTTTGTCCTTAGGATAATTTAGGTTAAGTAGTGTGTAAGCTTAGGGACTGATGATCTTAGCAGTTAAGTCCTATAAGATTTCACACACATTTGAACATTTTTGTTGTAGATATCAACTGCATAACCTCATTTGTTTAAGAGATACAGTAAATTTAAATTACCAATATTGTCAGTTGAGCATCAGATAATCATTTCCTCCACACAAAACACATTGAACAATGTCACCTTATTGAATCACTAGGTAATAGAATATTTGTTGTAAAGTTTAGTGCATAATATTTACTTTTGTTCTTTATTTATTTACCAGAAAGCAAATTGGTGCAAGGCTACAGGCCGTGACATCCGCAGTTAAGAATGAAATTGTACTGGTATTATGTCAAAGAACTTAACGTTTCTTATGTAGTGGATATAATTGTTACTTTACTTAGAACGTGAAAGTGGTCAAATTTAGATTATTTAAATATGTTAAAATATGAAATAATGGAGAATAAGCTGTAGTCAATGAGATGGACAGCTTCAGGAAAGGGGACTGCCCTAGTCAGTTGAGCGAGGGTATTCGGCGCGCGTGAAACGGGGCCGGAGACGGGCAGAATGAATGCCGGTGCAGGCGCGAAAGCGGACAGTTCAGTTCGGCTGGAGACGCCAAAGGGTACAGTTCGGATAGAGACGCGAAAGCGGACAGTCTGTCTTTAAAGTGGATATGCGCTCGAGTGTAACAGTAACTCTAAATACAACCACTCTCGCTATTAGTTTGCTTTCTGAATAAAGACTATTCTAACCAAATCGCGTGTGGGTCGTTAATGTAGTTCCCGATATTAATATTACTGTTATTATATGTTATGTTAACTTCGCATTTCGCAAGCTTGCCATCAGCCAGACAATTTAAACAAGGAGTCACAAATGTTTAATTTAGGGCGTGTAATGCTGTTCAACCCCTAGACGAGTTTGAGCCGAGACGTTTCGACGAAGAGGAACCGCATGTGAGCCTGAACATCTTTGGAATATTAGCTCGCAAGCTGTCATCCGCCATTCTATTGCTTGTGACGATTTTGAACGAGTTACGTTGTATTATTGAAAACTGTCTCTGTTCTATTATATTTGACTTAACAGAAAATTCCGGGTGAATATGCTCTGCTGCACCTGCTTGGAATTCTTTCATGTACCAGGGTGTGGAGGTTTATAAAATTTGACTGGAAATCAGGAAATCAAACATGGGATGCTGTATCTATGGCACTGGCGACAGTGTCACCTGAGATACAGGAAACTGGTCACTGTGTAAGTCTTGAGAAAAATGCTGTTCGACTATATTATTTTCTTATCGCTAAAATATATTTGGTGTGATACCTTATCATAAGTGGATTAAAAATGTGTAAGTGTAACCTTCTTTCAATATGCATCGTTTGGTAAAAATTTAATCTCTTTTTGATTGTCCACTTTAAACCCTCTTCCCCCGTTCCTATGTGGCCCAAGGTGTCGTCCTGCCATGTCATTGTTAGTAGTAGGGCAAAGTTCGTGCCAGGCCACGCTGCATTGTTGCCAAATTTATTCAAGATGGTGGCGACGTCATCAGAGATGGGGGCATGTAGACTTGGCAACAGTGCATGACGTCATCCAATATGGCGGCTTTTGGCGGGAAAATAGGCCAATTCTGCTACTTCCACTAACCTTATCTCAAGAAAAAATGGCAGGAATTTTGAATTTTGGCGGGAAAATAGCCCAATTGTGCTATGTCCACTAACCTAAGCCACCTGAAGAAAAAATGGCGGGAAGTTTGAATTCCAAAAGGATAATCCATGCAAAAACCGTACTTGTCTTTATTATTATTGATTATCATTTAATAACATTCATTATCATTTATTATTATTTATTGTCATTTATTATTATTTATTATTATAGGCCTACCTCCACTAGAAAATTGCGCCAAATTCAAATTCCAACACGATAATGTCTCGAAAACTATACTTCTATTTATTATCATCATTTATTATTTATTCAATATGTCCGATTTTCTCGGCGAGAACGCCATTTTCCTTACATCCATAACAAAAATCTATCACAAGTTCAAATCCCAACACCACACTTGATCACAAGTATGAGCTTTCTCCGTCACTTATCTTTTTTCACTGGTAGCCTATCATAATCACATCAAATAATAAACTGCACTTATAGTAACGTAAGCCACGTCCTTTGATTTTGCAGGGGGGAGGGACTGAAGACTTTATTTCAAGCAGTACGGTCATCACTTGTTCTCCAACACAGTCAGCACACACATCTTTGATATTGCAGTGCAGTCACCATGACGTCCACGCTCCAACTGAATTAGTTCAAATCCTCACCACCCCCTGGCCAGCGCGGAGACACTGCGACGCCTGTCACGTTAGGCGGCCGGCCACTCGCGCTGGGGGCGAGCCCAGCGGTCGCCCCCATGTCGTAAACATGTTTTCGCTGGACAAGCTGGAACTTGCTGAGTTTGACGTCACAGCGGCCTCTTGTCCGCTCACCACGTGTATTCGTCGCCTCCGCACGTTTCGCGCCAAAACTGTTTGCCTCGGAGCTTCACACAATGGTCGACCGTTCCCTGGGCAAGTCCGAACCTGCAGATACCGACCTCACACAGCCGTTCACCATCCACCAGGTGTATTTCTCGGACCAAGAACGCACTCGTGCACTTTTCCGCCAAACCCTGTTTCCTTAAGACTGGAAACATCGACAACAGCACGTGTGTTCTGCTTAAGTGATCACCCTATTCTCATTATCCCCACTCCTGTATACTTGATCGATCGTACGTCCCTAGTCCCGTATGCAATCAATTTAATTTAACACAAAGTACCCATCAATACTTAATTAAATTGACCAATTAATTAACGTCTCTCGTCCGAAAATGCAAAGTCCACCTGGTCTTCGAATGAAATAGTTAAACTCCCTACCGACCACTACGTCCCCTTACCGAACCATGTTCATTCGCTAACATGTACTACTGTGTACTCCACTTCTAGCAAAGAAAGCCACTAACCTAAATCACCTTTGCCTCTGTCTCTCGTGCCACGAGCGCGAGGCTGTCCACGTCACAGTCTCCTCCTTTATACTCTTGTCCGACTTACGCCTCTGTAAATATTCTAACTATGAACCGAATACTGTTGTTCAATCCACTCCATCTAGGATATGGACCGAGCACACCTTCCAGTACCTAAGCCGAGAACATCGCTCACCCCACATATAGTTAACCGCGAAATACTGCAATCCATCGCGCGGTTTTAGCTACTCCCCTCCGCAAGTCGAGGTAACGCGAACTACGAAACTCAAATGCACATTTACACAAAATAAGAACTGAGCCAAATTCTATATATCTGCTCACAAATACTTAACCATAATCATATCCATACTTTCTAAATAATGTCCTTCATCCTTATTAACGCCGTTCTTAATACAGACGCCGGCCGGTGTGGCCGAGCGGTTCTACGCACTGCAGTTTCGAACCACGCTGCTGCAACGGTCGCAGGTTCGAATCCTGCCTTGGGCATGGATGTGTGTGATGTCCTTAGGTTAGTTAAGTTTAAGTAGTTTCTAAGTCTAGCGGACTGATGACCTCAGAAGTTAAGTCCCATGGTGCTTAGAGCTATTTGAGCCATTTAATACATTCAGATACATAAAATACTTTTTAATAATAAATCATACATCCTAACACATCTAAGGATCTCAAATTCTCAATTCACTCTCCATTCTAAATACGATCAATTATTTTATAAAATGCTCAGCTCCCCCCCATGTCCTGGAAGCATCTACATAGCTCAGCTTTCAGCCACCAGAGTTGCTACTGAACTCATTCACGACCCCCACACAATCCTCAACACCCATTCGTTCATCCTAAGACCACGTGATACTACGTCAACACACTTATGTAATTAGTCACCCCCTGCTCATCTTTCTCACTCGTCCGTTGTCCCCAGCGCGAGTGACAGGCGTCGGCAGTGTCTCCGCGCGCTGGCCAGGGGGTGGTGAGGATTTGAACTAATTCAGTTGGAGCGTGGACGTCATGGTGACTGCACTGCAATATCAAAGATGTGTGTGCTGCAGTCAGCATGCCCTCATCAGCCAAGAGGCTTACCGAGTAAGTAAATAATTTCTATTTCTTCATTATCCATTTTCCTGTACACCTTATATATATTTCCGCTTATGCATTACATAATTTATCTGATTGTTGTAGTGGACCTAGCGGGGTTGATCCTTGAATGCGAGGAGCGGGCTCGAGTCCAACAGGCTCCTGTGCACAGTCACAGTCGGAATTGCCTGGTGAGTATAATTTTATTTTAATATTCTACTCATTTACATTCACAATTTAAAAAATTTCTTTGCTTATTTCATATGTTTTATTATTATTATTATTTCTTTCTTTTCTCAGACGTTATGTCTGGCCAAAAATGGAAAGTGACGCGGATCTTGATCAAGCGTGACTTCCTTTTAACTGTACGGTATATGTTATATTGCATTTAGGAACTTTCGGGTAATTGAACATGTATCAATAATTACAGATTTCTGTAGTTGTATATATAAGTTTGGATGTAGCTGTATTGCGCTGATGTACTGGTGGATATTGCGTGGTATGACTCCTGTAGTTGATAGTATAATTGGTATAATGTCAACTTTATCTTGATGCCACATGTCCTTGACTTCCTCAGCAAGTTGGATGTATTTTTCAGTTTTTTCTCCTGTTTTCTTTTGTATATTTGTTGTATTGGGTAGGGATATTTCGATTAGTTGTTTTAATTTCTTCTTTTTATTGGTGAGTAGGATGCCAGGTTTCTTATGTGGTGTTGTTTTATCTGTTATAATGGTTCTGTTCCAGTATAATTTGTATTCATTATTCTCCAGTACATTTTGTGGTGCATACTTGTATGTGGGAACGTGTTGTTTTATAAGTTTATGTTGTAAGGCAAGCTGTTGATGTATTATTTTCGCTACATTGTCATGTCTTCTGGAGTATTCTGTATTTGCTAGTATTGTACATCCGCTTGTGATGTGATCTACTGTTTCTATTTGTTGTTTGCAAAGTCTGCATTTATCTGTTGTGGTATTGGGATCTTTAATAATATGCTTGCTGTAATATCTGGTGTTTATTGTTTGATCCAGTATTGCAATCATGAATCCTTCCGTCTCACTGTATATATTGCCTTTTCTTAGCCATGTGTTGGATGCGTCTTGATCGATGTGTGATCTAAAGGGTTGTAGAAGTGGTTATGAAATTGCAGTGGTGTAGCCGATGTATTTATATGAGTGATTGCTTGTGTATTTTGCTAGTTTCTGCTCGTTCTAGAAAGAATTTTCTTAAATTGTCTACCTGTCCATTATTCAGGTTTTTTATGTCGATAAATCCCCTTCCTCCTTCCTTTCTGCTTAATGTGAATCTTTCTGTTGCTGAATGTATGTGATGTATTTTATATTTGTGGCACTGTGATCGTGTAAGTGTATTGAGTGCTTCTAGGTCTGTGTTACTCCATAATTTTATTATTATTATTATTATTATTACTATTATTATTTCGTTCTTTCTAGATCACTTAAGGCAAATGCAGCTGGAGTTGGAAGCAGAGCTGGGGGCTGCCCCACGTAGTCCAATACATAATTGGATTCAGCCCCCAGCTCCAGAACAACATCACTCACATGAGTATACCGAAAAATAAATCCTCTTTCACTCTAGCTATCGTTTTCAAAATAACAAAAAATTATCTTTCCTTTTGTTACAGGAAACGCCATCGACGACCTTCACTCTATTGATGAACAGATGCAGGCCGTCCACACTTGCTTACTTGTAAGTCAAAAATTATCTTTCTCTGATAATATTAATATACTTATGTCTTTTTCTCTAGCAATTCCATTTATAAAATATCTTGTTTTTTCTAGGCCATTATAAAGACTTATTGGATGATGGCCTTGATTATTTTTTCGACGGTGCGATAGACTGCCCAGATGAATTGTTCATGCCCTGGAGTCAGAGCCAAAAAGATAGTTAGTCACTCACTCACATTATAACTATCTTTGCCATCGTTAGAATTCACCACCGTAGATAGTGTACTTATATTACTTTATCTCTGCAGCAGTCGACCCCCAGCTGGCAGTCGCGTGTGTGCCTGTCGCGGCTAAACCCGGCAATCAACACTGTCCGCAGAGACATGCCTTGCCCACTAAAGCGCCCTTCGTCGCTGCGAGCGAAGCTGCATCTACCGCCGCCGCTACCAAGGTCACGCAGTCTGACTTCTCCCAGCTACCACGTGTGCGGGAAGCTGCAGCTGGCAAGATCGCCGAACCTCTGCCCGGCTGCTCGCACTGGCCACCTACAGCCGCCTCAAGGGGAGCGGTGGGCACCGCCGCTACCAAGGTCACGCACGCCCACGACACCACCAGCGCAAGTTTCGTGTACCGAGACGAATACCAGTCTCATTAAACGATGATGACGCGCCATCGCCAGCACCATCGTCCACCGGCTGGACCCCCAGTATTAGTAGTAGTAATAGTATTAGCGATCACCCTGTGGTTAGCGGCAGTTATCTCCCCCACCCTTTTAGTGAAGTAGGTCAGGTCAGTGACACCATACCTCAGTAATAGTACTCGGCGATTGCAGACGCCTTCGAGGAGCGAATCTCAGCCATCGAAAACCCTGCAGGGGGGTACCGCGATCCTGTTGGATTTTTAAACGTATGCCTCCCTGTCCTGCAAACCAAGCTCCACAGGGTAGTCGATAATCCGCGTTATCCCGCCGTTAAGTGCAGTGCAGTGCTCTGCATTGAGTTATAGCACCCCCCCCCCCCCCCAAAGTTCAGTCTGGTCAGGAAGAGACCAGCATTCTTTATCTTTGGGGGGATAATGGCGTGATAATGCGGAGCACATCAATCGCTGAGTGGTTTCCTAAATCCACCTTAAGTGTCATATTGGGCCGCTTTTCCGAGATGGAAGTCAACGGCTCAGCTAAGGCACTCAGCAGAATTCTACACCTGGACATCAATATACATGTCCACGATCCATTAAATGGAGGGTCTAGCTATATCAAGCTCCCTAAAGATATAGCTAATAAACAAGCATGCATTAATGTCCAAAATACAAAAGATCACACTTGTTTTGCATGGTCAATCCTGGCTTGCGAGAGAAACTACACTCCTGGAAATTGAAATAAGACCACCGTGAATTCATTGTCCCAGGAAGGGGAAACTTTATTGACACATTCCTGGGGTCAGATACATCACATGATCACACTGACAGAACCACAGGCACATAGACACAGGCAACAGAACATGCACAATGTCGGCACTAGTACAGTGTATATCCACCTTTCGCAGCAATGCAGGCTGCTATTCTCCCATGGAGACGATCGTAGAGATGCTGGATGTAGTCCTGTGGAACGGCTTGCCATGCCATTTCCACCTGGCGCCTCAGTTGGACCAGCGTTCGTGCTGGACGTGCAGACCGCGTGAGACGACGCTTCATCCAGTCCCAAACATGCTCAATGGGGGACAGATCCGGAGATCTTGCTGGCCAGGGTAGTTGACTTACACCTTCTAGAGCACGTTGGGTGGCACGGGATACACGCGGACGTGCATTGTCCTGTTGGAACAGCAAGTTCCCTTGCCGGTCTAGGAATGGTAGAACGATGGGTTCGATGACGGTCTGGATGTACCGTGCACTATTCAGTGTCCCCTCGACGATCACCAGTGGTGTACGGCCAGTGTAGGAGATCGCTCCCCACACCATGATGCCGGGTGTTGGCCCTGTGTGCCTCGGTAGTATGCAGTCCTGATTGTGGGGCTCACCTGCACGGCGCCAAACACGCATACGAGAATCATTGGCACCAAGGCAGAAGCGACTCTCATCGCTGAAGACGACACGTCTCCATTCGTCCCTCCATTCACGCCTGTCGCGACACCACAGGAGGCGGGCTGCACGATGTTGGGGCGTGAGCAGAAGACGGCCTAACGGTGTGCGGGACCGTAGCCCAGCTTTATGGAGACGGTTGCGAATGGTCCTCGCCGATACCCCAGGAGCAACAGTGTCCCTGATTTGCTGGGAAGTGGCGGTGCGGTCCCCTACGGCACTGCGTAGGATCCTACGGTCTTGGCGTGCATCCGTGCGTCGCTGCGGTCCGGTCCCAGGTCGACGGGCACGTGCACCTTCCGCCGACCACTGGCGACAACATCGATGTACTGTGGAGACCTCACGCCCCACGTGTTGAGCAATTCGGCGGTACGTCCACCCGGCCTCCCCCATACCCACTATACGCCCTCGCTCAAAGTCCGTCAACTGCACATACGGTTCACGTCCACGCTGTCGCGGCATGCTACCAGTGTTAAAGACTGCGATGGAGCTCCGTATGCCACGGCAAACTGGCTGACACTGACGGCGGCGATGCACAAATGCTGCGCAGCTAGCGCCATTCGACGGCCAACACCGCGGTTCCTAGTGTGTCCGCTGTGCCGTGCGTGTGATCATTGCTTGTACAGCCCTCTCGCAATGTCCGGAGCAAGTATGGAGGGTCTGACACACCGGTGTCAATGTGTTCTTTTTTCCATTTCCAGGAGTGTACAATTATAGAGATCGCCCTTGTCGTCCAAGCACATACAAAGCCAGTGATATTAACACACATTATAACTTTGATGGTATTGAGTCCCCGTCAAGATCCAGGACATACCTAAATTTGAGGAGCAGAATACCGGAATAACGGTATACGTTTATGGCCTGGAGAAGAAGAAAAGCAAGTCAGACGATCAAGACAAGCATTTCGTAGTCGGCCCCCTCCATTTCTCAAAATTTGCAGGTGAGCTGCATGTAAATATGCTTCTCTTTTCTTAAGGTGACAATTATCACTATGTCTGGATCAAGGACATGTCCCGACTCCTTTCGTCTCAAGTATCAGCCAAACATGATGTAAAACATATTTGTTTAGGGTGTCTCAATTATTTCTCCTCTGAACAGTTATTAGCTACGCATCTAGTAGACTGTACTTCAAAGGATACGGTACGTGTTATTATGCCCACAGAGGAAAACAAATTCATAACGTTTAGGAATGCTCACCACCAGGAGCGCTGCCCGTTTGTTGTGTACGCCGACTTTGAGTGCCTGCTCGCTCCTGTGATCCGCTGTGAAGGCGATCCTACGACCTCGCACACTACCTTTACAGAAAAACACGTACCTTATGCGGCAGCGTACCAAATTTTATCGTCATATGACACCAATCTTAACCGATACAAGTCTTATGTCGGCGATAATCCATCGATTTGGTTGCCCTCTGAGCTTGAAAAATTGTCACTGTAAGTTGACAAGCTGTACGGCGGCAACGTTCCCATGACCAAATCGAAGGACAATGAAGATTTGTATAACAAAGCCACCGAGTGTCATATTTGTGGGCTACGGTTGGACAGAAAAGCGTAAACTCCTCGTAGGGACCACTGTCATCTTACACCTAGGCACATACCAGTTTTCTTTCATAATTTAAGTGGGTATGATGCTCATTTTCTACTTGCGCACTTGACATCTTTCGGTTGGGAGAAAAATCAGGTCAGTGTCCTACCCGAGAGCGTCGAGAAGTATATATCATTCTCCAAACGAATGACGCCAAGAATTACGCTGCGCTTCCTGGATACATTACGATTTATGCAGGCACCACTACAGACATGTGTTGAGACTCTACCTCCGGCGGATATGCATATCACTGGAGCTGCATTTCCCGACGAGGAAAAGCTTCAGCTTGTGACTAGGAAAGGAGTTTTTCCATACCAGTATGTGAATACTGTGGCCAAACTCGACGAAAGCACGCTACCCCACATAACTGCATTCTCCAGCAACCTTACAGGTGACACAATAACGAATGAGCGTGCCGTGAATGTCTGGCGGGAATTCAATATTTCTAATTTAGGAGAGTACGCACGTCTTTACATAGACACATACGTGCGCTTGCTTGCGGACGTTTTCGAGAAGTTCCGGAGTCTATGTATGACCACATATTCTCTGGATTCTGCCATTTATTACACGGCTCCTGGATAGTCTTGGGACGCGATGCTCAAGAAAACAATGTGCAGTATAGAATTATTGACCGATCCTGACATGCTTCTTTTCTTTGAGTGAGGGATCCGTGGGGGGCTCTGCCAATGTATTCATAGACACGCGAAAGCAAATAACCCATGGATGGGTGACAGGTTTAACGCATCCCTTGATTCAAGTTATATATTGTATCTCGATGTGAATAACTTATAAGGACCCGCTATGAAGGAATGTCTGCCCATTCGCGAGTTTACGTGGCTATCCGAAAATGAATGCAAGGGATTAGGTGGAAAAATCAGGGAGGGGGGGGGGGGGGTGGCCGCCGATTCTGATGTAGGGTATGTTGTGGAGGCAGAACTCAAATACCCTATTAGTTTGCATGACGCGCATGCCGGTTTGCCACTGTATCCAGAACAACTTGTTCCACGAGGAGGTTCCACACTGAAACTGATGACAACGCTGGGGGACAAGCAGAGGCACGTCATTCACTATCTTAATCTCCAGCAATGTCTCAGCGTGGGTGTGGAGCTGGTTAAAATCACCCGGGCCATCTTCTTCATGCTGTCCCCCAGGTTGAAGGAGTATATTGATCTGAATACGAGACAGAGAACTTCCATATCGTGTGACTTTGAGAAAGATTTTTATCAATTAATGAATAATTCAATTTTCGGAAAAATTTTGAGGGAACGACGTGAAATTTTTATTAGAACGCAATGGAATGGGCGTTATGGCGTACGAAAATGCATTGCCAGACCACATTTTAAACGGGTCACTGTTTTCAATAAGAATTTTGTTGCTGTGGAGACGGCTAAAACTGCAAAATGGCTCTGAGCACTATGGGACTCAACTGCTGAGGTTATTAGTCCCCTAGAACTTAGAACTAGTTAAACCTAACTAACCTTAGGACATCACAAACATCCATGCCCGAGGCAGGATTCGAACCTGCGACCGTAGCGGTCTTGCGGTTCCAGACTGTAGCGCCTTTAACCGCACGGCCACTTCGGCCGGCGCTAAAACTGCAGTAGAGTTTACTAAACCTATCTATGTGGGGATGTGCATACTAGACCTATCCAAACTACACATGTACCGCTTTCATTATGAGTTTGCGGAAACTCATTTTGCAGATCCTAAATTACTTTATATGGATACAGATAGTTTCATCTATTGGGTGAAGAACTGCGATCCATATGAAGTAATTAGGTACCATGCCAATGAATTCGACACGTCTTCTTATGCGGCCGATAATCCTTCTGGTATTTTTCCGCAAAACAAGAAGTTTATTGGTCTCATGAAAGACGAGACGAATGGATTGCCGATTGTGGAGTTTGTAGGTCTTCGGTCCAAAATGTATGCATATCGCACATTGGAAGGTCCCACTCAGAGACAGGCTAAGGGGGTACGACGGATGGCATCACGAGCTCTGTCTATCGAAGACTATTTGCAGTGCCTACATGGTGGTGTTTGCGGTGCTGAGCTGCAGCGGCTGCATATTGTCCTGCAAACTAGTATTCGATCGATAGCGCACGAAGTGTACACTGTGCTGCAGTTTAAAATCGGTCTGTCGCCTCATGATGATAAAAGGGCCATCTGTGATAGCGGCATTGGAACTCGCCCGTACTCACACTACTCACTTGTAGTGAGAGAAGGGGTGGGGGACTCGGATTGAGAGAGAGAGAGAGAGAGAGAGAGAGAGAGAGAGAGAGACGGCGAGAGTGTCTGCAGAGTAGTAGTATAACCCTTTTATCATAGTGTAAATACTGAATGAGAGTGTTTTGTAGTGCGTATCAGCTTGCGTTCCTCCGTGTATGTCTGAGAGTGTGTGAATGTGTGCGAGCCTGTGTTAAGTGTGCATGTGTGTAAATATTATTTATTCTATCAAAGAAAAAACATAAAATCATGAAAACCGAAAAAAACTAAAATAATCCCTTTTATAAAAAAAGTCTTTATATGTATTTGTATATTTTTTCGCTACTATTACTAGTCAATGGCTATATGACTGAAAACAGATAAAAATTTTACACCTATTATAATCAAATAGAAGAAGACCAAAATACAATTTTGGCAGTTTGTATCTGCTTTGATCTTAGTAGTAGTTTTAAGTTTCACCTGCCGCTAGCCATCCAGTCAGAACTAGTTTTTTAAGAATGTGAGTTCCACCAATTAAATTCTTTATATATACTTGACTGTGGAAAAAAAATCTTTATACCGAGAAATGTGTTGACCTGCTTGTTGTAGTGGAAAATGCCTAGAGCCACTTACTTCAATGAAATATAATTTAAATTGCTAGTGGAAAATGTTTTAGAGCCACTATCTTGAACTAAAAATACGTTTTCCATCAGTTAAAAAAGTGTTTCCGGTGGAACTTCACTAGAGATATTATTTACCTTGTAAGATAATATAATTACGTTCTAGTACCTCTGATTTTACTTGAAGACAAATAATGTATCTGTAAACTCATATAATGTGAAAGAAAAAGTGAATCATTTTACTGTTAACTGATATGTCGCAAACAACGCTTGAAAAAAATCTTAATTGAATAATAAATTCAATTATTTTGTTGTAAAAAAAAATTGCCCAAGTTTGTTTTTATTTGACTCTCAGTCATGATCCATATACGTTGCGCTGGCACAGAGAGAGAGACCTATAAGGTTTTTACTGATTTAAAGACAGAGATGAAATCTGAATGATGCGTGCTGGACTTCGTCTGCCGGTCACAAACAGAGCCCACCGCTTTCTTTGTGGTGCTGTCACTTTAAACGGCGGGCATCTGGCGAAGCCGACCCTAGCACTCTCTCTTTCAGGTCCTGTCACTTTCAACTGGCTGACTCATCGCCGCGTCGGCGAGGTGGAAGCAGGTAAACTGGCTCAGACAGCTCGAGTGGAATGCGCTTCACGAACAGTATTACCAATAAACTTACTTCTATGGAAGTAAGTGTCACAGAAAGAAAACAACAAGAACTCTTATGGAGAAAAAAAATATTTATTCATTTGTGAGCCATTTGAAAAGAAATTTTACATTTTCAGATGCTGACACAAAACTATTTTTTTCTTCTTCACACGTTCGCTGTCTAAGTTGATGGATAGGTGGACAATCGTAGTATTCCAGGTTCTGGATAGCCGCATATTTGAAGATTCGACGCAGCCAGCTACTCTTCTCATCACCTTTAACGTAGATTATTGTCTCCTTGTGATCAAATACTCTCAGCAATTGCAGCAAATATTTTTAAGAGATGCCAGGGGCATCACACATAATACCATGATAAAATGTTGTTAGCCACATCGTGCTTCTGACTGTCTTATTGCACTTGACGTCTTTAAATGGTTTCGGCGATTCAGCTCTTAATACAAATGTTCCTATTACTCCATCACTTTGCGTGAATGCTATTAATGCACACTCTTTAATTATGAAATGCCTGCACTCATCATAGTAAAATCCTTGAACGTCAGCTACGATCCTCACACCTTCAGGTAACATCGTGATCTACGCTAGAGCTAGCAGAGTGCGTATTAATTTACACAACTCGTTGCACTACACCAGTGAGCAGACAGTAGTTAACAAGACGATCATGCAGAACGAGAGCATATGCCGAAGTCTGATCAGGGAAGTTTGCTGAAGATTCAAATTCAATCCGTACATCTACAGGTCCTGATTTAATTATCTCATTCTGTTTTGAACAGTCAATCACGATTATTGGCGCTAGCTTCTTGAAACTCTGTGGGCTGAGTAGGCATCCTTCATTTTCAACACCTTCATAGTAAGATGCTCGGAATCTTGCATACATGTCAAATGCCAGACTGTATACATTGCTGTCCCACTGTAGATGTAGATTCTCATATGGGTAGTATTCTGAATTCAAGTAGACTCTGGCGTTAGTTAACTTGCAGTGGGCAAACTCAGTTCAGCCCTATGATACATTAGCACGCCTTTGAGTTTGAAATGCGAGTATGATGAATCGAGGTGCTTCCAACTGCACTGATATTTTAATAGCCCAAGTATGTGTGGACGCTGTAGGTAGGACTGGGTATTCAAAAAGCTCCCATGGTAGGTAGGTGCCAGAATTCAAAACTTTTAAGAGCTTCAAGCGCTCCTCGTCGGCAACGGTGATGTGAGGCATTTTCCATGATATGCTATTAATCATGATTTGAACATTTTCTGCAGCTGTTTGAGAGAATGAATTCGCGTCACTTGCACTTCTCACCAAAATAAGTTCCTGTTTGGCGTGGACAATTATTCGCTGCATATCCTCAAAATAATCAATAAGCATTTTTAGTGGCATGCACGTGGTAAATCGGCTTTGTCCACCCTCCCCATCTGCTGCATCTATGAACCACCCAGCATTTTCCAAACTGTTTGAATCAGAGGGTGAGGCTGAAACGTACATCTTAAGGGCTGATGTAATACCAACAATTCGTGTTCGGTCTACTTCAATTCCGTTGAGTTCATAGCGTATCTCTCGAAACAGGAATGCTACAGCATTTCGAGTGAGCTTCGAGAGCGCCACGGCGGCCCCGTCAGCTTTCTTAAATGTGTAGTCCAGATAGAGGAAGCTCTTGCTAGGCAGTGTTGATGCGTCCTGATGCTGGATAACAATCCTAATTTCATCATTTTTGTTAAATGTGCTTGAAGCGTAGGGTTTGTGTGAGTGGTATTCATGACGAAAAATTCGGTCATCATATTCTACTGAGTTACATCGAGCGACGTCATTCTGCGGTTTTAAACCTGCTGAAACGGGAAATTCGTAATTAAGGTGTGTTATCACCTTGCCCTTCCGCGATGCACTAACGGGTTGTGACCCTGGTGTGCTAGCTTTATACCTTATTCCCATCTCGCCTTAGATGCAGGCGTACAATGATCTCTTCTCATCTAAAGTTAACAACCTGATTATTCTGATCCACAATAATCAGTTCAAGGTAGTCCAGTGTCTGAACAGTCACCGGGAGATATATAGGGTTTGTGGGGGCTTGAACTATTTTATACCCTGTGCCGACTGTAGGAAAGAACCCGTAAATTGAGTGAATCAATTTATCGTTCAGGTATGAGTTTGTGGCAATATTACACTCAACGTGGATTGTATTCACTGGGATTATATCTACAGCATGATCTGATGCGTAAAATTTACTTCCGTCCTTCACCAAAACACGATCCTTCGCAAAACCTAGCAGTGGAGCAATTGAATGTCCCTGTGTAAAGTCGATCGTAGCACTCTCTGTCCGTATTTCAGATTTAAGGGTATTAATGTTTGCCCATAGTTCAATACCTTTTTCTGACTGTTTTAAGAGTTCTTTTAAATCATCAATATCGTAGGCACCAGGTTGTATTTGTAGATTCTCCTTCCGGCCGATAGTTTCAAGATGTAGTTTATTGTTGCTCTGTGTAATTTTTGGAATGCCGTTATACGTCTCTAGACCAATCAGTGCAATACTCCAGTCCCCTGCACTTAAATCAATCGGCGGAAAGTAATTTGAACGGAATACTGATCCTAGCTCTTTTAAAGTCAGAGTGTACGACCAGAATGAGATTTTCACTCTGCAGCGGAGTGTGCGCTGATATGAAACTTCCTGGCAGATTAAAACTGTGTGCCCGACCGAGACTCGAACTCGGGACCTTTGCCTTTCGCGGGCAAGTGCTCTACCAACTGAGCTACCGAAGCACGACTCACGCCCGGTACTCACAGCTTTACTTCTGCCAGTACCTCGTCTCCTACCTTCCAAACTTTACAGAAGCTCTCCTGCGAACCTTGCAGAACTAGCACTCCTGAAAGAAAGGATATTGCGGAGACATGGCTTAGCCACAGCCTGGGGGATGTTTCCAGAATGAGATTTTCACTCTGCAGCGGAGTGTGCGCTGATATGAAACTTCCTGGCAGATTAAAACTGTGTGCCCAACCGAGACTCGAACTCGGGACCTTTGCCTTTCGCGGGCAAGTGCTCTACCAACTGAGCTACCGAAGCACGACTCACGCCCGGTACTCACAGCTTTACTTCTGCCAGTACCTCGTCTCCTACCTTCCAAACTTTACAGAAGCTCTCCTGCGAACCTTGCAGAACTAGCACTCCTGAAAGAAAGGATATTGCGGAGACATGGCTTAGCCACAGCCTGGGGGATGTTTCCAGAATGAGATTTTCACTCTGCAGCGGAGTGTGCGCTGATATGAAACTTCCTGGCAGATTAAAACTGTGTGCCCGACCGAGACTCGAACTCGGGACCTTTGCCTTTCGCGGGCAAGTGCTCTACCAACTGAGCTACCGAAGCACGACTCACGCCCGGTACTCACAGCTTTACTTCTGCCAGTACCTCGTCTCCTACCTTCCAAACTTTACAGAAGCTCTCCTGCGAACCTTGCAGAACTAGCACTCCTGAAAGAAAGGATATTGCGGAGACATGGCTTAGCCACAGCCTGGGGGATGTTTCCAGAATGAGATTTTCACTCTGCAGCGGAGTTGGTAGAGCACTTGCCCGCGAAAGGCAAAGGTCCCGAGTTCGAGAGTGTACGACATTGCATCTAAACATCAAATGATGGTCATGTGTTCAATGACAGCTCTTTTATATATCGTGCACATGATCTGACGATGACGCATTCTAGAGGGGGTTCGCCGTCTCTGTGACGAGGAACATAGCGCAGAGATGACCACAGAGATATGTGTTAAAGTCCTGATATCGCCCGACATCGTAGAAGACGCGTCTTTTGCTGGTGAAGTAGCGTTGTAATTCTTCAGGCGACTGTAAATCGCCGAATGAATCGAAATACTGAACTGTATTTGGACTTTTTTTAACATACGCAACCCAATGGGTTCCTGGACCCCCAGCAACATCTAAATTTACAATTCCGCACTTATTAGTCCTCCACATGGTCTTCGGTAATGTATTCCGCATAAAGACGCCGCGAAATCCATGGATGTGAAGTTTTTGTTTAATAATTTTAACTTTATCTTTAATCGTGAGCGCTCGGTCGGGTAGAATAGCTAACGTACTTCTTTTTTTTATTTATGAAGAGACCTAGTCCTTTCCTGTATGGTTTCAAGTAGAGACCTTTTCGATAGCTTCTGCCTCCATAGCGCGATTATGTCTTCTGGCTTCCTCTAGTTGGGCTTGTGCATTCTGTGCGTTTTTGATCGTTTTGGCTACAGCTGTGGCACCGCCTGTGAGTGAACCTACAGCGGACAGGGCTGCAAGGACTGGAACGAGGAACGGGATAATTCCGCCCGAAGTCTTTGGTAGGGGTAGGACCCTAGATGGTTAATTGAAGTCGTGTTTTTCTTCTTGTTCCCACCTATGAACACACGTTTAGCTGCAGACATCGAGGTGAGAATACAGTTTTTCAAATAACCGGGTTTGTTGTTCTTCTTCCTGTTCTTCTTCGCTCGCAAAGCTGCTCGCGCTGCTTTCATAATTCGTTTGAAATTCATCACACCCAAGCCCAACTTAATTTTTCCAGGCATGGTTTTATCAACCATGAATGTAGCAAAGCGTTGACCTATTCCGAGATCTTTTCTTCGCCTTTTTTGCATGGCTTTAACTGCTAATATCCGGTCGGCGACGTGGCGTGCTGGGAGATCCTTATTTGCTGCGTATCCGAGGTCGTGCTCAAGGCAGGCTTCGTCTAGTAGGTTAATACCTTTATCGCCTCGTGCCAGGCGCTTCTGAAGCTTTGTTCCAGGCCCACAGAAGTTATATCTGGGAATGTGCAATTCAACAGGCAACTTGTTGAGAACACCACCTCCACCTCTTATTATGATGTGCTTCCTATCGTGCATGGTACGCTACTGAGGAGATAGAGGTCTACTCTCCCCGTTATATACTAACATGTCAGCTTCGATCCAACTGTTTTCTGATGATGGAAATCCTAGCCATTTAAGCAGTGCTCTATCCCGCGACATCTTATCATGCGCTCGATGAGAAGTATATCTGGTTCAGAACTCTTCTGCAATTCCTCCGTGTAAAAGCATCCTGCAATTTCTTCGCCCTTGCCGCCCTTTAAGATATATGTCCTGGGGTTGGTTCGCTGCACTTTGGACACTGTGAATATCTCAGCCGACCAATTTGGTAAGTACGATTTCTCAAACGCTGTCTTGTGTTTTGAAATAAGTACTAAGTGGCCTATATTGAACCTCTGTTTGCGAGGGTCGAGCATTTATTCCGGAAGTATACTGTGTCCATGAGTGAATTATCGCGAACATCGATCGGTCTCGTTTTTATTGTACTATGTTTGGCTCTGAGCACTATGCGACTTAACTTCTGAGGTCATCAGTCGCCTAGAACTTAGAACTAATTAAACCTAACTAACCTAAGGACATCATACACATCCATGCCCGAAGCAGGATTCGAACCTGCGACCGTAGCGATCACGCGGTTCCAAACTGAAGCGCCTAGAACCGCATGGCCACACCGGCCGGCTGTACTATGTTTGGTTCGATTATACTTTGCAATTATCTGTGGGAGGATATTTACCCACTTGTACGAACCGCGAAGATTAAATTGCATCCACATTTGAGCTTTGATTGTTCTGTTCAACCGCTCGACGATACTAGCTTTAAGGTGGGTAAACGTGGAGTAGTGGTGTATGCCATACCACGCCATCACAGTCTTGAAATGGTCATTGTAAAACTCCCCACCGTGATCGGTTTGAAGACTGGTCAGACATCGATTCGTTCCTGTCTGCAGCAGACGCTCAAACACCACAGCAATATCTCTACCGGTTTTCGCTTTCTCAGGTAATGCCCAGGCATATTTAGAGTATGTATCAATAACCATTAAAATGTATTTCAATTCATTAATATCAGGTGAATATCGATTCATATCTACAACATCAGCTTGCCAGAGGTCATCCAGCCCTTTAGTCATGACATGTCTACGAGGGTATGTTTTGCGTGCTGCCTTGTGCAGTTCTCGAACCACGGTTTCCATACTTATTCGATGATACCTCTCTCTCTAAGCTCTGAGATTATGGATACAACCTCATTCGAATGAGCTGTATTGCCCGTAGCAGCCGAAGCCATCAACAGTCGAAGTCTGTCTATTAGTTCATCTGGGTCATCGTAATATATATACTGCGGGACTTGATTGCTCACTCCTTTATGATGAAGGTCTACACCCTCACCGACGCTTTTAGTTTGCTCATTAAGTAAAGTTTGTATAATGGTAGTGTATTTAGAGTTTTCAGGCTTTTTCAGTGTTCCGTCGGGAATTTTGTACAGATCAGTCAAGTTAAGTATTTCCCGATAGACTTTGCAATCATCGGATGAGTATTTTAAGTTTTTTGATGGCCTTAGGAAGATTAGGTTCATTAAACCAGGTGTATCCCCAATGCGTATTGTGCTATCCGATAGAGTTATACACTCCTGGAAATTGAAATAAGAACACCGTGAATTCATTGTCCCAGGAAGGGGAAACTTTATTGACACATTCCTGGGGTCAGATACATCACATGATCACACTGACAGAACCACAGGCACATAGACACAGGCAACAGAGCATGCACAATGTCGGCACTAGTACAGTGTATATCCACCTTTCGCAGCAATGCAGGCTGCTATTCTCCCATGGAGACGATCGTAGAGATGCTGGATGTAGTCCTGTGGAACGGCTTGCCATGCCATTTCCACCTGGCGCCTCAGTTGGACCAGCATTCGTGCTGGACGTGCAGACCGCGTGAGACGACGCTTCATCCAGTCCCAAACATGCTCAATGGGGGACAGATCCGGAGATCTTGCTGGCCAGGGTAGTTGACTTACACCTTCTAGAGCACGTTGGGTGGCACGGGATACATGCGGACGTGCATTGTCCTGTTGGAACAGCAAGTTCCCTTGCCGGTCTAGGAATGGTAGAACGATGGGTTCGATGACGGTTTGGATGTACCGTGCACTATTCAGTGTCCCCTCGACGATCACCAGTGGTGTACGGCCAGTGTAGGAGATCGCTCCCCACACCATGATGCCGGGTGTTGGCCCTGTGTGCCTCGGTCGTATGCAGTCCTGATTGTGGCGCTCACCTGCACGGCGCCAAACACGCATACGACCATCATTGGCACCAAGGCAGAAGCGACTCTCATCGCTGAAGACGACACGTCTCCATTCGTCCCTCCATTCACGCCTGTCGCGACACCACTGGAGGCGGGCTGCACGATGTTGGGGCGTGAGCGGAAGACGGCCTAACGGTGTGCGGGACAGTAGCCCAGCTTCATGGACATGGTTGCGAATGGTCCTCGCCGATACCCCAGGAGCAACAGTGTCCCTAATTTGCTGGGAAGTGGCGGTGCGGTCCCCTACGGCACTGCGTAGGATCCTACGGTCTTGGCGTGCATCCGTGCGTCGCTGCGGTCAGGTCCCAGGTCGACGGGCACGTGCACCTTCCGCCGACCACTGGCGACAACATCGATGTACTGTGGAGACCTCACGCCCCACGTGTTGAGCAATTCGGCGGTACATCCACCCGGCCTCCCGCATGCCCACTATACGCCCTCGCTCAAAGTCCGTCAACTGCACATACGGTTCACGTCCACGCTGTCGCGGCATGCTACCAGTGTTAAAGACTGCGATGGAGCTCCGTATGCCACGGCAAACTGGCTGACACTGACGGCGGCGGTGCACAAATGCTGCGCAGCTAGCGCCATTCGACGGCCAACACCGCGGTTCCTGGTGTGTCCGCTGTGCCGTGCGTGTGATCATTGCTTGTACAGCCCTCTCGCAGTGTCCGGAGCAAGTATGGTGGGTCTGACACACCGGTGTCAATGTGTTCTTTTTTCCATTTCCAGGAGTGTAGTTTGAGAGCCCAGCATGTACGGTCTCACCCTGCTGACACCAAAGGTTCTATCTATCTTAACGGTCGGACACTGGTTGATGAATTCTGCGACTGGGTCACTATTATGCAAAGCTATCTTGGTGATAGATTCGGTAACAGTTTTAAAAGTTTCATTCAGTGTTTGCTCGCGATCTATATGTCCCAACTTCAGCAAACGTAATTTCTCTCGAACTGCTTCGCACGCCTGAATGACTTTATGCTTTTCGACATCTCGAAGGATTCTAATCAAGGCTCTGAATATCACGTGGTTTTATATATGCTTTGTTGTACTTCTTCTTCTCCTTTTTTCCTACGCCACCTTCTTCAATAACAACGTCCTCGGCTTCTATCATGCCCTCAATTGCGCTAATTCTGTTCTCTATCCGGTTTTGGGTAATGGCAAGAAGTTTCTGGGTGTCCTTTAATTCCCTTGCAACTTTAACTAGTCTGGACTCAAGATTTTTAAATTTGATATCGGTGTAGATTCGGGCACTCTGTCTTTGCACACCTAATCTCTCAGACTGAGCGTCCGCCATGCATGCGAATTTGTCCGTGGTGAAATGTTAACTGATGGGATAAGGTATTTTCGTACGTTTATATATGGATAAAGTCTTGGAAGTTCCGGCTATACCTACCGTCATTTAGTTTACGGGTTTTATCAATAACGAGAAAGCCGTATTGTGAGTGGTTCCAGCAATCAGCACATACCTTTACAAATTCATTTTACGACATGTCGCTCCCTACGTGAGCATGGTAAATGTGCTTTAAATTGAGGTTGTCTTGTTTGAATGCTATAATGAGGTTTGCGTTGTCCCTCACCAGCTGTTTTGAGATCCTGGAATACGTTTGATTCAGATAAAATACATCAACACCCATATGATGGCCAAAGCAGAAATATTTACAGATTTGATCTTGCTTTTCAACAGCGACATCGTCAAATATGAAGGCAGTGTTAGGCTTTACCTCTTCAGGTGGGGGGGGGGGGCATCGTAGCTTTCACTGAAGGCTCTGGACGTTACACCGTCTACTCCATCTAATATTTTCTTAATTAACTGGTACTTGGGCGGAAAGAGTGTTTTGGAGAAGACGAAAAGGTGCTCGAAGCGGACTCCGTCTATATGCGTTAACAGAGCCGTGAGGAGATTTGTCTTACCACAGCTGGATGGACCTACAATTATAGCTCGTATGCTGTCAGGAAGGAGTGGTCCATTCTTGTTGGTCTTCTGGTCCTGGTCATCATCACAGAACCAGTCACCTACAACAAAGCCCTTGAGGCGAAGGTGTTTCACCCAGTCCGCCATGATACCTACTGTGGTAGGTCAAGGTGTGGAATACGCTTTCATATGATTAAAAATATGAGTTTGTGTGTAGTCACTATAGCGCAGTCACCTTACCAACTGAGCTACAGCGGCTACACAATAGAATGAACTCGTGGTGGTATATTTAAAGGGAAGGCAGTCATATAGATTAACGTAGGTGACAAATGGTTCAAATGGCTCTGAGCACTATGGGACTCAACTGCTGTGGTCATAAGTCCCCTAGAACTTAGAACTACTTAAACCTAACTAACCTAAGGACATCACACACATCCATGCCCGAGGCAGGATTTGAACCTGCGACCGTAGCGGTCGTGCGGTTCCAGACTGAAGCGCCTTTAACCGCGTGGCCACTCCAGACGACCGTAGGTGACATTTTGTCTTGACAAATAAAAACATGCAATTACAAATTTAATGTTATAAAATAATATATTTATTTATTAAAATATTTACAAATATGATCAGCATGAGAAAAAATCAGTCCACTCTTTTTTAAGCGGTGCAGCAGAAGTACAGTAGCCGGCCGCGGTGGTCTAGCGGTTCTAGGCGCTCAGTCCGGAACCGCGCGACTGCTACGGTCGCAGGTTCGAATCCTGCCTCAGGCATGGATGTGTGAGATGTCCTTAGGTTAGTTAGGTTTCAGTAGTTCTAAGTTCTAGGGGACTGATGACCACAGATGTTAAGTCCCGTAGTGCTCAGAGCCATTTGAACCATTTTTTAGAAGTACAGTATTTGGAAAATAGCTGCTTCTTGTATGCTTGAAATTCAGCGCGTATATCTCGTAATATTATGGGTGAATTACAATAGTGCGGTATTCCATCAGTAAATTTGAGTTCGACATTTTCAACACTTATTCGAGGAATAGCAGAAGACTTGGGCACTGGTGTTATACACATACTAAAACAACGTTCTATTTCATCTATGTGGATGCTACATGTGTGAAGCCAGTTAATGATGTTGGTGCACACTGCCTGAATATATGGGCACCATCTATTTAGTCTCTCTATCGTACTAGTTAGAGCCATGTCTAAATTGAACAAGTTATCAACAGTGGGGTGGTGCATGAAAATACAATAACCATCAGCACTTTTAATTTTCAGTGTAGCATCATCATACATTGGTAGAATACTCACAGTTAGACTGCCACAGTACATGTCCTGGTAGGAGTGGGATGGATAATATTCGGTAGCCACATGATTCTTGATTTGTGTTTTTAAACGACACACTTCATCCCACTCGTAGTCAGAAAATTTCACTTTAATATTTTTGAGCACATTTTCCAGTACTAACACAGTTGAGAGGCTACCGTATTGTGAAATTTCAAGTCCTACATGGATACGTTTTGAACCACTAACTGTTAACACGTAGCTTGAGGCGAATAGTAAAGGATGATGTGCAGTGGGGGTCGGTATCTTCTCATCCACGACATCCACACCAGCGCTGTTAGCCTGTTGTTCTTGCACTGATGGTGGAATGTCCCTTGTGAGATTATGATCAGTGGATGATGCGTATGAAGGAGCACAGCCTCTGGCACTGACATTAACACGTGGCTATCCTGCTCCAGCACACTGAGAAGCTGAGCTACAGGATCCTGCGTGGAAGAGTCCGAGGCCTTCACTTGCGTGGACCGGGACATGCTGGGACCTGCTGATGCTTGTGTCATGGGTGGAGCTGCTGGAGGACCAAGACGAATATCGATAAGAAATGATGTGATGTTGGTAGAGAAATAATAATAATAGCAATAATAATAATCTGAGGACTTACTTTTCTGGTGCTGCTTGCTCCTCCTCCTATTCTGCTGTGGTGGTGACTGATGCTTCATCTTCACAGACTGGAACAGAGATGGACGAGCTGCTGAGTGCTCCTTATATAGAAGCCAACTACGTCATCATGATGCTGTGCTGCTATTGGTTGAATAAGGTGAACACGTGACCTATCGAAGTGCCCTCTAGCGGAGAACTTGTGAACTAGATCAGTTCGTCGCTCTGCTGGATCGGAGGCAGTCGTCTCTTGTGGGCTGGGAGCTTATATGTGGGCTTTCAACAGTATCAGATGTTTCCATGAGATGGGTAATGCATTTTTAAAGCATTTCGTTGGAGGGACTTTATTTGGAGGACTGTGTTCTTGTTCTTATTCATATGTTCCACGATTAATGCACGTTTCCATTCATTCCATGTAGGAAGTTATGGGGGCAGTCCTCGGATGTATGCTTGCAAACTACACTGCTGTTAAACTCATCGCGGTCGAACACCAATAACTCATCAATTGAACACATTCTGCAGGATAGGCTTCAATGGTATATACGTTGTATACAAATATGCTTACGCTGAAGCGAATTGGCGTCAACTGAACGTCGCTTGCGTTTTGGAAGAGTGAATGTTTGATGGTAAATAAGCCTGCAGTTTGCGCATGCACATGAGCATATGCTGGTTACGGGATGCATCCTGGCTCCATCCCTCTGCATTGCCGAAATCTGCTGAACAGAATTCTTGTACTTATTGCTCCGACAGTCCTCCATTATCATACGCTTCCACACCTCATGTAGTGAACTGTGGCTACAGTCCTCCCTCGAATGTCTGCATGAAATGCAGTTATTGACGGCTGCTCCATCACCCACATCCATGTCTATGATCGAACACATGACAACAACAACCCAGCAAAGACTGAATGTGCAGGAGAACGGTAATGGTAGTTCAGTGGAGGTAGCACAATTGGCTTTCTTCCCGCCAAAATCAACCATCTTTAATGATGTCACGGTGGCCCTCTCTGGTGGCAAGGGTATGAACTAACACAGTTGGATTGCATACACACGTGCATGATATAAATAATAATGAATAATAATAAATGATAATGAATGCTAATAAATGATAATCAATAATAATAAAGACAAGTACGGTTTTTGCATGCATTATCCTGTTGTAATTCAAACTTCTCGCCATTTTTTTTCTAGTGGCTTAGGTTAGTGAACATAGCACGATTGGGTTATTTTCCCGCCAAAATTGAAAATTCCCGCCATTTTTTCGTGAGGTCAGGATAGTGGACGTAGCACAATTGGCCTATTTTCCCGCCAAGTCTACATGCCACCATCTTGGATGACGTCATCGCCGCCATCTGGAATAAATTTGGCAACAATGCAGCATGGCCTGGCACGAACCTTGCCCTACTACTAATGTTGGCTCTTAAATATGTAAGTTTGGTGACCATTGATCTAGACCATTAGAAATCAGCTGGCCTTTGTGGCCTAGCGGTTCTTGGCGCTCCAGTCGGGAACCGCGCTGCTGCTACGGTCACATGTTCGAATCCTGCCTTGGGCATGGATGTGTATGCTGTCGTTAGGTTAGTTAGGTTTAACACTCTAAGCGCCAAGCCCGTAAAATTTACGGGCCTGGGATCGCGCGAAAATCACCAAGCCCGTAAAATTTACGGGCCGCTACATTTAATTTCATTCAAAACACTGCAACGTTATTTCTACGGGTTTGGCCAGCGCTATACGTTTTTCAGATGTTTATTAACAAAATGCGTCCATAGATGTCACGGCAGCGCTGTAATTCATGTTAAAACTTATCTTTGCGTTCTCAGTCTGTATATCATTCAGTTGTTTGTCATCATGTTTCGGCGCGGTTTATCAGACGCAGAAATTGCGGATTTGATCAATCATAGCGACACTCTGGATAATGTAGAGAGTGATTCAGACGATTCTGAATGCAATGGTGTGTTTGAAGGTACGTATTTCCGAATTTTCCACGTAATTGTGCAGTACGCACATATCTGTTGAACATGTGTAAACGATGTATGTAGTTACACATAATGTGATATTCTTTTTAGAAGACGAGATTGATGACAGTTTGTCTTCAGATGAAGACGAGAATGATGTTGAAGGTGTTGCTTCAAATCCAGCAGCTGTGCCGTATCCGAAAGACAGTGAGTGGACTGCAGTTGACACCTACCGACCTCTGCCTGTCAACACGACACCCAGGCAGATACTAGTGGATATTGATGAGTCGAGTTCTGTACTGGATTGCAGTAAAGTGTTCCTTACTGACAGTGACGTAAATGAACTCAAGAGACAGACAAATTTGTATGCATCACAGACAATACAGAAGAAAAGAAGAGGAAATAATCTGAAGCCCCATTCAGTTTTGAGTTCGTGGAAGCCAGTGACTATAAGTGAGATGAGGCGTTTCTTGGGTATTATTTTCCACATGTGTGTTTCGAAAAAGCCAAAAATTGCGGACCATTGGAGCACTAATCCTGTTCTTAGTTGTAACTTTTGTCCCCATGTCATGAGCCGTTTGCGTTTCACTCAGATACTGTCATGCTTGCATCTTGTTGACAATTCAAATCAGAAAAAACCAGGCGAAGATGGATTTCATCCACTTTACAAAGTTTTGCCATATTATAATAATTTGAAGGAGCGATGTATCCAGGCATATCGTCCCTCAGAAAAAGTGACAATTGATGAAGGAATTTGCCCATTTCGAGGTCGTGTGAGTTTCCGTGTTTACATGCAAAATAAGCCTCATAAGTATGGACTGAAAGTATATGCTGTTGCTGAAGCCAGTAGTGGCTATGTTGTAAATTTTGAAGTTTATGCTGGTAAGCATATTGTTGACAATTCTTCGTCTGCGGTTATTTTGCGATTGTTGTCTGACAGCAGCTTGCTGAACAAAGGCCACACTGTGTATTTAGATCGATTTTATTCCAGTCCAGAGCTATTTCAGCAACTGGCAGAGAAAGGCACTGGAGCTGTTGGTACTGTGAACAAATCCAGGAAAGGATTGCCTAAAGATTTAGTATCTGCTAAGCTGAAAAAGGGCGAAATGTCTTTTCGGCGTAAAGATAATGTATTGGCAATGAAGTGGAAAGATAAGAGAGATGTGTATACATTGTCTACAAGGCATCAAGCAACATTTGGTACGCATACTAAGAGAAATGGGTCTGTAGTATTGAAACCACTTCAGGTACTTGATTACAACCTCAATAAAATTGGAGTGGATATTGGAGACCAACGCCTGCAGTACAATCCGTTCCAGCACAGAACTGTGAAATGGTGGCGAAAATTATATTTCCATTTGCTGCTTATGGGAGTATCAAATGCATTTTGGCTGTACAATGCAGTGCACAGGAAGAAAATTACAATAACAGACTTTATAACAGTGCTTGCAGTTCAGCTTGTTGAAGACGACACACTTGAATTCATTCCAAGAAATGAAGGAACTGTAGGTCGGCTAACAAAGAGACATTTTTTGCAGCACATACCTGCAACTACTAAGAAGTATGCTGCTCGTGTGTGTCACGTGTGCAGTTCCAGGAGCAAGAAACAGAGTGGCAAGGCTTCTCGCAAAGAGACACGATACGAATGTGAACAGTGTGGCGTTGCACTCTGCCTGGAACCTTGCTTTAAAATTTTCCACACTAAAAAACAATATGATTCTGTGTGAAATTTATATGTAATACTGTATACTATCAGAAACATGTAATGTAGTGCCACAATTTTGGTTAAAAATAAATCACAATTGTATTCCCTTATTCGTATGACTTTTTCTAAATTCTTAAAACATCTAAGTGATTTCTATAACTGTACCTTAAAGCTGTGCATTGTAAAGTAGTTTCTTTCACTCAGAATTAAAGTAGAAATGTGCAGCTTCAAGATGGTACCAAATTTGCCACAATCCAAACAGTAGATTTGATGCAGTAATTTTTTTAATATTGGTAAAATTGCCCGGTTTCTAGGGACGGGTGCATAAAATAGGCCTGGTACAGAGAGTGTTAAGTAGTTCTAAGTCTAGGGGACTGATGACCTCAGATGTTGAGACCCATAGTGCTCAGATTCATTTCAACCATTAGAAATCAGTCAAAATCCCAGGGTATTAAAATGACACATACAAATGACGATCTAGAGTAAGTGTACTCTATGAAATTCTTACGATTAATCGTAAATATGAAGTATTTGAAGTGGAATGAATATGTTGATCACTCAGCAAAGTAATTCTGCAGCTTTACATTTGCCCTGCAAATACTTGCTAGTACCACTGGCGTGGACACAAGGAAAACCGCAAGGCATTGTTACATCCAATCTGTCATAAGGTACAATATTGCTTTCCGGGGTTCAAGCAACATGTAACACATACCGAAGGAGCAGAAAAGAATCATAAGAAGGTTGTGTGCTGTACATCACATAATCAGCTGTTTAACAATATTCAATTACTAAAAGTGTGGTGTCACCGCCACACACAACACTTGCTAGGTGGTAGCTTTAAATCGGCCGCGGTCCATTAGTACATGTCGGACCCGCGTGTCGCCACTGTGTGATCGCAGACCGAGCGCCACCACAAGGCAGGTCTCGAGATACGGACTAGCACTCGCCCCAGTTGTACGGACGGCGTAGCTAGCGACTATACTGACGAAGCCTCGCTCCTTTGCGGAGCCGATAGAATAGCCTTCAGCTAAGTCAATGGCTACGACCTAGCAAGGCGCCATCAGTAACATTGCATGTATCTAAAGAGTCTCACTTGTATCGCCACGATCTCCAGATGTACCAAAAGAATGGATTAAAGTTAAGTATTCCAGAAGCTACGTACTTTTCCTTATAGCAATCATTACGTATCCTGTTTCAGACCTCACGCCATCCTGCTTTGGCTTAGCGCGTGCCTTTCGGCTTCCTCTCATTGTGTCTAGGCTGTCTTGTCTAGACACAACAAAAAGGTCTTTACGTAGATATTTAGAGCTGTTGAAGGAAAAGAATAAGGGTAATTGTAAGCTCAGTTTAAACTGAAACACTCAAACTCTTTAGTTGTGAGAACAACAAACTAAATGGCAAGAACCTCATAAGCTTAAAATGGCTCTGAGCACTATGGGACTTAACATCTATGGTCATCAGTCCCCTAGAACTTAGAACTACTTAAACCTAACTAACCTAAGGACAGCACACAACACCCAGCCATCACGAGGCAGAGAAAATCCCTGACCCCGCCGGGAATCGAACCCGGGAACCCGGGCGTTGGAAGCGAGAACGCTACCGCATGACCACGAGATGCGGGCGCATCATACGCATAAAGCCAGACTCACCGAAAACTCATGCTTCATGATACTCTACTACTTTTCTAGAATTCAATAGAAAATTTCACAAGTGGTGAATTAATTATTTACGCCAGATGTAGCTTATCAGTAGTCTATTTTGTGTAAATGTAGCTGAGTTTCTCCAGAAATATTATATTAATGTTAAAATAGTGCTGTCTCTCATTAACTATAGTTCTATATGAGTGAAGTTATGTTACCCGTTCTTTTATGTGTCTTCTGTGTTAAGATGAAATGATTAGCGTCAATACACTACCATATAAATCAATGACATTCCTCATTCAAATTTCGTGGTTTGGGAGTAAGAGGAGAGTTGGTGTTGCACAAAATTCTTAATACATTGGCTACTGCATGACACGCAGTGGAGGGGTAGAATGTATCTGACAGCTTTCCAGACGAGTGGTTGGATCTCTCAGAAGCTGTGAGCTGCTAGCAGGCAACGTGTGCCTGCTGCGTGTGTCAATAGGGACAGTGTGGCTAGCGGCCGTCTACCTGCCTCCTCCCACCGCTCACTCGCTAATGGGGCCGGGATTTGCACGCTCGCCCTGCCGCCACCCGCAGGTCATTACGGGGTCCCCGGACGGTGGGCGGTGGCAGAGATGGTGGAGGGGGGGGGGGAGGAGGAAGGGGGGAGAGTGAGCTGCCAGATGAGCAGCAGCAGCAGCAGCAGCACAAACAGTGTTGCGTCCTGCCAGGTACTAACGAGGTAGTTCCATGCTTCTGCCATGATGTGCCATACGCATCTAAAAACATTACCACGCTGCTGAGTGGGTTCATTTGTCAGTTTGAGGCTCTTGGTATTCGCTAAGGAATGTTATGTTCACCGAGATCCCAACAGGTTGAAATTTTCGCTAGGCTAAAATTACCATCCAAGTTGTGCCCCATCATTCTGCAGAGTTTGGTATCAAAATGTTCATAAAAAGGTTTACGGCAAATATTTTTTTTCTTTGCTTTGATGCCAGTAAAAACCAGGTTACTTAGACATAGCTTGAAGTTTAATTACTCCAAAGTTACAAAAAAAAAGCGTCGTGAAACATTTATCCTCTCACTTACCATTGCCATATCGTTAATAAACTTAATCAGTAATACATCCTTGTGGTGCCAGGAAAGATAAACATCTCGTCTACTTCTATCCTCACACTGTTCAAATAAATCTGCATTGTAGAACTAACATATTTTCAGTACCTCATTTTGCTAGGACCATTTAACAGAAATCATAAGAGTATGCAGGAGACAAACTGTTGTGATCATTCAGGTATACCAGATATGACTGATTAACTGTGTCCTTTAGAGTGTTCAGCTGAGTTGTTGATTCTGTTTTATTCAAAATGCCAGATGTCTATTCAACAAACTTTTTAAAAAAGATATCGCATCTCTGAAACAACAAGAGTTAGAGCACAGTGGGTTAGCCGTGCTGAGTAGCTGCGCGGTGTGAGGCGCCTTTCTAAGGTTTTCGCGACTCTAATCAGAGATTCGAGTCCTGCCTCGGGCACGGGTGTGTATGTTGTCCTTAGCGTAAGTTAGTTTAACTTAGATTAAGTAGTGTGTAAGCCTAAGGACCGATGACCTCAGCAGTTTGGTCCCATAGGAACCTACCATCACCACCACTAATGTGGGTTGCTGTAGAACCATTAGCACGTCTCAAAAGTTTTCTTTCTGTTATGCCAGAATTTCAGTATATGTACTACTAAGCGTTCTGCCAATGTTTGGGTCAGTTTAGTGTCATCAAAAGTTCCGACTGGCTTATTGATTCATGCACGAACGGTAGCGATGGCCTTGACTGGTGTGTACGTATGATCCTTGAAGTAACATCACAAACAGAAGTCTAACGACGTGACACAAGGAGAGCGTGAGGCCCATATGATTTGATCATTACAAACCATCCACCTCTCTGCACATGTGTCCCTGAGCAACATTTCCAGGTGGTACACGACTCACTGATTTCTGTAGCCTGCGCTGCAAATACAGCTTGCACTCTGTCAGCATGTGCTTGAGGCGCAAGGAGATGACTACGTCGGAAAAGGTCTTTGACACTTCCGGTTGCTTCAAAGGTTTTGAATCACCCCATTACGTTTACTTCTGCTGGAGGTGACATCCCATACTGGTGTCGGTAATTCCGCAGTGTCATTGACACAGAGTTTGACTCTCCATACAAGGTGACATATTGATCTTTCTCCTGGTCTGCGGCCATTTTCTACATCTACATCTACATGGCTACTCAGCAATTCACACTTAAGTGCCTGACAGAGGGTTCATCAAACCATTTTCATACTACTTCTCTACCATTCTACTCTCGAATGGCGCATGGGGAAGAGGAACACCTAATTATTTCCGTTCGAGCTCTGATTTATCTTATTTTATTATGATGATCATTTCTCCCTACGTAGGTGGGTGTCAACAAAATATTTTCGTATTTGGGAGAGAAAGTTGGTGATTGAAATTTCGTAAATAGATCTCACCGCAAAGAAAACCACCTTTGTTTCAGTGACTGCCACCCCTACTCGAGTATCATGTCAGTGACACTCTCACCCCTATTGTGCGATAACACGAAACGAGCTGCCGTTCTTTGCACTTTTTTGATGTCCTCCGCCAATCCTGCCTAGTAAGGATCCCACACCACGCAGCAATATTCCAGCAGAGGACGGACAAGTGTAATGTAGGCTGTCTCTTTAGTGGGTTTGTCGCATCTTCTATGTGTTGTGCAAACAAAGCGCAGTCTTTGTTTCGCCTTCCCCACAATATTATCTATGTGGTCTTTCCAATTTAAGTTGCTCGTAATTGTAATTCCTAGGTATTTAGTCGAATTGACATCCCTTAGATTTGTGCCATTTATCGTATACCCAAAATTTATCGGATTTCTTTTAGTACCCATATGGATGATTTCGCACTTGTCTTTGTTCAGTGCCTATTGCACTTTTCGCACCATTCAGAAATTCTCTCTAGATCATTTTGTAATTGGAATTGATCGTCTGATGATTTTACTAGACGGTGAATTACAGCGTCATCCGCAATTAGTCTAAGGGGGCTGCTCAGATTATCACCTAAATCATTTATGTAAGTCAGGAACAGCACAGGGCCTATGGCACTATTACCTTGCGGAACGCCAGATATCACTTCTGTTCTACTCGATGATTTACCGTCTATCACTACGAACTGGACCTCTCTGACAGGAAATCACGAACCCAGTCATACAACTGAGACGATACTCCATATGCACGCAATTTGATTTATAGTCACTTGTGAGGAACGGTATGAAAAGCCTTCTGGAAATCTAGGAATTTGCAATCGATCTGAGTTCCCTTGTCGACAGCACTCATTACTTCATGGGAATAAAGAGCTAGCTGTGTTGCACACGAACGATATTTTCTGAATCCATGTTGGTTATGTATCAATAAGTCATTTTCTTCAACGTGATTCATAATGTTCGAGTACAGTATATGCTCCAAAATCCTACTGAAAATTGAGATCATTGATATTGGTATTTAATTCAATGGGTTACTCCTATTTCCTTTCTTGAATATTGGTGTGACCTGTGCAATTTTCCAGCCTTTAGGAACAGACCTTTCGTGAAGTGAGCGGTAGTATATGATTGCTAAGAAAGGCGCTATTGCGTCTGCATACTCTCAAAGGAAACTGATTGGTATACCATCTGGACCGGAACACTTGCCTTTCTTAAGTGCTTTGAGTGTTTCGCAACACTTAAGATATCTACTTTTATGTCACTCATGCTAACAGCTGTTTTGGTTTAGAATTCTGGAATATTTACTTCGTCTTCTTTCGTGAAGGAATTTCGGGAAACTGTATGTTGTAACTACGCTTTAGTGGCACCACCATCGGTAATATTTCCATCGGTACCGGGCAGTGACGGTAATGGCTGATTTTTGTCACCGGTCTACTTTACATACGACCAGAATCTCTTTGGTTCAGAATGGCTCTGAGCACTATGGGACTTAACTTCTGAGGTCATCAGTCCCCTAGAATTTAGAACTACTTAAACCTAACTAATATAAGTACATCGCACACTTCCATGCCCGAAGCAGGATTCGAACCTGCGACCACAGTCACTTTGGATTTTCTACCATAGCTTGAGACAGTGTTTCACTGTGGAAACTATTAAAAGCATCTCGCATAGACTTCCGGACTAAATGAACTCAAAATCATATCTGCAAGAAAGTACAAAGGTAAAAGCTCTGAGATCTGCTAAACGTTTTACGACGAAACACATTTCTCTGCGTCTAATACTTTCCACCCTATAATTTTTGGAAATGGTAACAGTAATTTATAGAATTTCTGCATTTCAGCAACCGACCCAGTAGTCTTCTTTAGGCGCTGCAAGCCGTTTTGTTATCAACACACTATGCTATCACACTGTGAACTGCTGGCGCTGCCGCACTGAGCTCTGAGAAACAGACGATTATCAGCAGGTGTAACAGGCGCCAGGTGATGAACTCTCGGCTGTAAACAGCGGTTTGAGACAGACAACTTCATAGTCCGGTTTGAGTCCAGGCAGTAAGGGCTTAGAATAGTACAGCTCGCAACATCTGAATAAGACGCCTTGCTCTGTAACCGAATCGCTGTACACACAATGGAATCAACAACTCGTTTTAACATCTGATAGCATACCATTAAGTAAGTTCTTATTAAGTAACGTGGGTAGAGCGGTTTATTAGAACCCTGATGTAGAGAGTGAATCGTAGTGGCGAAATACTAAATCCCTGCCTTATATCCTTATTAATTCAAATATTTCATTCTTGGTCTCCCACTCTTATTTCTTGTGTGTATTGTACATTATCTGCCTCTCACTCTAGCTTGCCCCTATTTTTCTCATAATCTCGAATATCTTGCGCCATTTTACACTGTCGAGCGGATTCTCCAGATCGTGTCTAGATTTTTCCTTAGTCTTACTTCCATTATCAACTGCAACGTCAGAATGCCTCTCTGGTGCCTTTACCCTTTCATAAAGCCAAACTGATCGTCATTTAACACATCCTTAATTTTCTTTTAAATTCTTCTGTATTTTATTCTAATCAAAAACTTGGATGCTTGTACATCCAGTCTCGTATATGCTACACAGCAACGTAAACCGCCGTTTTGTTGCCTCTTCCCTAGATGATTTTATGAATTCCGATGTAATTCTATCCATACCTTCTGCATTGTTAGGTATTAAGTCATCCAAAGCGGTTTTCAATTCTCCTTTTAGTACTAGATATGTCTTCCCAATCGACTCCTGCCTCTACTTTTGTCTCCTTATCAGACAAGTCCTGCCCCTCACAGCCGGCCGGAGTGACCGAGTGGTTCTAGGCACTACAGTCTGGAACTGCGCGACCGCTACGGTAACAGGTTTGTATCCTGCCTCGGGCATGGATGTGTGTGATGTCCTTAGGTTAGTTAGGTTTAAGTAGTTCTAAGTTCTAGGGGACTGATGACCACAGCAGATAAGTCCCATAGTGCTCAGAGCCATTTGCACCATTTTTTTCCCCTCACAGAGGCCACCATTGTGCTCTTTCCACCCATCCGCTATCTCTTCTGCGGTTAACAGTGGAATTATCGTTGCACTCTTAATGTTACCTCCATTACTTTTAAATTCACCGAAGGTTGAGTTGACTTTTGTATATGCTGAGTCAGTCTTTCCGACTATCATTTCTTCACAGTTTTCTTGCAGCCAATACTTTGTCTTCTCTGCATTTCCTACTAATTCCCGTCCTAAGTGGCTTGCACCTCTGCATTCCTGAATATTCCTGAATATTTTTGTGCTTCCTACTTTCGTCGATCAAGTGAAGTACTTCTTCTGTTACCCATGGCTTATTCGTAGCTACCTTCCATGTTTTCCCTTCCAACTTCTGTACTGATCTTTTAAGAGATGTCCATCCCTCTTCACCTGAACTTCCTACTGTGCTATCATTATCGCACTACCTATAGCCTCAGAAAACTTCAGGCGTATCTCTTCATTCCTTAGTACTTCCGTGTCACACCTCTTTGCACACTGATTTTTCGTGACTAATCTCGTAAACTTCCGCTTACTCTTCATCATTACCAAACTGCAGTCTGGGTTTAAATATGCTCCTGGGCATTCCTTAAAATCTGAACCCCTTTCTGACCATGATCTAATTTAACCGAAGTCACCCCGTATCCCCTGGCCTTTTCCATGTAGGGGAGAGTCTGGGGAATCATGGACATGGGTAATGATGGATGCATATATCTAGCTAAGTCGAGCCTGATCGTAGTGCCGAATAAACAGTTGTGAACTGACGCTGCACTCGCTGTACAAGATATGTCTACTTCCTTTTTTTTTGTATAATTTCACACAACGTATCAGTAAACTTGAATTGTTGTATAACATTTTATGTGTGACATAGAAACGCAGTATCGTTTTCGAGGATTAATGTCTAATTAAACAACGTTTTCACGGACTGGCCGCGTGCATCATGCTCTTATGACTTCAAACAAAAACATGGTTTTGTGTTACGGTATGCGCTGGGTAATTTCGGACGTTTTAAGTGGGGTTATCCTGAACGTCCGCAGCTACCCCTACACAATTAATCACATCTGTTAGAGATGGCACAAAATTACCAAGTAAAAAAGGAAACGAAATAGAAGTAAGACGACTCAGCCATTAAGGATATCAACAACAAAACACGGTCACTAGGAGAAGCGGCTGCTACTTACTCTGTTCTAAGAAGAACCATACACGAACTTTCAAGGAAGAAATTATAGAGCAGCCAAAACCTGGACGTGAGGCTATATTCTCCAAAGAACAAGATAGGGAATTACAAGAACATATCTTAATATGCAGTAAACTATTTTACGGGTTAACCATAGAGATGGTGCGGAAAATAGCTTTCAAATTTGCTGTTTAAATAATTTAAAGCATAATTTTGACACGACATCCCAAATGCAGAACAAAAATGGTTCTGCAGATTTAAAAAAAAGGCATCCTAATGTTCCGCTACCGAAACCTGACTCGACTTAATCAACAGAAATATACCCTTTAATGAAAAGTAAATGAATCTGTACTTCAAAAATCGTTGTAATTAAAATACCACTTTGATGCTAATCGTATTTACAATTTTGACGACACAAGCATTTCAAATGACCATAGAAATTAAAGGACTTTAGCACCAAAGGGCCAGAAACAAGTGGGCATGACAACATGTGGTCAAAGAGGCACTACAGCAACAATTGGTGGCCCATTTCGTGCTTCAGGAAAGTGTGTTCTCAGTTTTTCTTAAGAGGAAGCAAATGAATGCTCACTTTTTGTCAGGAGGTGGTGCTGATGTGACATCAGAAGGTAACCGATTCGAACTGGATCAACGAGAAGCTATTCGTAGATTGGCTGCTCCACTTCTCCTATGGTAAACCAACTGTTGCAGAAACAATTCTGACATCAGCACTGACATCAAATGTGCAAAGAACAGCTACACTTGATAGCCACACATGTTTATTATCAACATCAAACGTACAGCAGAGGCCAGCAACAGCTTAGCTGTTTTGGGCAAAACAATTCCACGTCAAGTTATTGTTAGTCCTAACGTTGCCAACGTTGACATCCGAAACTCAAGGAAAATCTCAGAAAACGACATTCATGTACAATAACCAGTTCACCTATGGACGATATTTTAAAAGGAAAGGAAAAACTACAAGGAACAGGTGAGAGAAAGTGAAAGGCGTATGTTCCACTAAAGTTAGGAAAGGTACGAAGAACCTTCCAGTATTTGCAGATGATGACATTAATCTGGACGTTCACAAAAAGGAAGTACCACGTAAATAGAAAAACTTCAGTGAAAGAGCTGAAATGGATAAGACAAATGTGAAGATCCACCCACTGAAGACTCGATGAAATGCTACAAACGCAATTTTTGGCCCACGAAAACTGTACGATTGGTGGAAGTACATTAATAGCATTTATTTGTAGCTATGTCTGTGTTTACTCTACACACCATCCGTAAGCACCCCACGATCTGTGGGATAATTCCAGACACCAGAGTTTTGTTTTTTATTAATATTTGGTTTTGCACTGAAAATTCATCTGCTTTATTATGTGAACTTAAGACTGACTCATTCAAATAAAGTTTCAGTAGTAAATAGTATCCGTAGTCTTCTCTGGTTTTGTTTTATTTCAGTTCTCCTTTAAGTATTCGCAATGACTCCATTCTCCCCTATAGACCTCCTCTTGTGACTTCTGAACAGAGTATTCGCTATTACTATCTTAAATTCATTGCCTAACTCAATTAGAATTTCTCCTCTCTCGTTGCTACTACCATGCCAAAATTCTCCCGTAACCTTTTCTTCATCGCCTTAACCTATAACCGCAATCCAATACCCCATGACACTACATTTTCATCTTCCTTTACATACTGAATTACCCATTCAATATCCTCATATAATTTCTGTCCATCACCATTTTCTGCTTTTGATGCCAACATGCATGCCTGGAGTATTGTTGTTGGAGTTAGTCTGCTGCCATTCTGGTGGGAACAATCCTATCATTCACAATAACTCACTATCTGCCCTCTCTTCCTATTCAGAAGAATCCTTATTCCTATATGCCATTTTCTGTTGCTATGGATATTACCCTATACTCATCTGACCAGAAATCCTTGTGTTCTTTCCATTTCACTCCATTGACCCCACATTACCTAGACTGAGCCTTAGCATTTCCCTCTTCAGATTTTCTTGCTTCCCTACCATATTAAAACTTCTGATGTATCAACAGCCACCCAAGGTGGAAACACCAGTTCCCATCAAAGCACCAAAGTTAAGTTCCATCAGTCATGGTCAGTACCAACTAGGTACAGCGTGCAGTGTTGACATTTTCCCCTTTGCCTTTATGGTAGAGGGGACAGGACAGATGGTGATATGGAGTCCATGATCACCAGTCTTCGCGCCAAATGTCCTGTATTCAGTTCCAAGCCTCTCCACAGTGTCTCATGAAGTGTGGGCACGCTAGACTGCAGATACTGACCCGCCCTTGGGAGAGCGACGTTATGCTCAGCAGCCACATTGGTGCACTTCAAGAGGAGTAGGCTGTGGACCAGCACTGCGTTTCAGCGTCTCCCTTCTCTCATCAATATGAATTTATAGTACCCCCAAATTTACAAAGTTCCCATACTTCATGAAGAAAAGAGACATACAGGTATGAGTGGTAGGGGAAATCTCTTCAATTAGGCTGCTGAACCTGCGTTTCAAGATCTCCCAGCCAGTCATACCATACGACTTAATTATACTTTTACTTCTGACATTCCACACCCTGACTCTTAGAACGTTATCCATTAGTTTTTCTCATGGTCTCTCCCCCATGGCAGTCCGCTCCCAGAAATCCGAGTGGAGGACTGGTCAGAAATATTTTGCCAGTAGGGAGGGTTCATGGTGTGGATTCCTGTAATCATGTCCTAGTTCATGAACCACGGGCAACGAATGAGTCGCCAAGTAAGTAGTTCCAACAGTCGGGATACCAGTTACTTTGGAATAAGGCTGGGCACCATGGACATATTCTGAGTCGTGGTCACCTTTGTGCTCATACGGCAAAGACTACCAAATCCACTGGATAGTCCCTCAGCCATTAGGGGTAAAACCCAATGGGACTCGGGGCAAGTAAGGCTAGCAACCTGCTTCCCTGGTACTTTAAAAATGATGCTGGCAACAATCAGAGCAAAATGCCTCGGACCTTTGGAGGTGACGGAGTCCCACCTCTAACTGACAAACCAGGGACTCCTAAGATACGACTTGGCAAACAAATGGTAATGAGATGGGGAGCTATTAATATCAATGGGGGCTACTCTGGGAAGAAGGTAGAGCTGGCAGAGGCTGCAAGTAAGATGGGACTGGACGTTTTAGCTGTTAGTGACATTCGGGTAAGGGGTGAGAAAGAAGATGAAGTGGGAGAATACAATGTCTACCTGTCAGGAGTCAAAGCAGGAATAGCACAATGGGGTGTAGGGCTTTACATCAGGAAAGAAATGGAACCCAGCGTAGTTGCAATAAGGTATGTAAACGAACGACTGATGTGGATAGATTTGACAGTGTCTAGCAAGAAAATTAGGATTGTGTCAGTATATTCGCATTGTGAAGGGACAGATCAAGATAAGATGGATAGTTGTTATGAGGCACTCAGTGATGTAGTTGTTAGAGTAAAGGACAAGGACAGTGTTCTGCTCATGGGTGATTTTAACACCAGGATTGGAAATCGAACAGAAGGGTATGAAAAGGTTATGGGTAAATTTGGAGAGGATATGGAGGCCAACAGGAACGGGAAACAACTCTTGGATTGCCAGTATGGGCTTAGTAATCACAAACTCCTTTTTTAAACATAAGAACATTCAAAGGTATACTTGGGAATCAGGGCAACGAGATCTGTTGGTTGGTTGTGTTGGGGAAGGAGACCAGACAGCGAGGTCATCGGTCTCATCGGATTAGGGAAGGACAGGGAAGGAAGTCGGCCGTGCCCTTTGAAAGGAACCATCCCGGCATTTGCCTGGAGCGATTTAGGGAAATCACGGAAAACCTAAATCAGGATAGCCGGACGCGGGATTGAACCGTCGTCCTCCCGAATGCGAGTCCAGTGTAACGAGATCTGTCATTGACTATATAATAACAGATTAGGAATTCAGGAAGGCTGTGAGGGACACACGTGTATTCAGGGGATTCTTTGATGACACTGATAATTATTTAATCTGCAGTGAAATTGGGATTGTGAGGCCGAAAGTGCAGGAGGTCAGGTCCATATGTAGGAGGATAAGAGTGGAGAAGTTTCAGGATAAGGAAATCAGGCACAAGTACATAACAGCGATCTCAGAAAGGTACCAGTTAGTTGAATGTAGTCAATAACTCAGGTAGACAGAGAAAGTTATGTTGAAGAAAGAAACAAAGCCAAACAGATAATTGCAGTGTCCAAGAAGAAATCTTGGGAAGACTTTGGAAACAGGTTGGAAACTATGGGTCAAGCTGCTGGAAAACCATTCTGGAGTGTAATTAGCAGCCTTCGAAAGGGAGGTAAGAAGGAAATGACAAGTACACTCCTGGAAATTGAAATAAGAACACCGTGAATTCATTGTCCCAGAAAGGGGAAACTTTATTGACACATTCCTGGGGTCAGATACATCACATGATCACACTGACAGAACCACAGGCACATAGACACAGGCAACAGAGCATGCACAATGTCGGCACTAGTACAGTGTATATCCACCTTTCGCAGCAATGCAGGCTGCTATTCTCCCATGGAGACGATCGTAGAGATGCTGGATGTAGTCCTGTGGAACGGCTTGCCATGCCATTTCCACCTGGCGCCTCAGTTGGACCAGCGTTCGTGCTGGATGTGCAGACTGCGTGAGACGACGCTTCATCCAGTCCCAAACATGCTCAATGGGGGACAGATCCGGAGATCTTGCTGGCCAGGGTAGTTGACTTACACCTTCTAGAGCACGTTGGGTGGCACGGGATACATGCGGACGTGCATTGTCCTGTTGGAACAGCAAGTTCCCTTGCCGGTCTAGGAATGGTAGAACGATGGGTTCGATGACGGTTTGGATGTACCGTGCACTATTCAGTGTCCCCTCGACGATCACCAGTGGTGTACGGCCAGTGTAGGAGATCGCTCCCCACACCATGATGCCGGGTGTTGGCCCTGTGTGCTTCGGTCGTATGCAGTCCTGATTGTGGCGCTCACCTGCATGGCGCCAAACACGCATACGACCATCATTGGCACCAAGGCAGAAGCGACTCTCATCGCTGAAGACGACACGTCTCCATTCGTCCCTCCATTCACGCCTGTCGCGACACCACTGGAGGCGGGCTGCACGATGTTGGGGCGTGAGCGGAAGACGGCCTAACGGTGTGCGGAACCGCAGCCCAGCTTCATGGAGACGGTTGCGAATGGTCCTCGCCGATACCCCAGGAGCAACAGTGTCCCTAATTTGCTGGGAAGTGGCGGTGCGGTCCCCTACGGCACTGCGTAGGATCCTACGGTCTTGGCGTGCATCCGTGCGTCGCTGCGGTCCGGTCCCAGGTCGACGGCCACGTGCACCTTCCGCCGACCACTGGCGACAACATCGATGTACTGTGGAGACCTCACGCCCCACGTGTTGAGCAATTCGGCGGTACGTCCACCCGGCCTCCCGCATGCCCACTATACGCCCTCGCTCAAAGTCCGTCAACTGCACATACGGTTCACGTCCACGCTGTCGCGGCATGCTACCAGTGTTAAAGACTGCGATGGAGCTCCGTATGCCACGGCAAACTGGCTGACACTGACGGCGGCGGTGCACAAATGCTGCGCAGCTAGCGCCATTCGACGGCCAACACCGCGGTTCCTGGTGTGTCCGCTGTGCCGTGCGTGTGATCATTGCTTGTACAGCCCTCTCGCAGTGTCCGGAGCAAGTATGGTGGGTCTGACACACCGGTGTCAATGTGTTCTTTTTTCCATTTCAAGGAGTGTATTTTGGGCAGGTCAGGAAAACTGCTAATGAATCCTGTGGATGCCTTGGGCAGATGGAGGGAATATTTTGAAGAGTTGCTCAATGTAGGTGAGAATGCAATCAGTAATGTTTCAGATTTCGAGGTAGAATGGGATAGGAATGATGATGGAAATAGGATCACATTTGAGGAAGTGGAGAAAATGGTCAATAGATTGCAGTCCAATAAAGCAGCTGGGGTGGATTAAATTAAGTCGGAACTCATCAAATACAGTGGAATGTCAGGTCTTAAATGGCTACACAGGATAATTGAAATGGCCTGGGACTCGGGACAGGTTCCATCTGACTGGAAAAAAGCAGTAATCACACCAGTCTTTAAACATGTAAACAGAAAAGATTGTTAGAACTACAGAGGTATCTCTTTAATCAGCGTTGTGGGTAAGATCTTCTCAGGTATTGTTGAAAGGAAAGTGCGAGTATTAGTTGAGAACCAATTGGATGAAAATCAGTGTGGGTTTAGGCCTCTTAGAGGTTGTCAGGACCAGATCTTTAGCTTTTTTTATTTATTTTTTTTATTTATTTATTTATTTTTTTTTTTTTTTTTTTTGTTATCAGTCTACTGACTGGTTTGATGCGACCCGCAACGAATTGCTAACCTCCTCATCTCAGAGTAGCACTTGCAACCTACGTCCTCAATTATTTGCTTGACGTATTACAATCTCTGTCTTCCTCTACAGCTTTTGCCCTCTACAGCTCCCTCTAGTACCATGGAAGTCATTCCCTCATGTCTTAGCAGATGTCCTATCATCCTGTCCCTTCTCCTTATCAGTGTTTTCCACATATTCCTTTCCTCTCCGATTCTGCGTCGAACATCCTCATTCCTTACCTTATCAGTCCACCTAATTTTCAACATTCGACTATACCACCACATCTGAAATGCTTCGATTCTCTTCTGTTCCGGTTTTCTCACAGTCCATGTTTCACTACCGTACAATGCTGTACTCCAGACGTAAATCGTCAGAAATTTCTTCTTCAAATTAAGGCCGGTATTTGATATTAGTAGACTTCACTAGGCCAGAAATGACTTTTTTGCATGAGGATGTGTCATGAGTCATGCTTTGGTAGCTCATTGATGGAATGCAAAGGTCTCGAGTCCGAGTCTTGGTCCGACATACAGTTTTAAACTGCCAGGAAGTTTCAGTAAACACAACGATATCATAAAGTTATCAATGTACTCTGGAAACGTGTTGGAGGTTGGACTCTTCAGGAGCAGAAGACGTAACAACAGCCCCAGATAAAATTAAGACAAATGGTACTTCAAGTTGCAAATCACCCATCAGTAGTAATGATATGAGCCCCTGTAGTGGGGACATAATGTAATGTTACATTCTAGTTCATGATTGTGTCTCATGGCAGTGAAATAACCTCTTGTGCAATTAAGCTAATTTGAGGAGAAGACGTATTTTCATTGAAAATAATTTTTTCTTCGTATTCAGTTTACTGTTGCTATGGAAACAATCAGCAGTTCTATGATTTTGCTGTCCAGAAGATGTTACACTACTCATTTGTTGCAATCGATTGTTACTATTGATTTATGACTTATACAAATTTTATTGTAGATTGTATATTCTGCTTATATCTCCACAAAACGGAATAGATGAGAGTTTATAACTCGGTCAGTTGACTTCCTAGAGTTGGTTAGAATGGCATTTAGTCATTGCAAACTTATTTCACAATTCATCGTAGTACATATAAACTGAATTCTTCAGAGATTTACATTAATATGGCTCCAATTTTGTTTCGAAAACAATTTAAGAAATATCTGTTGTCTGACACTAGTAATGTGTGAATCTAATGCATTATCTACTCCTCAAGGAATCAAACAAAATACGCAAGAAAACTTCCTGCTGTCATCAAATTCAGTACCATCAAAGCTATGAACATCTGGGCAAGTAAAACTTTACGGTTCAAAAGATAGACATGGTTTTATAGTCACTAAAAATCTCAAAGTATTTGAATCATTTAGCATAAGACATTTCTTTTTCCTCTATCAATGTACAATAACTAAATATCAGCGATGCAGACATGTCCAGAGGCATCTTGTGTTGAGAAAGTTTTCCGCGACTACAGCTAATCTTAGTGAGATGGAAAAGTCCAAATGAACACAATTATGTGGTTTAATTTACCACTTCGAACCAAACACATTATAGGCTTTAGTTAAGAATACCACAGCCTTAACTACAGTCAGTCACCTTCTCAGGAATGTAGAGTGCCGAAAAATTAGGCCAATTACAGTGGCTGAGAATTGTAATGGCCAACATACTACCACTATGACTTTACGAGGGTATTTCTTATTTCTTTAGTAAATGTTGAACAGAGGTGATGTCACAGGTATTTGAGTCACTGAATTAACTTCGAATGATGGAATATGTGAGAGGCAATGTTGTTAGACAGAACTCCTGAGATACTTGTTATTCACATACCAAGCACTGAATGACATTTGCTTGAGAAGCCTACCATCTCAATGACCTCAAAATTATTATCTCTGTCGCTATGCCATATACATTATCAACCATTATCTGATAAGAAATCTCAGTCAAGTGATATATCAACACGATATACAAGCATTTTTATTGTGAACTCTCGTGGAAATGGCCGCCAATATCTTTGTAGCTTTGCTGCAAACTATTTTGTTTCACCTTTTTTCTGTTGCATTATTCTTGTCGTTATGTATTTCCAGAAAATATACAGTGCTAATTAGCAGTGACAGCTACAACCAACAACACATTTACTTTGATTAAAAGTTTGCATAAGAACCACAGTTTACAAAATGTTCTCCAGTTTTATAGGAAATTGCTGGCTGTAACATTCACATTCCTAGTTCTTACTACGCTTTTGCCTCCTGAGCGGTATGTAGCACAGGTCAGATGTCTGTAGCCAGAGTACAATTCCCGAGGTAGTGGCATAGCTCAGAGGCTGTACGTGTTTGCCCGTCTGACGTGACTACACACAGTGGGTGCCTAGAGACGCACAACGACGGTGGCTGGCGCCTCGCCAGGACAGCAGAGCCGAGCAGGATCCCCACTGGACGTGCACAGTGGTAGCGGAGGGCGACAGCCGGCGCCCAGCCGGCGGGCGCCGGGGAAGTCCCTGGAGTGAGCTTTGGGGGTGGAGGGTGGGCAGGCGCCAGTGTGGAAGGAAGCCTCTCTGGCCTACGGAGGGCGGAGAAAGGGGGGGGGGGACACTGGGGAGTCCCTCTGGTCAGCCGAAGGGTGGGGGTGGGGGTGTAGGGTGGGGGAGTCCCCGCAGTGCCGCTCGGGGACTCCCCCTGCTGTGTGTGTCAAGTGGCACTCGCGGGTGCTCGGCGCTGTCGGCCCTGCTAATGGCGCCAGGCAGTAAACTGGTGACGACTGGAGGGCGCAAACATTGCCCCAGCTTGGTGACGCCGCAGGCAGCTATGCGGCCATGAGCTGCTAGCGTCACTCAGGCTTGAATCCTCCTTTCGGAATGCGCTCTTCCTTACGGGACGATTGCTTCAGAAACTATCCTTCATTGGTTACTGTTTTAGGAAACTAACTTTTGACTAATGTTTAATATGAATTTTGAAATGTTTCTCTTTTCTCGGTCAATGGAAATTTAGCCATCGTATCAACACTCCATTATGATGAATAAAGTAACTGCACCATTGTTACAAAAGAAAAAAATCGAAGACCTGCACTGGATCACAGTATTTTGCTTTGAATTACCTCTATTTGGTATAATTTGGATTTCCATTCTCTCTGGCACACTGAATTGTAAGCAACTGCGTATGTCTTCTGAGTGACACAAACAAAGTTTCAGCTGTTTCATAGGAAAGGCTTTTGTCTTCGCTCTTTTCTTTGCAAACTATTACTTCTTTACATGTACTTTTTCTGTATAAAATCCTACAAACGGGGTGTCAAAGTAGTCATACTTTTGGGAACCAGCAGAGATCCACTACTCTGATACTGGTCAGTCCCAAGGAGTCTGCTGAATCAGATTCGTTAACCTTAGCAATTTTCCATAACACTCATTACCAAAGGGGATTGGGTGTACTTTATGGCCACTAAGGGAATCTTTTATTTTCCGTCTTCAATATTTTTCAGCGCTCACCCTGCAGTATTGCTGAGATGACTATAAAATATCTGTGTACAAAATTGTGTTGCGTTCGGAGCACTATAACACTTGTCGATATGTGCGCGTATATTCGCAGATCTCGCGCTGACACCACCTCAGTGTTCCTGTACGTGCACGTGTAGAGAATTCAGTTGTTTATTTATTACCGATCGTTTTGCAAACATTTCCCAGTCGTTAGAAAGATGTTGCATCAATAATGCAGTGCCAAACAATATGTGTTTTTAGTAGGAGGCACGAATACCAAATAAATGCACACAGTTTACCATCAAATAGCGAAGTACTGAGAAGCTTTATTTTATAACATTCAGTGAAAGTGCTGTTATTTTTGTTCGCGAGTGCTCACCTACATGCTACAGCTACGAACATGCACTGGGAGGGGATAAAATTAAAAAATAGTCAAGATGTGTTAAAATGTCATGAAGAGAAGTTTATAAATAATTTGGATAATTTATTTGATATCGCACAAGCCAGTGTTCTCGAAACATTCAAGTTGAAAGAAGACAGGATGCTTTTACTTCGACAGAAAGCTACCTTACAGGAGTAGGCCAAATACTTACGAATAAAAAAGAAAGGGCGAGTTAGAGCAAACTGGAATAAGAGAGAGACCAAGAGAAAGAAAAGGGCATGACATCTACTTCTGCATCTTTTGCTGCACTTCCTCCTACATCATCAGAAGAACCAGATAATGTATTTTCAAGTTCTGATGTAACTAACGTTAATGACACAGAATCTTTAGAACGTACCTCTGACAGTAGTTCACTGGAGAATATTGTAAGGCGAGGTTCCAAAGATTATTACTGAAAACCTGCCTTGGATATATGCTAGCAGAGTGCAAGAGATTCTGCATACATATTCGTCAGGTGACAGCAGAGATACTTGGTCACAATACTGAAGAGCTCTGTATTAAATCATTTCGTCATCGAATGAAGCAGAAAAACAGTAGAAAACTGTCTGAAAGAATGAAATCAACCTTCAAAAATTATATCCCTGAAGTTCTTACTGTTAACTGGGATGGTAAACCATTGTCAGAAATGAAGGCCAGGGACCTAAAAGCAGAAAAACTTTCAATCATTGTTACATTTGGGAACAGTGAACAGCTCATTGGCAGTCTAAAATTACGAAATAATTCCGGTAAAGAGCAATCGGAAGCTATTTGGCATGTACTAACTTATTTGGGTACTGACTACAACGTACAAAATCTCTGCAGTGGCGTAACTGCCTCTAACACTGGCTGTCTTCAGTAGGGCCTGCATCTTATACGAACACAAAGGTAACAAAAGGTTGTTGTACTTTCCATGCCGTCATCGCATATATAAACTAATTTTAAAAAATTGAATGCAAAGTTCCTTGGTGTAATAAGTGGTCCTGACCTACCAGTTACCAACATCTGAGAGAAAACTGGAGAAGTATCACAATAATAAATTTTCACATGTGGTAGATTTGTTTTTAATGAGTTATAAATAAAGGAGATGTTAGACTTTTTAAAATTAGATTACAGTGAACTAATTCAACTCTGTGTAAAGTGTTTGGGAGGAGACTTTTGAAAAAACTGAAATTATACTCGTGTCGTCGTAACTGCCGTCTGCTTCACGTCTGCTGTGCTGCGAGCTACCTTAATTTAAGTATTAACTGTATTTTTTTTTACTTGTCACTTCTTCTTCCGTGTATTTTTGCCTTTAGGAAGCTTTAATTGTCGAGTGCTATTAATAGTGTTCCATAGATTTCGTGTTTGTTTTGAATACAGTCAGAGAGAGTCCTTTTAGTCAACCATAGTGCCAGTAGTGCTAGTGTTTGTTTTCAATACAGTCCAGAGACAGGTAGTGCTATTTTCAGGTTCTAGGCGCTCAGTCCGGAACCGCGCGACTGCCACGGTCGCAGGTTCGAATCCTGCCTTGGGCATGGATGTGTGTGAAGTCCTTAGGTTAGGTAGGTTTAAGTAGTTCTAAGTTCTAGGGGACTGATGACCACAGATGTTAAGTCCCATAGTGCTCAGAGCCATTTGAACCATTTGCTATTTTCGTTGTTTTCTACAAGAAGTGGCTAGCAATCACAGTTTAGTCAATAATCAGCAGCCTTTAGTGAATTAGCAGTCTAGTTAAAAGTTCATTAACTCTCTTCAGTAAATTGATTCCTTAGGATGGATAGGATGTGTGACTGCTGTGTACGGACGCAGCAGGAGCTGGCCACTGATCGCGAACAGCGGAACGTGTTGATGGCTGCAGTCAGCCGTCTTGAGGCTGCTGCCTCGGAGTGTAGCTGCAGTGGGGAGTCTGGTGCGTCGCATGGTACACCCCAGGTGTTACATGCTTCACCCACTGTCCCTGCTGTCGAGACATCTTCGCGGGTACCGGGCGCGTTTAGGCCACCCTCTCCCCAAGGGGAGTGGCGGGTTCAGCGGCGTTCGCGGCGCACGAGGCGGAGGGTAAATGTGGAGGCTGGCCGTGTGGCATCGCTCGCTCTGCCTGTGAGTGGACATGTGGCTGCTCCTTCAGCAAGGTCCGAGCAGGCACACGGGGGGAGGGGTTTATTAGTTATTGGGAGCTCCAACGTTAGGCGGGTGATGGAGCCCCTTAGGGAAATAGCGGAAAGGTCGGGGAAGAAGGCCAGTGTTCACTCTGTCTGCTTGCGGGGGGTCTCATCCGAGATGTGGAGGAGGCCCTACCGGCGGCGATAGAGAGCACTGGGTGCACCCGACTGCAAATTGTTGCTCATGTCGGCACCAATGACTCTTGCCGTCTGGGTTCAGAGGTCATCCTCAGTTAGTACAGGCGGTTGGCGGAATTGGTGAAGGCGGAAAGCCTCGCTCGCGGGGTGGAATCAGAGTTAACTATTTGTAGTATCGTTCCCAGAACCGATCGCGGTCCTCTGGCTTGGAACCGAGTGGAAGGCTTAAACCAGGGGCTCAGACGATTCTGCGGAGATCTGGGGTGTAAATTTCTCGACCTCCGCTATCGGTTGGAGAAATGTAGGGTCCCCCTGAATAGGTCAGGCGTGCACTACACAACGGAAGCGGCCACAAGGGTAGCGGAATACGTGTGGAGTGCACATGGGGGTTTTTTAGGTTAGAAAATTCCCTCCATAGGCCCGACAAGAGGAATAACAATATTAATGTGCTAATAATAAACTGCAGGAGCGTCTATAGAAAGGTCCCAGAACTGCTCTCAATAAACGGTCACAAACCCATATAGTACTAGGGACAGAAAGATGGCTGAAACCAGACGTAAACAGTAATGAAATCCTAACCTCGGATTGGAATGTATACCGCACAGACAGGCTGGACAGTGAAGGGGGAGGCGTGTTTATAGTGATAAGAAGTGCAATAGTATCGAAGGAAATTGACGGAGATCCGAAATGTGAAATGATTTGGGTGAAGGTCACGGTTAAAGCAGACTCAGACATGGTAATTCGATGTCTCTATAGGGCCCCTGGCTCATCAGCTGTTGTGGCTGAGCACCTGATGGATAATTTGGAAAATATTTCGAGTAGATTTCCCCACCATGTTATAGTTCTGGGTGGAGATTTTAATTTGCCGGATATAGACTGGGAGACTCAAATGTTCATAACGGGTGGCAGGGACAAAGAATCCAGTGAAATATTTTTAAGTGCTCTATCTGAAAACTACCTTGAGCAGTTAAACAGGGAACCGACTCGTGGAGATAACATATTAGACCTTCTGGTGACAAACAGACCCGATCTATTTGAAACAGTTAACGCAGAACAGGGAATCACCGATCATAAAGCGATTAAGGCATCGATGATTTCACCCGTAAATAGAAATATTAAAAAAGGTAGGAAGATTTTTCTGTTTAGCAAAAGTGACAAAAAGCAGATTACAGAGTACATGACGGCTCAACACAAAAGTTTTGTCTCGAGTACAGATAGTGTTGAGGATCAGTGGACAAAGTTCAAAACTGTCGTACAATACGCGTTAGATGAGTATGTGCCAAGCAAGATCGTAAGAGATGGAAAACAACCACCGTGGTACAACAACCGAGTTAGAAAACTGCTTCGGAAGCAAAGGAAACTTCACAGGAAACATAAACATAGCCAAAGCCTTGCAGACAAACAAATATTACGCGAAGCGAAATGTAGTGTGAGGAGGGCTATGCGAGAGGCGTTCAATGAATTCGAAAGTAAAGTTCTATGTACTGACTTTGCAGAAAATCCTAAGAAATTTTGGTCTTATGTCAAAGCGGTAGGTGGATCAAAACAAAATGTCCAGACACTCTGTGACCAAAATGGTACTGAAACAGAGGATGACAGACTAAAGGCCGAAATACTAAATGTCTTTTTCCAAAGCTGTTTCACAGAGGAAGACTGCACTGTAGTTCCTTCTCTAGATTGTCGTACAGATGACAAAATGGTAGACATCGAAATAGACGACAGAGGGATAGAGAAACAATTAAAATCGCTCAAAAGAGGAAAGGCCGCTGGACCTGATGGTATACCAGTTCGATTTTACACAGAGTACGGGAAGGAACTTGCCCCCCTTCTTGCAGCGGTGTACCGTAGGTCTCTAGAAGAGCGCAGCGTTCCAAAGGATTGGAAAAAGGCACAGGTCATCCCTGTTTTCAAGAAGGGACGTCGAACAGATGTACAGAACTATAGACCTATATCTCTAACGTCGATGATTTGTAGAATTTTGGAACACGTATTATGATCGAGTATAATGACTTTTCTGGAGACTAGAAATCTACTCTGTAGGAATCAGCATGGGTTTCGAAAAAGACGGTCGTGTGAAACCTTCTCGCGCTATTCGTCCACGAGACTCAGAGGGCCATAGACACGGGTCCACAGGTGGATGCCGTGTTTCTTGACTTCCGCAAGGCGTTCGATACAGTTCCCCACAGTCGTTTAATGAACAAAGTAAGAGCATGTGGACTATCAGACCAATTGTGTGATTGGATTGAGGAGTTCCTAGATAACAGAATGCAGCATGTCATTCTCAATGGAGAGAAGTCTTCCGAAGTAAGAGTGATTTCAGGTGTGCCGCAGGGGAGTGTCATAGGACCGTTGCTATTCACAATATACATAAATGACCTGGTGGATGACATCGGAAGTTCACTGAGGCTTTTTGCAGATGATGCTGTGGTGTATCGAGAGGTTGTAACAATGGAAAATTGTACTGAAATGCAGGAGGATCTGCAGCGAATTGACGCATGGTGCAGGGAATGGCAATTGAATCTCAATGTAGACAAGTGTAATGTGCTGCGAATACATAGAAAGATAGATCCCTTATCATTTAGCTACAAAATAGCAGGTCAGCAGCTGGAAGCAGTTAATTCCATAAATTATCTGGGAGTACGCATTAGGAGTGATTTAAAATGGAATGATCATATAAAGTTGATCGTCAGCAAAGCAGATGCCAGACTGAGATTCATTCGAAGAATCCTAAGGAAATGCAATCCGAAAACAAAGGAAGTAGGTTACAGTACGCTTGTTCGCCCACTGCTTGAATACTGCTCAGCAGTGTGGGATCCGTACCAGATAGGGTTGATAGAAGAGAGAGAGAAGATCCAACGGAGAGCAGCGCGCTTCGTTACAGGATCATCTAGTAATCGCGAAAGCGTTACGGAGATGATAGATAAACTCCAGTGGAAGACTCTGCAGGAAAGACGCTCAGTGTTTATGTCAAACGATGGGTTCAGTGGAGCTGTAAAAGCTACCTATCTTAAAAGACCTTAAATCGCATGAAAAGACAGATTCCACTGTGTCAGAAGTAAGTATAAGGAAATTTAATTATCATGTATAATATTTATCTGTACAGTCCTCTCTCGTACCGCTCTTTGACGATGTAGTAGATGTACAAACCAAAGCCAAAGCAGTAGCTAATTTGCACAGGGAGATTAAAAAAATTTAAAACACATTATTCATTTTTTGGAGAACTGTATGGGCCATTGTTTGTTAATCTTATACTATTCTAATCATCTTCTATTATTAATTTTTATTTGTTAATTTACATCTCCTAATTCAATCTCATCTTCATTTCAAAGAGAAATTTAACCAACTCCTTGTCAAGGAAGAGAAGTGATCTGTTCTCTTGCCTGAAGATTATGTACTCCATTTTTATTCAAGAATGCCTTTCGTCATGGACAGCAAGGACTACATACTTGGACGCTAAAGGATAGTTAACGAATTAAAAGCTGTTAGTGACTTTGTTGAAAGGTGTGTTTAATGCAAGATTTTCATGGACTACTGACTGTCAATGAGGAACAAAAGGAATTTATATTTTCTAGTCAGGAACATAGTAGACTGTAAGTAGACTGCATTAAAGAGAAAAAAATACTAAACGCATCCTAAAAAGTAAATGGTATTTAATTTAGTATTTGCAATCCTCAATAACTTTCACACTGACTAAAAACTGCAAAACCTAACATTCCCAAAATTGAAATTTGTCACTCCAGTTGGCATGGGTTACCGTCCCCCTATTGAGTTGAAACTTTTTTCCAGAGTGAGTTTAACCAAAGAGAAAACATTTAATGGGTGAAAGTAAGAGCTTTCTAAAAGAAATTTTTAAGGCAAATTAAGGGACCCCAAAAAGATTAATAAAGAGGAAAACATTTGTGAACTGATTTTGAACCATACTAACAACATACTTTTTTAAAAAAGGTACTGATGCGTAGGTAGTGTCTAAAAAGGTACTGACGCGTAAGTAGTGTCTAGGGCCTGAAAATACCATTCAGCATGTACTATCGATTTTATGACTACCACAAATAAAATTTAAAAAATCCAAATTCCGTTTTTTGTTTCTGTCTTTTACTCTCAACTTACTTGTTAAAGACATATTTAGGCGTAAGTAACAGCCTGAACATGGAAATATTCAATACGTCATTCATTCAGGAAAGTGACACCTACTGCCAGGACCTAAATTTATAGTTTAACTGAAAAATTGTAAATGTACGTGGAACCTGGTAGAAGAATTCATTGAAACAATAAATACCTTTTTCAAATTTTTAAACTATAAGGCAACTGACTAGATGCAATATTTTGGAGGGGTGGGTATGAAGTACACCCCATTCCACTTGGTATTGTGAGGGTTAATGTGATAGTTTGTATCATAATCACAGTGGAAACAGTGGTTAGCAATTATTTCCGAGACGGTATCTTGGAAACTGGTAGCAAGTGATAGATTGGAAATTGTGAACAAAATTTTTTCTTTGAATCTAATATTCAGTGCCCTCCATGGACATACAAAAGAGGAACATGCATCGCACACGCAGAATCAATGGTTCAGAATTACAGGAGGTAGTCCTATAAGAAATTCGAATGTAAATTACTATAGATTACAGAATCATAACTGGGCTCTCAAGTGTACAGTCAACGTGGATTTTCGTTACACAAAGACAATATCCCGAAATTAATCAATACATCCCGAAATTAATCAATTAAACCTGACTTTTATACAAAAATGATAAGCGAAATACATTCTACAGCGATTAGACGAAAAAATAGGAGCCACTGTGAAGGCACTTATTCGATATGGAGGGAATCTCACTGAGAATCTCACCACATGAATCGTCTTCCATATAAAAGTTCCAGAATTAATAGATTAAACCAGCAGAAAGGCAGTCCATCCTGCATCGTATGAAAGGAAAACTCCATATAAGCTTTATTTGATCTGGAAAAATGGAAATGAGCGTTTGGCGTCATTGTCAGGAGGCCCCTTACGGGGCAGATCCGGCCGCATTGGTGCAGATCTTATTATATTCGACGTCACATTGAGCGACCTGCGCACCGGACGGGGATGAAATGATGAAGACAACACAACACCCAGTCCCTGAGCAGGGAACATCCCCTACCCTGCCGGGAGTCGATGTTTGATTTGGAGAACGTCTAACTATCGCTCCAACGTGTGGCTCATTACGCAAAGAAAATAGCCACTGTATTCTACTTAAACCTACAAATGATTAACGTAAAATTCACCCACCTTTCAGCGGACGCTTCTAGTACAACGTATATCATACACTGCAACTGCAAGCGATCACTGTTGGCAGACATGTCCTCGTGGTCAGTGAAACAAAATCATGTACCATGGTAAACTTCATACAATACTTAACCAACATCGACACAGTAGAAGCGAGGTAAACAATCCTACAATTTAAGCAGTAATAACGGTCTTACTCAGTCAACACCTTCCTTAATCGACTCGTTTTACGATCCATGAGCAAAAGCATTCGAGGTTAGTGGCAGAATCCTTTATAAATAGTTATAAATAGCAGTTCTACAAGATCCTCCTATTAGACAATTCTTTGAGACACCTGCAGAAGACGCTACTTGCGTCTGTAGGATTATCATACAATCCGTGTACCTTCCCTCAAAGGACGTGTCCAATTGTCCTTCCTTACCAGCTTCACTTGCCACACAGGCACGCTTACAGCTCACTGTCTTGTCAATGCGAATGGTTCTCGCTTTGACCGAGGGGAGGCAAACTGTTAATAGTTACCGACAGGTTGTGCTTGGGGATCCGTCGCAACTTCCCTCTCCAGTGATTGTCTGAGCAAACGCAAGACCACTGACACACTGTTCAGTCACTTTGAAAGTACTCATTTGCTTATAAAAGATAGCTGAAAAGAAGAGACTAGCTACCATTAATGTGTGTTTGAAACGGAAAGGAATCAGGAAAAATATGGATTCGGATATGGAAAATAGCAGATATTCTCGGATCGATTTGTCGTATGTGAGGGCTATAACATCCACGATATATATATTTTTTATTACGAGTGGAATATGAACGTGTGGCAAATTACGTAACTCAATACTATTATGTAATTATTTCTTAAAAAGATGATAAGTATGTAAAACAGAGACAACATTTGTTCCACATTCTTTGTTAATCTATGTAAATCTTTTGTTTTGTTTTGTACGCTTTTGTCGTCTTCTTCTGATGTACGTCGCCGAAGCAAGACGCGAATCGAGTTGAGGTCTGTTGAATGAAATACATTTATCGTAAAATTATTGTACTTTTATGTTTATTTGCTGGTAAAAGCAAATAGAGCCAAATGTATTAATTGTTTTATCATAGCTGCAAGAAGCGCAGCCATTGTTAGTTGCGATTACACAGCAACTTCGTCTATACTTCTAGTTGAAAATAGCATGGGTTTGTGTTAAATTAATTTGTAAAACTATTTAAGAATTATTTATTGGTAGCATCAATTTAATTGATTAATTATTTTTTGAGCTAAGGAAAATCTTAATTAAAAAATAAATCCTCTATCTTTTGTTGGCCGACATCTTAACTTTTATCACAGCGGCAAATTTAAATTACTTGAAACTGCAAACAATAATACGATGTGTAAGAAATAAATGTGCAGCGGTGGTACTGAACTCTATTTATAAAAGAAAAAATTTATCGAATCAGACTACATTTTCTAAGAATAGTGCTGATGGTATTTATTGTTGAACAAGGTTTCATTGCTGATGTATGAGGCCAAAATTAAAAACTACGCACAAATCACGGAGAAAAATATTTCTGGTAGAATACGTCATTGTTGTGTGCGGGTGGTATTCTGTGGTTCTTTTTCATGATCAATTTACTAAGAATAATTAAATCCATCGAAGACAAAAATTATAAAAGCTCTGATGTACGATCTGTAATTTTAGTGATATGAACACAGCCTACAGTCACCATTATTACACTACGTCAGGTGGAATTCTTGTGCAATTTGAACAAAATAATTATCCGGGAGAAGTTGTAGTATGAATAATGCGTTATACGAGTACATGTGTATAATATTGTCAGTATCATTTACAAAATCAAATCAATGCAACTGCTAAAAAAAACAGTGTGAATTCAAACCGCAGAATACCATAGAGTATCGTCTCATCCATATTCATTGCATTTGTCCATGTTGATGTTACGCAAGAACCGCCACACTTGCGCCCGAACAGGGACCACCAAAGCACATTTGTTTATTTAAAAGAAATAATAACACAAAAAATTTGTAATTTATTACAGGTATGAATTGCCACAACAACTTATTAATTATTTGTATGTGTTGTTTTTCACGAACATTGACATCTGTCCACGGAGTTGCTGTACTACTAATACTAGAGCTGGTGCGACGGACGAGTCACATTGGACACTAGAGCTGGTGCGACGGACGAATCACATAGGAATATTAGGACAGGAACACAGGTTCACGTTTGCTTTCAGAAATTTTGTTACAAATAGATTTAACACCAGCAGTAATAAATAGTAGAGATTCAATAAACCGGCTGCGATAGAGTTACTTTGCAAAAGATTTTCTGCACAGATCTAAAGAGTTTTCAGTGTTAATATACATATGTATATGTGTGTTAATTATAAGATTATTTTGTGTTGATGTATATGTGTCAGTGATATATATAGACTTGTTGTGTTAGGCCAAGGAAACTGGTTAACCTAGTTAGGTTACGGAGGCAGAAATGGTATCAGATCTTCCAGTAGAACAATCTGTTCACACTCCTACTCAGTCATTAGAGAATTTAACTACCGATGACAATTTTGTAGATGATCTTCCGACAGGTAGTGAGACTGAAGAGCTGCCGAAGCAAACTGGCACTCCACCAGCCAATCAGTTAGAAAATAGGGATACTATTTGTACCAGCCCAGGGACACAAGTGCACAACGCATAAGCTATGCCGTTACAGGATATGTTAACAGCATTATTCGTAAAATTTACTACCCAGCAGAGGGAAGAAATGGCTAGAGAGAGACAGGAACAAGGAATTAAAGACCAAGAAAGGGAAAGGAAATTAGCTGAACATATCAACAACATATTTCTTAAAAGAGATGAGGAAATTGTCCGCCAGATCAATCAAACTTTAAACGAACGGGATAGTGCAATTACTAACCATGTGAAACAAGAGATCGATGGAGTGAAATCTACGATCGTACCATTAGTGAAAATTCTAGTCCAGGTTAGCAGCCTTCAAACTGATGTGGATAAACGTGAAAATAGATGCAAAGTTCTAGCCACAGCTGTCGAAACATTGCAGGAAGATATTCCTTCCGAAATTCATAGGTAAGTCAAAACCGAAATAGCCAGAACGATGTATCCTGAAAACCGTAACCCACAAAATCTGTCAGTATGCAGCAATAACAACACTGATGCTGACAGGCAAACGTACACAGAACATTGCACACCGAATCTTGTTGTACCGCAAAGAAAATCAGACTTTGGTAATGAAATGATTTTGCCACAGCAGTGCGTGACAACAAGAAACAATTATCATAAGGAAGCAGAGTGTACGTGTAAAAAGGTAAATGCGACACCTGCAGATGATAGCAGTTCAATGCAACTAACAACTCTGATGCATGAAGAGAGTCTCATCAAGTATCGGCAGTTTTAGATCTTCAATGAAGAAAGTAAAAGAAACGTACACCCTGTTGTATTTATCCGTAATTTCAAAAGCCTTCTCCCAAAATCATGGTCAGAAGAACAAATGATACAATTTGTGGTATCACATATCTCTGGTGATGCGTCATTATGGGCATTAAATGCGGCAGAAACTTGTAAAACCTTTCATGACTTTGAAAAGGAGTTTTTAGTTCAATTTTGGTCAGCGTCGATTCAAGAGCGACTTCGTAAAACAGTATACTATGCTGAAGTCTATAATCCGAAATCAGGTTCATTAAGCAAATATTTTGAAAAATATGTTAACATGACCGGATACTGGGATGAGCCAGTTACCACTAGAGATTTGTTACGAGTACTAAAAGCCAGACTACCAATCCACATTAGGGAGAAACTGTTCAATGTTACATACACCGACTTAAAAGAATTTCTGTCTGTAATCGATTCCTTAGATGTTGTGCAGGAGGACGCCAGGAAAACCTCTGATGTCACCAGCAATACAAACAGTCCGAACGGAAAGAATTCATGGAATTCAAACAAAGGAAATAGGGGCTAAGCTAGTCCTAAACGAAATAAAAATAAATCTTATGGAAACAGCAATTACAACAATAACAATAATAGAAACCAATACAACCAAGACTGTGGTTACAACGATACAAGGATGATAGGAAAGCCGAAGAATACCAACAGCCGAATGGTATTCCGAGGCAGCATCACAATCGGAATTCAAATTGTCATAGTGACATTAATAACCGAAAAAGACGGAATGACCACAGACCAGGCAGTCTGTACAAAGATAAGCCAAAGAATATTCGTGGAGATAACGAATATTGGCGGCAACCAGGACCAAGCCATTGACAACCGTCGCAAGGTTCTTTTAATACAGGCCAGCCGGTAAACTATATCCAAGCTATTCTGATGTCAAATAGCCAATATCCACCGTAGTGGGATACAAGCAGGCCACCTCCAACTACAACAGAAAATTTACAAAATGGGAAAATAACAGAGGTAACTTCCGATACCAAACAAAATTCACAGAAGCCGACAAACTAATTGCGGTCCCTGTAGGCCTTCGCCAGGCGACCAAGGGCAACAAGGAAGGCAATAGGTCGAAGAAGCACAATGTAAACATGATTCGATATCAGGATGGAAATAAATTAGAAGATGAGCTATATCAAGAACCTGTGATTTCTGATAAGATAGAAAAGGAAATAATTCAAGCAAGTGTCAACGGGAGTGTAAATGGGATACCAACCACAATTCTGCTCGATACAGGTGCAAATGTATCCGTAATTAATATGCAATTTTTCAAGGAGGTTTCGCAACTAGGAAAATTACCGATTTTACCCGTCGCAAATTGCAAGGTTATTGGAGCATTGGTAAATAAGACACAAACCATAAAATTCCAGACACAGGCGGAAGTTACCTCAGAAAATGATCGCTTGACATGCACGTTCCTAATGATAGATAACTTATCCGTACCAGTGGTACTTGGACTTGAGTTCCTTCAGGAAAAGGAAGGTATAATTTATCTTGCCCAGAGGACGTGTGATCTTAATCACCAACAGCGACCGATAACTTTGATGTTGAATCGGGAGTTCGGTGCAAACCTTCCATTAATGCAAAAGGTGCACCTTTCTGTCAGTAAACAGAAGATGTTAATGTTGAACCAAGAGCACCCGCAGATTTGTAGTCAAAACCGAAATAACGATGTACCCAGCAATGTGAATGACATCGCGGCAACAATACAAGAAAAAATAAAGGAGACGACTTGCATTAATACTTCTGAGGCTAAGCAATTGACCGAATTACTGTCTGAATATCATGAAGTATTCGTTGAACAACCTGGTATCATAAAAGATTATCAGTATAAACTGAATGTATTTCCGCACAAGACCTATTGTAGAGCAGCTTACTCGGTTCCCTGGACTAAGAAGAACGAATTTATGAAAGAAATACGCAAAATGCTGGATTGGGGAGAAATTTAAACATCTGATTCGCCATATAGCAGTCCTCTATTAGCAATTACAAAAGCAGACAAGAGTGTACGCCTCGTCCTCGACGCGCGAGACATCAATAAAATTATAGTGCCCGTGCGGACGAGACCAGTGCATTTGGACGAACAAATCCAGAAGAAAGAAATATTTAACCTCATTAGATTTGCGTTCTTCGTTCTGGCAAATTTTGCTATCAGAAGAATCTAGGAAATACACAGCTTTCGTATTTGGAGGGCGGAGCTATCAATTTCGCGTCCTTCCGTTTGGATTAACATCAATGCTGGAGTTTTTATAACAGCCTTAGATGACGTGCTGGGACCACAGTTATTAGATCGAGTCACAGTGTATGTGGACGATAAACTGCTAGCAACAGAAACGTGGGAAGAAAACCTAGAATTAATACGAGATGTGTTAGACAAATTTCAAGCAAGAGGGGTGACAGTAAATTTAAAAAGAAATCTAAATTCCCTAGAGAAGAAATCAAATTCCTTGGACATATAATATCACCGCATGGAATAAGACCAGAACTTAACAAACTGTAGGCAATAGAAAATTTTCCACGCCCACGCACGAAGAAACAGCTTAAAAGTTTTTTTGGATTGGCATCTTTTTTCAGAAGGTTTTTAACAACTCTACAACTAAATAGCGAAGCATTATTCGGTTTACTAAAGAAAAACGCACAGTGCTGTTGGACCTCGAAATGTGAAGAAGATTTTCACAGCATCAAAAGAGCACTTATTAATGCACCAATTTTACACCAACCAGATATGTCAAAAGAATTTTTTATCGCAACTGATGCATCAAACTAGTGGTTCGGTGCCTGTCTCTTTCAAACAGAAACCATCAACAATAAACTCGAGATCAAGAAGATCGGTTTTGCAAGTAGGATTTTAATTAAATGCGAACGTGCCTACACCGTGACTGAACTTGAGGCACTGGCTGTGGTCTTTCCATTTAAAAAATTTAGATATTATGTTTATGGAAAACATGTTAACGTGTTATGTGATCACCAAGCTCTGAGTTTCATGTTGACATGTAAATTACTACACGGGCGGCTATCTCGATGTATTCTTGCTTTGCAAGAGTATGATTTTGAGATTAGACATGTTCATGGACCAGATAAGTTTATTGCTGATACATTATCTACATTACCACAAGGGTTACCAGCATTTGCAAATCTAGTTGAAAATTCAACAGAGTACAAAATTCTACTTATGAAGGACAAATCAAATAGGCAAAAAATGTAGTATTGTGGAAATAGCTGAAACAATGTCAAAAGAAGGATCCGATGTGGAAAAATATCAGGGACACATTGAATCAGCAAGCTGATAGTGCCTTCCACAAATATTACCAGCTGAATGATGACATTTTATTTTTCAAATCTGACCGTCCTAATAGTAGATGGCACGTATGCATTCCGTCAGACCTGCTCGATGATTTAATCTGGCTGATGCATCGGGCATGGGGGCACTTCGGTATTAATAAATGTTGCATGAAGATAAGTCATCATTGTTATTAGCCTAATTTAAGAAGAAAGGTGCAAGAAGTTGTTAGAACCTGTCAAATTTGTCAAAAGGCCAAACCGAGCAATGTTTGCGGGGAAACTGAGCTGCATCCTATTATAGCAAAACATCCGCGACAGATTGCAGCCATCGATATCGCAGAACCACTACCAACTGCCAGAGGAGGAGTAAAATACGTGCTTGCAGTATACGATTTATTTTCCAAATACGTGGAAATGTATCCACTTAAAGTATCGACTGCCAGCACTATTGCAAAGAGACCAGCAAGCGATTACTTCAAATCTGTCGGTTGCCCATTCATTGTCATAACAGATAATGCTGCTTACTTCACTGGTGAAAGATGGAGAAACTTCATGAACAACCATAATATCAAGCATATTTTAATTTCACGTATCTCACCGAGTAGTAACACGGTTGAAGAATTTTTCAGGGAATTCAACCGATTTATAAGAACGTATGTCCACAACAGACATAGTAAGAGGGTGGAAAAACTGAATAGCTTCATGCAAGTCTATAATAATTTGCCACACATGAAAACAGGATTCACACCTTGTGAATTAATGAATGAAGAGGAGGATGAACAAAGCCAATGGGTTAAACCGATTCCGAAGATTGAAGATGAACAATTAGATTACCAGCAGAAGCTTATTACAGCTCTGCAGAATATAAATCGGGAAGCGGAGATCCGCAAGACGAAGTTTGATAAAAAAACTCACTAAAACCCAACAATACTGTGTTGGAGAATTGATATTATTACGGACACATCCCAAGGCATCAATAATAAAAAGGATGAACAAAAAGTGGCGATTACTGTATGAAGGACCTTATAAGATAGCTAATATCCCACATGAGCGGTGCTACATACTAGAGGATGTGAATACAGGAAAGAGGAAGGGGCTATATTGCCATAAAGATATGAAAAAAAATTGCAATAAAATGTTTGTATTTAGAAAGGGCTAATAAGAGGTGCTAATGTACCAAACATCAATAAATGTGATGTTTAGATTTAGTAATGCAATGATATTATATTTTTGTTAGTTGCAGATTTACACGTCAAGTGTCACAATATAATATTCTTGAATTATTTTCGCAAGGAGTAAAGAAGCACCATGATAAACACATTTTAATAAAAGAAATCAGTATCTTCATAAAAGTTCACTTAAATATTGTTGTATTTGATGTAGTAAACTTTATTATTTTTTTTATGTAGCATACATACAATGAAATGAATAAAATGTTTTAAATGAGATTGGGTCATATAGTCCCATACATGCAACGAGTGTCGGTCATATGCGAGCTGTGTGATCATGTCAGCCACCTCTCGAATAGTATCTGACTGTGTACTAATTAATGTACACACTTCAGTATGAAGTCATATAAAATGACTTATCAGGGACATTCCGGTTAAAAGACGTCAAACATGGATCTCTCTCCCAAGAAATGATAAAATATGTGTATTTGCCATGAACATGGAAATGTACTGTTATCTCGATTGTTCGAGAATGATCTAATGATCACAACAATGTAGCAGATTCCTAAAGTTTTATACTGTATTACGTTTACGTAACTGGATAAAATTTGGATCTTGCTATTCAGTCATTGTAATGTGAAAATATGTGCAAATGTACCAGACCTCTTGTCATGAAAGGTGTCGTTCGCATATAGACTGTGTGTAAGTACTATGGACATGTACTCACAGTTGATTTGTGTCTTACAAGAACTGCACAAAAGTCTAGTGGACACTAATTTATTTGGATAAAACTATGAACAGTGATAAACTGTGATCAAGAAACCTTAAGAACACTCATGTAGTGTCGAAGGTAACAGCAACGCTATGGACGTTAAGTTCTGTTGCCAATATTAGCAGTTAAAAGGAACTCGTGACCTCTAATAATTCGATTCGGAGCGTCTTTGCGGGTAAAATATTATGTGACGGACTGTAGAGCCAGCCGTGTCGCACAAAAACAATGCAACGTTGGCTTCGCAGCGCGTCGCGAGAGTGAAAGTGTAATCGCATTCTTCGAATATACACAAAGTACGCTACGGACACGTGTGTGATTAACAGTGCCATGATTGAAATGTGCATATTGAGATGAATGCCTAAATGAATCACTACATTGTATTGAACAGTGTCAAGATACAGGACAAAATTAATTCCTTCTGTGTGAATGCGAGTGATATGGACACTAACAAATTTTCTCCATAGGATGGTAAGAGTGTTTATCTTGTCACTAACACATGTATTTTGACATTTCATGTACCCGTCTTGAACTGAATGACGAGGCACAAGAGAATCCAGACCTGCTGGAGGGGTAGTTCCGGCCGGCAGCAGATGGCAATCACGACGCAGCCGACGGCAGTTGACGCTACGCCGACGCGGCCAGGTGCGGACCGGTGGCAGTCACTACCTGACTGCGTTCCGACGGGTCGACGTGGAAGAAATTTTTATAACGCAAAGAAATATATTATAACTGTTTAAAAAAATCATGAAACTTCAATGTATTTCGCACATACGACAGAAACATAAATTCGTGTTCCAGTTTGTACAATCTCCAACTATGTCAAACCTGACTGTAAATAGTAGGTGGGTGTATTGTCTTGAAGCCCCTTGAATGGTTTTGATCCCGGTTTTCCGATTCCAGCTAACCCGAATGGGGGGGGGGGGGGGAATAAGATAATCCGGGAAGTATCCGAAGCAATTTCCTAGCCAATACAGTCACGGAGTTTTCTTTTTATTGCTCAATTCATATACAACTTTCTGTGTCAAATTACATTGAAATCAAATATTCGGACATTAAAAACAATGAATCCTCGTGGATTATGTGGACTGATGAAAAGGAGGGTGATCAGAAATAAACATGGTGAATAAACTATTTTTTTTATCAGCCCAAGGGGCAATATAACTTATTTATTTATTACGAGTGGAATATGAGCGTGTGGAAAATTACGTAACTCAATAATATTCATTCAGTTATGTAATTATTTCTTAAAAAGATGATAAGTATGTAAAACAGAGACAATTTTTGTTTCAAATTCTTTGTTAATCTATATCATTCTTTTCTTTTGTTTTGTACGCTTTTGTCGTCTTCTTCTGATGTACGTCGCCGAAGCAAGACGCGAATCGATTTGAGGTCTGCTGAATGAAAAACATTTAATGTAAAATTATTGTACTTTTATATTCATTTGCTGGTAAAAACAAATAGAGCCAAATGCGTTAAAACTATTTATGATTAATTATTGAAAATTCACTTCCTGTTTTAATTATAATTTTGTATTAATTGTTTTATCATAGCTGCAAGAAGTGCAGCCGCTGTTAGTTGCGATTATATAGCAACTTCGTCTATACTTCTAGTTGAAAATAGCATGGGTTTGTGTTAAACTACTTTGCAAAACAATTTAATAATTTTTTATTGGTAGCATTAATTTAAATGATTAATTAATTATTGAGCAAAGGAAAATCTGAGTTAAAAAAGAAATCCTCTATCTTTTGTTGGCCGACATCTTAACTTTTATCACAGCGGCAAATTTAAATTACTTGAAACTGCAAACAATATTCCGATGTGTAAGAAATAAATGAGCACCGGTAGTACTGAACTCTATTTATAAAAGAAAAAAATTAATCGAATCAGACTGCATTTTCTAAGAACCGCGCTGGTGGTATTTATTGTTGAACAAGATTTCATTGCTGATGTATGAGGCCAAAATTAAAAACTACGCACGAATCACAGAGAAAAATATTTCTGGTAGCATACGTCATTGTTGTGTGCGGGTGGTATTCTGTGGTTCTTTTTCATGATCAGTTTACTAAGAATAATTAAATCCATCGAAGACAGAAATTATAAAAGCTCTGATGTACGATCTGTAATTTTAGTGATATGAACACGGCTTACAGTCTCCATTATTACACCTCGTGAGGTGGAATTCTTGTATAATTGGAACAAAATAACTATCCGGGAGAAGTTGTAGTATGAATATTGCGTTATACATGTGTATAATATTGTCGGAATCATTTACAAAATCAAATCAATGCAACTGCTAAAAAAAAAACCGTGTGAATTCAAACCGCAGAATACCATAGAGTATCATACCATCCATATTGATTGCATTTGTCCATGTTCATGTTACGCAAGAACCGCCACAGAGCTTAGTCTAGGTTAATTTGCAATACGTTTCGGTACATTGATAGCTCATAGATTCCAGTGTTAGTGTTGTGTCTTAATTGAATCTGCCTGTGTAAATATCTGTTGTGAGTGGATTTAGCGTAATACTTCTGTTGGTGAACATGACGAGAGAGAAAAGTGGTAATAGGAAACTCAGTTCTGGCATGCTGTAGAGTATAACATCCCAAAGCAACAGACGAACAACATTAGGAAGCTTCTGGTTGTCGGCAACTAAACCCTACTATCTCTTGTCTTCTTGATGGCGGAATACGTCTACACAGGGTATTAGGGGTGTAGCTACATATGTTGTGACAATTGGTATCTTAATTGTATCCACTTCAGTATGTAAGATGTTTTTTCTCTGTGACTATCAGTCTTCCTGCAAACACATCACAGAATTTACTACCTGATGTTTTCCACACCCGTAAAAGTGCCACGAATTGGTTTACCCCTGTTAGTATAGTGTGTCGTCGTCAAACTGAGATCCACTGGCCGGTCCGAATCAAAAATTCGCGCAGCTAACCGTTCACAGCCTTATGCCAAAATACATCTAGCAACTGACTGGCAAGTCCACAGACACTGCTGACGTTAAGGACTTGTTAAGTGTGTAGTTTTCATGCTCAGTAACAAAGAAAAATTCATGGAGAAACCGGGAACTTTTGAAACATAGAATAAAAATTAAAAAATTCAATATAAAGTTTTATTAACAACGATTTTCTTTAACTTGCCTTTTATGAGACTAATCCAAATAACTAGTCTTTGAAAATTATGTCCTGTAGGTGGAGCCCTCCTGAACTTATGTGTTCTTCAGATCTAGTCTTGAGGTTCCTCACTTTGTGCTGCAACATCTCAGCTGAGATACTACGCATTTATTTCTTAATAATTTGATTCAATTCACCCAGTGTTCTTGGACGAGTCATGTAGGAAACTCTCTTAAAGTAGTCCCAGAACGGAAAACCATAAAAGTATAAATTCTGTGACCTTCTGGCATTCTGCCTAGCTTTGCGCGATGACGCACCAATTTATTGAAAGCAGATTTCATTAATTTGTGAAATATTGTTCAATGCAGGTGAAACAAAAAGTTACAACATCTCAATATACCGATCCGAAGTGACAGTCACTGTGATCCGCTTTTTATTTTCGGAAAATTAAGACCCGGTGACTCATGTGACGAAACAGCACGCCATACTATCACCTTTCAGACGAGTTAAATGGAGGTACGTGAACTTCATAAGGGCTGCTGTGTGTGAGTAACTGTAGTTCTCCATATTCACGTAATCTGTCGAATCAAAATAGATTTCGTTTGACATTCACAGCTTGTCCAGAAAACCAGTGTCCTCGTTTATGTTTGACACAGTTTACTACCACAATCCTAATCGTAACTGGTAATCTTTGCCGGCCGGAGTGGCCGAACGGTTCTAGGCGCTACAGTCTGGAACCGCGAGCCCGCTACGGTCGCAGGTTCGAATCCTGCCTCGGGCATGGATGTGTGTGATGTCCTAAGGTTAGTTAGGTTTAAGTAGTTCTAAGTTCTAGGTTACTGATGACCTCTTAAGTCCCACAGTGCTCCGAGCCATTTGAACCATTTTGGTAATCTTTCTCCCTCGGTTACTGCACGATCTGCAGCTTATATGGATGAAAACTGAACTCAAAGTGGAAAATTCGGCGAACACTCTCTTGGGACAAACTGCCCTCAGCTGCTTGCTTAGGAACTGAACGCTGTGGCTTCCGTGAGATCTCAACGCGTACAGCTTCGGTATCTTGTAGAGTGTGAGCATTTCTCGGTTGCCGTGATTGTTTCTTTTTTATAGCAGGTCAAGTCTCTTCAAAATCTTTATTCCGTTTTTTTATCTCATGTTTCGAAGGTACCCGACATGGAGCCTTAAGTTGAAAGAACTTCGGAACTTTCTCTCTGAGCTTCCGAAGCTACTATTGCTTTTGTAAAGCATTTTTACTGGAAACGTACGCTCTTCACCGCTCCAGTGACACATGATTAGTAGATGGCAAGTTACGGTTACGGTAACCGTTACAGAGGATGAAATGGGAGATATGATACTGCGTGAAGAGTTTGACAGAGCACTGAAAGACCTGAGTCGAAACAAGGCCCCCGGAGTAGACAATATACCATTGGAACTACTGACGGCCGTGGGAGAGCCAGTCCTGAGAAAACTCTACCATCTGGTGAGCAAGATGTATGAAACAGGCGAAATACCCTCAGACTTCTAGAAGAATATAATGATTCCAATCCCAAAGAAAGCAGGTGTTGACAGATGTGAAAATTACCGAACTATCAGCTTAATAAGTCACAGCTGCAAAATACTAACACGAATTCTTTACAGACGAATGGAAAAACTAGTAGAAGCCAACCTCGGGGAAGATCAGTTTGGATTCCGTAGAAATACTGGAACACGTGAGGCAATACTGACCTTACGACTTATCTTAGAAGAAAGATTAAGGAAAGGCAAACCTACGTTTCTAGCATTTGTAGACTTAGAGAAAGCTTTTGACAATGTTGACTGGAATACTCTCTTTCAAATTCTAAAGGTGGCAGGGGTAAAATCCAGGGAGCGAAAGGCTATTTACAATTTGTACAGAAACCAGATGGCAGTTATAAGAGTCGAGGGACATGAAAGGGAAGCAGTGGTTGGGAAGGGAGTAAGACAGGCTTGTAGCCTCTCCCCGATGTTGTTCAATCTGTATATTGAGCAAGCAGTAAAGGAAACAAAAGAAAAATTCGGAGTAGGTATTAAAATTCATGGAGAAGAAATAAAAACTTTGAGGTTCGCCGATGACATTGTAATTCTGTCAGAGACAGCAAAGGACTTGGAAGAGCAGTTGAATGGAATGGACAGTGTCTTGAAAGGAGGATATAAGATGAACATCAACAAAAGCAAAACAAGGATAGTGGAATGTAGTCTAATTAAGTCGGGTGATGCTGAGGGAATTAGATTAGGAAATGAGGCACTTAAAGTAGTAAAGGAGTTTTGCTATTTGGGGAGCAAAATAACTGATGATGGTCGAAGTAGAGAGGATATAAAATGTAGGCTGGCAATGGCAAGGAAAGCGTTTCTGAAGAAGAGAAATTTGTTAACATCCAGTATTGATTTAAGTGTCAGGAAGTCATTTCTGAAAGTATTCGTATGGAGTGTAGCCATGTATGGAAGTGAAACATGGACGATAAATAGTTTGGACAAGAAGAGAATAGAAGCTTTCGAAATGTGGTGCTACAGAAGAATGCTGAAGATTAGATGGGTAGATCACGTAACTAATGAGGAAGTATTGAATAGGATTGGGGAGAAGAGAAGTTTGTGGCACAACTTGACCAGAAGAAGGGATCGGTTGGTAGGACATGTTCAGAGGCATCAAGGGATCACCAATTTAGTATTGGAGGGCAGCGTGGAGGGTAAAAATCGTAGAGGGAGACCAAGAGATGAATACACTAAGCAGATTCAGAAGGATGTAGGTTGCAGTAGGTACTGGGAGATGAAAAAGCTTGCACAGGATAGAGTAGCATGGAGAGCTGCATCAAACCAGTCTCAGGACTGAAGACCACAACAACAACAACAACAAGTTACTTACAGATCAAAGTCTTTGTTACAGCGTGCTGGCAACTGTATACGACTGCCACTAAGCATTCCAAAAATTCCAGTTTTCTGTGTCAGCCTGTATGAAGTGTCCCGGCTTGGGGCACTTCACAGTAAATCGTTGATTACATTCAAAAACTAATTTATTCACACGATCAGTTTATGTTCACAAGTATAATTTCTGGAATCCGTTTGCGTGGGTCCTCCCGCCGGAGGTTTGAGTCCTCCCTCAGGAATGGGAGTTGTTCTTAGCGTAAGTTAGTTTAAGCAGTGTGTATGTGTTGGGACTGATGACCTTAGCAGTTTTGTCCCTTAGGAATTCACACACATTTGAACATTTGGAATACGTGAGCAGCTCAAAACAAACAAGGAAGTCTTTTTTGAAATTAATTGAATGACTTCTTTGACAAATTAAAGTTCTTGAAGAACAGGACAAGTAAATCTCTGCGTGAGATTATTTTCTGAAATGTTCTCTTGCGAACGAAACAGACTATATTCTTAGACATTAACAGTAGGCGCGAAACTAACCGTACCATTTGACGAGTAGTACAAGGAGTCCCTGCATCAGAGTGCGCCGCCGGAGGAGCGGGTCGCCATCAGTGGTAAGTCATGGGTAGCGAGGGTGAGGTCGAGTCCGGGCAGCGGAGTGATGCTAGTGATCTAATTCTACTGGCGGAGACGGAACCGCCTGCCGCTCGCCGTGCGAGGGCAGTTATCCCCGCGTGGCGGATGACTACCAACAGCTATTGGTTCAGCGATGTGGGCTGGGGTTGGCTGAGTAAACTGGTGCGGTGGCTGCAGTAATAGATCCGTAGGTGTGGCGGTGTCCACTGCTTTTCCGCGCCCTCGGAATAGCCTGCTTCTTGAAGGTCAGGCAAAGTTCGGCTGACTTCGGCCGGTGCGCCTGCAGAGCTTGAGCTGTGACCCGCATAGCAGGGCTGCGTTGCGGGTTGCCAGCTTTGCAGGAGACCGAGGAAACGCCCACTGTACTTACAGAGAGAATGAAATTCTAAGGTGTGCTCAATTTTAACAGATTTTAGTGAACTAAGTAAAGTTTTCTGCTAACCTCAATGGCAGAGAGGTAAACAGGGCCGCCACTGCGAGGTGAGGGGACGTGAGATGGGGAATGTTTTACTGTTTGTCTTCCAATGCTGACAACTCACGAGCGTATATACCTCTTACCGATAGGCTATTCTGGTACAAATTTCAAAAGCAAGAAACATGGATTTGTGACTTTGCGTAATACAGAGGGTTATCTTGAAATGCAGTACATATTTGTACCAAAGAATGTGAAGTTAAATTAAGGGTGTTGAGATACAATTAACGAGTACAAGAAAACTCAATTCAAAACATGTACTAAATGTTTGTGATCGTGTCCCATATCGCGTATTTCATTTAAATATAAGTGCAATATTACTGTTATTAATCAGTTACTCATCCGCTCATACAGAGAACACAACAACGTCAGACTACTCCAGTGTCACAATTTCTGGGTCTCTGGGGAGGTGGTAGCACTCTGAAACAAACAATATTGTTCCGAATGGTACTTTGTGAACGACGGGAAATTACAGCACCCTTACTGCCCCTAGTCTAATGGAGGCTCAGTACATATTAGCTTATATAGGTTATCAATTAATAATAAGAAATATATATATGTTGCCCGAGATGCCGATCCACCATGTCAGTATTGACCTTTGGCGGAAAATCCATTTTGCCACCACACCTCAGTGCCTCACCTTTTACCCAGGGGAAAATAAACATAAATGGCTTGCTTTTTCCACACGTGCTTGAAAGTACTAACCAACCTAGCGGTATTGTTAGTCTGCAAAGGAAATACGAGGGCTGTTTAAAAACTTCCGGAACATAGGTAATTTCGCACCAGAGGTGTGTTGGAGCAAAATGCGGCTGGTATCCCTGCATACGACTGTAACTAGAGTGTAACTGCCGGAAGTTTCATTGTTGTCTGTTAGTTATTATTCAGCGCGGGTATTGAGTAGAAAGTTGCGTCGCACTGTTTGTGAATTACTGGTAGGCAGAGTTAGAGGGGCAACGGACATGCATTAAATTTTGCGTTAAACTCCATAAAACCTTCACAGATACTTACAAAATGATATCGGAAGCCTACGGTGATGAGTGCTTAAACCATATTCGGTGTTACGATTGTTTCACAAGGTTTAATGGGTGGACTGAAGTTAAATATGGCCTTCGTTCACGCCATCTTTTGGCGTGTACCGACGACACTAATGTCCGAAAGTCAACGAAATTGTGCTTGCCCATAATAGACTGACTGTTCGAAATATTGCAGAAGAATGTAACATTTCAGTTGGATCATGTCATGAAACGGTCACACAGCATCTTGGTATACATCGTGTCGTCGTCGAGTTCGTCTCACTGCTCATGAGTCAAGAACAGAAACGCCTTCGCTACGCAATCTGCGAAGAGCTTTCGGATCGTGCAAATGAGACCCATAAGTGGTGATGAGACGTTGGTCTACGTTTATGATGTTGAGACCATGGTACAGTCTTCACAATGGGTCGGAAAGGGTTCTCCAAGACCAAAAAGAGCTCGTCAGGCCAGGTCAAATGTTAAAGCCATGCTGACAGTTTTCTTTTATTTTGAAGGATTAGTTTGTCATGAATTCATGCCAAAAGGAACAAACTCCATCGGGACGTGCTGAAACGCGTGAGAGAAAGTGTGAGAAGGAAACGCAATGAAATGTCGCGAGACAATTCATAGCTGTTGGAAAACGGTAACGCACCCTTCGGTTCATCCCTGTTTGGTGCGTGACTACTGCACAAAAAACCAAATCAGTGCTGCTTCATCCATAGTACTCTCCAGACCTGACCGCTGAGAACTTTTTTTTTAATTTCGAAAGTTGAAAACCCCGTTGAAAGTACGAAGATTTGCAAAGGTAGACGAGATAAAACAAAATTCGCAGACGGTGCTTGGCTCGATCCAGCAAGAGGCGTACCAAGGCTGTTTCCCGAAGTGGAGACGGCATTGGGAGTGGTGCATGAACTGTGGGGGACAATATTTCGAAGGATACCATGTACAATAAGTAAAAGGTAAGGGTACAAAAGTTTTATGGACAAAGTTCCGGAATTTTTGAACAGAGCTCTTATTACTGATGTAACGTTGTCCAGCATGAATAGAAGTTCCTGCTTGTATATCCCTAACATCCTGTATCTACATAATATTTCGAAAGCCACTGTGTGGTGCTTCGGAGAGGGTACACGCAACATAAAAAGTTATATGCTTTCTGATCCCATTCGAGTACCGAACGGGAAAAATGACGATCTTTATGTCTGTGTGCAAGCTATAGTCTCTTCCTTTCTTTTCTCACGATCCCTGTGGAACATGGTTACAAACAATTATTGTACAGTCTTTTTCGGATACAAGATCTCGAAATTTATCCAAAAGGGTGTCGTGAGAACTACGTCACCTTTCTTCAAACGAATCCCATTTCCGTTACGTGAGCATTTCTGTTACACTTACGTAAGCGCCATATCGACCCAATACGTTTCTAGCACCTGATCTCTTAACCCGTTCGGTGGTTTCTTTCTTATTAACTTGATAAGGACCCTAAACACGAGAAAAATATTATAGAATTGGTCACAGTGGAGCCTTATACGTGACTTCCCATACAAATGCACTTTCTCCAAACCCCTCAAACAAACCTAAGTCTCCATTCGCCTTCCCTAATGGTGATTCTACTCGGTCGTTCGTTTTCATATCGCTTGTTTGTATTATTTCTAAATGCAAACATGGTGTAGCGTGCTGAAGATATTCACCACTAATCATTTAATCAGATGCTATGAGGTTCATTCTTTTTATTTATGATAACTACACGAAGTAGAATTTTTGTCCAAGACTTCCTGCTGTTCCTTACAGCAGTGCAACGCAACGACAATAGGGCTATTCTTCTGTGCATAGTAGAATAGTCAGCGAATAGTCTTACCGTGGCGCTCATTTTATGTGATAAATCGTTAATATATAGGATAACATCGGAGATCGTATTACTTGGTGACACCAATAGGATTCGAACAGGCTACCCAATTCGAAGAAAAAGTATTATGCATAGTCTACTTGCGGACCCGGGTACCACGAACCGGGAGGTTGGGTTACCTGTCTCCCTATACTGTGCAGTTAATTTAATGAAACCAATAAATTACAAGTAAAGAAAAACGAACATCATTTTTCCTAATTACATTGAATCTTCTGTTTAACATTCTCGTCTTACCTCTGAAGTGGGAAGTCTCTGGATCATTGAGACAGAGAGAAGACGCAGTCACAAAAAGAAAACGCTTTCAAAGCGTAAGACGTAAAGTAACGTGTAGAGCGCGACTAAAAATTTTATTATGTCAACAGTAACACCAAACGCGTAGAAATATGGGCTGCCGCGGCACCCTTCCACACATTGCTATACAGTGGTCGTCATGAAGCTGTAGCTGGAGTCACGAACGATGGTGGTCTCGTTTAGGCTCGTTCTTCACAGCTACGTCACGCCTTCTCCGACAGACACCGAGCGTTGAGTAGCGTTTCGAGCGCTCTGCACTGACTGTCGTAGCCAATGCGAGCATTAAACATGGTCGTAGCGAGTTATTTAGTGACTTTTTATTCAGTTGTTGCGAGCTATCATCGCTGATGATGGCGGCAAGCGTAAAATGCAACAAAAGCAAGCGAGAGACATAATTTTCCGAATACACGCTTGCTTCAAGCGCAAAGCACAGGTATTCAGGCACGGCAGCTGTCGCTTGGAGTCTGCAACAATGCAATCCTCGTTCACGCCTCGATGTCCACGAACTGCTATCATTCGTGAATCGGACTATAGCAGAGCCAAGGACGTCTCACCCCCTTACAGCATTGCCAGTTAGTGATAACTGCAAATGCCAGTAAAAATTCAGAATTTTTTTTAGACATCTTTAATTCTAGTGTATGATGGTGTATTTTCCAAAGGCAAATTTTGGTCAATCGTTGCAAAAAGAATAAAACTGACGTCATAATAATTTTTAAAAAATACTGTTTTTGCCCCAACCTGTATCATGAAGTTCAAAACTACACCGACATAAAGAAATAAATTACCGCAAGTAAGGAAAAACGTCATTGCTGATGAATTTGCATTCTGTTGGATCTCGAAAAAAATCCAGAGAGACACTTGTTGAGAAATTTATAAAATTGATTTTGGTAACATCTGATATATCATTATTGTGTCACCTCATGTATGAACACGATTTATTTACGAGAGTTTCCGTGCGTGGCAGACGGTGTGGAATTCCATGCCGCTGCCAGTATGCCTGTTCTGACGTCTCACCATCGTAGAACTAAGAATATTCCTCAGCTCTCGGGAGGATTATATTTACAGCTGTTACAGACAAGTCACCACTGCAATCGTCACCCTGAACACCAATATATGCTGTATAAAAGTGTAAAGCAAATTGCTGCACCTCAGAAGCTGTAATGTTAGGAGTAGGTGAGCGACTTATTCGTCCACCTAGAGCTGATACTGAGGAGAGCTGAATTTTGTTGCTTGACTGTGTGCAGGTCGACGAAACGAGGGCGTCACACTGTTGCCCCGGGCTAGCTCAGGTGCAGAGACAACGAGCACGTCGCCGGAAATGGGCAAAGCCCAGAGGAAGAGATTTGGACGGCTGATGCCCGCATTGCTTTTGTGCAGAATACGCTCCAGGAAATGTCGGAGTGTCAGACACCTTAAGGATGGTCAAGTTACAGATCTTCAAGATGCTCACATAAAATATTAATGCAAATCTGAATATCTTTGCGATCTCAGAAAAATGAGGCACATCCAGTGACACAACAGTATTTCGATATCTGTAAGACTACAGAAGTCAATATTTCACTGTAAATAAACATTTTTACAATGAACCTCTGAATTAACAACTTTTATAGGCTTCATTCAGTTTCAGCATTGAACACCTCAGATGATAGCGTTGCACTATATCTGTCATCCCTGAAACCTATGTTTCTGTATCTATTTCATTACTTGATTTATTATGTCTTTTAGATCTTTTTTATTACGCAAATGTTTGTCAAAACACCGTATTTTTTACATACATGCAGCAAAGGAACACAGCATCAATACCTCATACTTTGTCATACTTGTATTTTTATTTAATATACAGTTCACTGTTTTGTCAGTAACTTTATTTAAAGGTTGATTCCAAGTGCTGTTAGAAAATATGTGGTCAAATCACATATTTTAGCGAACACCACTGTTCAAAAGAGAACCAAAAGACGATTCTGTCAAAATGGCATAAATAATTATTTAAACAACATTTAACGACAGTTTGTTGTCATTTAACGTGAATGCACTTGCGCAAGAAGGCTGGCTTATTCACTTATGAGCCAACTATTACTTATATTTATATGTGAATCATCTTAGTGTAACAGAACGTCTATAACGTTTCTTTATTTAAATATACTTGTAGTATATGAAGTGGTCATCATGAATCAAAACGTGTCTGTACAGCTTAAGGACGATGTATTTTGGGTGGGATGGCCTTCAGGCAATCGAAAAGCAAGTACTAGCGGAGTCAAGTTGAGACTGGGACTTTTCAAGTGAAGAACTCAGTGAACCGATTCTGGCACTTCATGCTTAGTGCTGGAAGTAGGTAGACCTGCCTATGGTAACGTGCGTGATTCATAATTCAGTCGTGTAGGTGATTAATTCTGGGTGGTGAACGGCCGCTACAGTATTCTAACATTTGAAGGGTCTTTATATTTCTGTAGGTCTGAATGTGCTCCAGAGTATAACTAACTATTTCCGCTTGACTTACGGAACTGAGATTAGATGAGTACGAGTTACTATTCTTTGTACCATGAGTGTAAATTTGTGACTTATCTTGTTGAACTCTGAACTGTTTTGAACTGTTGAATATTTCGTATGCTCTGATCACGAAATGGACTTTGTTTTCGTGAGAATTTGATGACTATTAAGTTTCGAGATTTTTTTTAACGTTCTGATAACACTCTCAACGCTACTTTACTGCATTTGATAAGGTTATTTTCCGTCTGTATTTTAAGTGAATATCATAGGAGCGCTTCCCGTTTATTTGAGATTTCCGTTCTTGAATAAACGTTGTTCAACATAATTCTCCGTCGCCTACATCAGTTATGGAGGTTACAATAAAACCCTCATTATTAAGTTATTTATCAATGGAGACTTCGAGGGCGGCTTAGCGCAACGGCGGCCACGGCAACACACGCAACCGGCGGCGCCTTCGAATTCAAAAATGTCTCTGAGCACTTTGGGACTTAACTACTGAGATCATCAGTCCCCAAGAACCTAGAACTACTTAATCCTAACTAACCTAAGGACATCACATACATCCATGCCCGAGGCAGGATTGGAACCTGCGACCGTAGCGGTCGCACGGTTTCTGACTGTAGCGCCTAGAACCGCTCGGCCACTTCGGCCGGTGCCTTCGAATTCTTCAACATCGACACTTTCGGCAGCAGGAGTGCAGCAGAAGCAGCCAGCCTGACCAGCAAGTTAAGACCAATAGCGTTAACATGTGTGAACCCGCAGGATCTCCGTCAGTGATGGAGAATCCAGTGATTAAGCAGTCACCCATTGTGTGTGGTTCACTTTATGTTAGTGGGCCAGTTCGTCTTAAATCTGATCATGGTCCTGTTCATAGAGGCGATACTAGTGGCGCAGATATTCCGAAAGCAGAGAAGGGATATGTAGTTGTGAATGTTCAATGGCGTGGTTAAAGGAAATTCTGACAAACCTGAACGCTAAAATGGGGATGTTGAGTAAGGAGACTGGTTCAACAAAAACAAAGATAGGTTAAGTAGAAACAAGCGTAGCAGAAAATGTAAAATTTGAGGGAAAGAAAATTAAATCCGATATAGAAGGATTGGTAGATTCAAAATTAGAAGCTGTATGGACAGATGTAGGCAAAATTACTGAAAACGGTGGCCGGGTTAAAACTATAGTCGACACAGTGGTAAAAGGTTTCGGTAATAAGTTGGGAAATAAACACTACGCACTGGGCGGTGAGGTGAAATTTTGTGTGGAGAGGCAAAATTCTCTTGAGGACATGAGCAATAGGTCTGCTACAGTAGCAGACAGCGAAAAAGATGTGGTAAAAACCGGACAACAGTAGGAAGCGGAGATTACTAACGCAGTTTTGCAGTAGGAGCAGCTGATTATAGATGTGCAGGCAGAAATAAATATTTTAGCAGCGAATCATCAGGCTACTACTGTGACAAGTGTTCCATGGGGTAGTTAAGAAACGATGATGTCTTGCAGATGATAGCAGTACCACGCAATTGATTTTATTGCATGTAGAGACGGTTTAGTGAGAGGAATGTTGGAAGAGGCAATAATTAAACCAGTTAAAAGACGTCATGAGGGCAATGCACAGCCATGGGAAAATTTAACGAGTGCATCGTTTACTATTTATGAAGTGTTGTTCCCTGAACAAATTCTGGAGTGAAGCTAAACAAACGAGACGTAAGAATGAGTTCCTAAACGGTCCAAATTTCAAACACAGGAGTAGGTCTATTTTCTGTCTATGATCTAGCTAAGTTGACGCATATTAACGGTCCCATGAGAGTTTTGACGGAGATTACGACGCTCAACTGACGACTACCGGAAGTCTTATAATGGGATATTGTCCACGGTCCGACAAATACCATTGACGAGTTTACAGATTCTTTTAGAAACTTGAACAGCCGTTGAAATTCGAACCGCGTAATTGGAATCATAGTCCGGGAAATGGGTGCCAGAACGAGAACACTAGTAATATCCCCAATAATTAGAATAATCGTAACAGAAATAATTATCAACGTAATAATAATTCTCAAAGGGGAAATGGAAATGGGAACTTCCATAATGAAAATTAAAACCGAGAACGAAGATTTGGTATGCAGGGCCTCCCGAAATGAAACGCTGGAATAGAAGACCGGAATACTAGAGATCGCCGCATCTCAGGTCCTAATGTGGCGAAATAAGCTGGCGTTGAAAAGAACACGTTATTTTAGAAATTCTGTCGGTGTCAAAAATTCGGAAAATAAGCCACAAATGCTGGAGATGGAAGTTATGAGAAATAAAAATAAAATGGGGAAAAGTTTTAAGCATCGCAACCATAAAGTAGGGGCAAGAAATGTGGTGAAACGTTTAGAGATACCACATAATGGGTCGTATGGGCCTGAAAAATTTATTTTGTGGAATGGAGGTGAATCATGCATGTTTCTTGAAAGATTCTGTGATCAGAAGAGAGGCTGAAGTGGATCTGAATTTGGTGAAGGTGGAACATATGACGGATTCTAATGAGGCACTAGTCAATAGAAACAATTATAATAACGCAGCTGAAAACAATGTAGGTGACTGTATCTGGGGGAAGTACATGAAATGTCTGTGAAGGCGGCGTAACTGTAGTCTCGTCAGATGCAGATAAATTTTGTGGTGTATTGACGGAAGTGTGTGAAGATATTTGTGTAGGCGGCGCCACATTGTGTATCGATGGATGTGGGTGATTTATTGTTAAAGGGAGCTAGAGGTGACTTTTAGGTGCTGAAGTTGCGTAGTTTGAAGCTACTGATCTAGGTACCTCGGAGGAAGAAATTTGTGCATTTATATCGGTTGATGAAAGTGAATTGATGGCTCTTGAGGAAAAGATGGATTCTGAGTGAATGTTTAATGATGAATGTGGTAGAGTGTTAGAAGATGTGTTATAGCATAAGGTGGCGGAGACTTCTGATACGGGAGGAAATATGAAGAAGAAAGGATTAGATCCGAGTTTGGCGCAATTCAGGTGCACTGTGAGTTCTAATGTCGAGCGATGTAACAGAGGCAATTTATATGGTGTGTTGCCGAAAGGTGACGCAGTTATTGGTTGTGATTCCTATAATGTATCGACGGATGTAATGGATGTTTTAAATAACGATTCTGATGAGATATCGGTGAATGTTAATGGAGTTAATTGTGATGAAGTTTGTAGTGATTCGGCGGAAATAAGTGAGGATTTGTGTAAGAGAGGCGAAGTTTTAAATTGTGTGGTTAGTTGTAAGAATGTTGCACCTACTGTTTTCGTTAATTCGGAGGATGCGAACAGTATATTTCATGCTTATGAGGATGATAAAATGACGGTTTTTGAGGGTGGTTTAAATTCTACAGATGAGCTGGATGTGGATCAGAAGAATCTAAGAATGGATAACGAGATTGACGGTTGTTGTGGAATTATAATGTGTACCATAAGTATGGAGGAAAAAGGTAAGGGCGTTAAAACTCATTATTTAAGGACGCAATGTTTAGAGAGGTGTGAAATTAAAAATATCCACATTGTAAGTGAAACAAACGATGCTGGTGAAGAAAGAATGTGTGCGTTTCTCACATCTAATAACGGTTTTCCGGTTGGGTCACAAATTATGTTTTTAAACGTAAGAGTCTCATTGTGAAAGAGGAAAGGGATCGCCCTTTTGAGCAGGTACAAAAGGGGTAAAATGTGAGATTCAGAACATATTCAGATTGACGAGAAAAATGTTATAACTGGCAACGGTGGCAAATGAAATACATGGTGTGTATCAACATAAGTGTGTAAATAAATGTATTTCATTTGTAGTTTTTTTAAAGAATTTGGAGTCTATTTTTGTATTTGTGTAGGTGGTAATATGGTAAATTTAATATGTAAGTGATAAAGTATGAAGCCACACTTTAGTGCAAGGACGTAGTAATAGCCGCTCAAACCGTGGTGCGAGGAGGTCGGCAGGACCAAATTAATTTGAACCCTGGAGAAACTAGAAGGTTTCAGATAGATTATATAATGGCAAGACAGAGATTTAGAAACCAGGTTTTAAAGTGTAAGACATTTCCAGTGGCAGATGTGGACTCTGATCACAATCTATTGCTTATGAACTGTAGATCAAAACTGAAGAAACTGCAAAAAGGTGGGAATATAAGGAGATAGGTAATGGATAAACTGACTAAACCAGAGGTTGTACAGAGTTTCAGGGAGAGCATAAGGGAATAATTGACAGGAACGGTGGAAAGAAATAGAGTAGAAGAAGAATGGGTAGCTTTGAGGGATGAAAAAGTGAAGGCAGCAGAGGATCAAGTAGGTAAAAAGACGAGGGCTAGTGGAAATCCTTGGATAACAGAAGAGATACAGAATTTAATTGATGGAAGGAGAAAATACAAAAATGCAGTGAATGAAGCAGGCAAAAAGGAATACAAACGTTTCAAAAATGAGATCACAGGAAGTGCAAAATGGCTAAGCAGGGATGACTAGAGGACAAATGTAAGGCTGTAGAGGCTTATCTCACGAGGGGTAAGATAGATACAGCCTACAGGAAAATTAAAGAGACCTTTGGAGAAAAGAGAACTAATTGCATGAATATCAAGAGCTCAGATGGAAACCCAGTCCTAAGCAAATAAGGGAAATCAGAAAGGTGGAAGGAGTATATAGAGGGTCTATACAGGGGCGATGTTCTTGAGGACAGTATTATGGAAATGGAAGAGAATGTAGATGAAGATGAAATGGAGATATGATACTGCGTGAAGAGTTTGACAGCGCACTTAAAGATCTAAGTCGAAACAAGGCCTCGGGAGTAGGCAACATTCCATTAGAACTACTGACAGCCTTGGGAAAGCCAGTCATGACAAAACTACCATCTGGTGAGCGAGATGTATGAGACAGGCGAAATACCCTCAGACTTCGAAAAGAATATAATAATTCAAATCCCAAAGACAGATGTGAAAATTACCGAACTATCAGATTAATAAGTCACAGCTGCAAAATACTAACGCGAATTCTTTACAGACGAATGGAAAAACTGGTAGAAGCTGACCTCGGAGAAGATCAGTCTGATTTCCGTAGAAATGTTGGAACACGTGAGGCAATACTGACCCTACGACTTATCTTAGAAGAAAGATTAAGGAAAGACAAACCTACATTTCTAGCATTTGTAGACTTAGAGAAAGCTTTTGACAATGTTGACTGGAATACTCTCTTTCAAATTCTGAAGGTGGCAGGGGTAAAATACAGGGAGCGCAAGGCTATTTACAATTTGTACAGAAAGCAGATGGCAGTTATAAGAGTCGAGGGACATGAAAGGGAAGGAGTGGTTGGAAAGGGAGTGAGACAGGGTTGTAGCCTATCCCCGATGCAATTTAATCTGTATATTGAGCAAGCAGTAAAGGAAACAAGAGAAAAGTTTGGAGTAGGTATTAAAATCCATGGAGAAGATATAAAAACTTTGAGGTTCGCCGATGACTTAGTAATGCTGTCAGAGACAGTAAAGGACTTGCAAGAGCAGTTGAACGGAATGGACAGTGTCTTGAAAGGAGGGTATAAGATGAACATCAACAAAAGCAAAACGAGGATAATGGAATGTAGTCGAATTAAGTCAGGTGATGCTGAGGGAATTAGATTAGGAAATGAGGCACTCTAAGTAGTAAAGGAGATGTGCTATTTGGAGAGAAAAATAACTGATGATGGTCGAAGTAGAGAGGATATAAAATGTAGACTGGCAATGGCAAGGAAAGTGTTTCTGAAATTTGTTAACATCGAGTATAGATTTAAGTGTCAGTAAGTCGTTTCTGAAAGTATTTGTATGGAGTGTAGCCATGTATGGAAGTGAAACACGGACGATAAATAGTTTTGACAAGAAGAGAATAGAAGCTTTTGAAATGTGGTGATACAGAAGACAGCCGAAGATTAGATGTGTAGATCACATAACTAATGAGGAGGTGTTGAATAGAATTGGGGAGAAGAGGAGTTTGTGGCACAACTTGAGTAGAGGAAGCGTTCGGTTGGTAGGACATGTTCTGAGGCATCGCCAATTTAGTGCTGGAGGGCAGCATGGAGGGTAAAAATCGTAGAGGGAGACCAAGAGATGTATACACTAAGCAGATTGAGAAGGATGTCGGCTGCAGTAGGTACTGGGAGATGAAGAAGCTTGCACAGGATAGAGTAGCATGGAGAGCTGCATCAAACCAGTCTCAGGACTGAAGACCACTACAACAACATTAACAATTAACCAAAGAGAATATGTAAACTGTACTGTACATAAAATTTTGCGGGAGGAATTTGAAGGGTTTAGATATATGTGTTGGTTTTAGTAATTTGGATGGGTTTTCTCGTATGGGTTGCTGTTTCGCAGAGCAACTACTCAGGGGCAACCGTTACGTGCCGTCGCAAAGCACTAAAGGATAAGCGTGAAGTACGAACTATGGCTTCAGACGATGTATGAAAAGCGATTTTTATGGACAATTTGGTGACTAGTTACAAGAATGCTGCTGCATCCTGGTGCTTCAGACTTATAAACTTGGTAGCACGTGAAGACTATGGACAATACACGCTGAAAGGATAAAGCGTGTGCAGTGAGAACGTAACACCATTATCTTTGTTAACTGACAGTCATTAAATGCTACATGTTATTTAACGTTATAAAAATCTCGAAATTTTTCGGCATAGGAACACGCAGAAAATGTTGTGGGGAAGGCTAATTAAAACCTCCGTTATATTGCCAGGACACTTAGAAAATGTAACAGATCTACTAAAGAAAATGCCTACACTACGCTTTTTCGTCCTTCTTGTAGAATGCGTGGTGTGGGGTCCTTACCAGGTAAGATTGACGGAGTACATCGAGACAGTTCAAAGAAAGGAAGCACGTTTTGAATGAAACAGGGGAGAGAGTGTAACTGAATTGACACAGGATGTGGGGTGGACATCATTAAAACTAAGGCGTTTTTCGTTGCGGCACAATCTTCTTACGAAATTTCAATCGCCAATATCTCCTCCGAATGCCAAAATATTTTGTTGACGCCGACCAACATAGCGATAAACGATCATCATAAAAAAATAAGGGAAGTTAGAGTTCACACGGAAATATATGCGTACACGCTTTTCCATACGCTGTACGAGATTAGAAGAATAGAGAACTACTGTGAAGGTGGTTGGATGAACCCTCTGCGCCGCCCGATGTGTCCGAGCGCTTCTAGGCGCTTCAGTCTGGAGCCTCTGCCGGGCACTTAAATGTGGTTTGCAGAGTATCCACGTAGATGTAGACATCTGGTCCTGATTCAAATTCACTCGAAGTGTTTTCAGTCATGAGGGAAACACGGGAAATGCCATCACCTTATTTCCAAGGAACTTCATTCAGTGGAGGAGGAATCAAAATAAGTGAGGTGTTTCGGCTTTTTTGCAGGTACTCGTTTTCTAGGTATTTTCAAGGCATTTAATGTGTTCTGTACAGCGTAATATCCTCAGACGAAGGGGTTTCTCAATAGTTCCGCCCTGGACGTCGAGCGAGCAGGTTGTTCCTACTTCCGCCTGTCTAGTAGCGCCGCTTGTGTAGAACTAGTGTGTACTCAGTCTTGTGTGGAAATCGACCGGACTCACGTCGCTCTTGCCTAACGGTGTTTGTAACTTGTCCTCTGGCGGCCGTGATCTCTGCCGGTGCCATGAAGTGTGTTGAGTCTCCCAGAAATATTCCTCGTCGCGGTACGAACGTGTTACACTTTTGACAAGAGTACGAGTCATTTGCAACCGGGCTCTTTAGAAATTAACGATTGGTTGGATGCAACGATTCCAGTTACGTCTGATTAAGTAGATACTGGTTATTCTAATTGTGATTTGTACGCATTTTTTGTGAAGATTCACATCCCTTGCAAGTAGCTGGGCTTCTCTCTCGGAATGGTTATCAGGTGATGTTTACACATCGTGATGGTTCCGTTAGTCCAGTTCTTCTTTCAAATGAAGCGATCGAGTTACCTCCAGTTAGAGTTTGCAATCTTCCACTTGAAGTGGGCAATTCATTTCTTAAGGTGGCGCTGCTTGCTTATGGCGTCGTTTGGTATATCCGGCGGGAAAGCTGATATGCTCAACATTGCTTTCAAAGTTATAGTGGAAAAAATTTGTTGTAAGATCCTATGGTACCAAACGTCTGAGTTCATCGGTCCCTATTCTCATACAATAATGTTTTTTAAAAAAAAATCTTTATTTAGTACAATACAACAGTAATCATACAACAGAACCCACTACCTAAACAAATTAGTGGGCCTTATAATTAATGCAGCAAACTATTGCAGTTTCATATTTTCATTAGTGGCTATTGCTATTGCTATAGACAAGGTTTGTATTTACTAATCTGCTCTACAAAAGTACAAAAGTCTCTTCCGTTGCGTTATAGGTGTGCCAGAAAATCTTATAAACCTACTATTTCTCGCCTGCCCACCGAGCTAATCCCTGTGGGAGTGCCCCTGGCACTGGGCTGGCCCAAAATTACTTGAAATCGCTGCAGTTTCTATCACGATAGAAATTTACAGTGTCTACATTCCATTCTAATCTGCTAGCACCTAATAGCTGAAAATAGAAGCACTGTTATCGGGTTGATGTTGTTGATACACAAACTACTTAATGTAACTGAAACTAACTTACGCTGAGGACAACACACATAGGCATGTGGAGGGAGGACTGGAACATCCGACGGGGGGAGCCGCGTGAATCGTGGCAGGTGCGATCCAGATCGTGCTGCTACCCCGCGCCCCAGTTACAGTCATATCCGAACCGTAGAAATGTGCGTTCAGGGTAATAATCCTTCACAGCTGAATCTTTGTAGTTACCGAATTCATGTTACGTATGCTGGACAAGAAGGAATCTGTTTCCTTTTTAATGAAAGTGGCCATCTGAGGTCCGATTGACCGCGCCGTGATACGGTTTTAAAATCGTCCTATGAAAAACGTCGTCCGTTGTCATTAGCTGAATCAGTGTCTTGGCAATCTGCTGTCAGTACCACTCCAACTTTACAGGACGCCGGGGAGATGTTGCCCTGCACTCCGCGCGACTTTCCACCGTTACCGGCGAGTACAGACGCGGCCCCTGCTGTCGTTATAAGGCGCCAGGACTGGTAGCGCAGTTTAGACGCCGGTGGGCCCAGGATGGTGAAGATTTAGAAATCCCAGCTCCCCAGTCTCGACTCTCCGAGAAGATGGTGGTGGACGATGCTTCTTCTGATGATGATGCTGTAAATACTGACGATAGTTACGGTTCTTGTTTCGTCAGGGATGACCGGATTTATTCTGCTGATGTTGAAATGAATTTTGCATCTGCGTCGTACCCTCCACCAGCGGAACGCCTATTCCGGTGGGTTCCGATGATATAACGGAGACATCGTCTGCTGTTCTGCCTTCACAGTGTTCTAGTGAAATGTGATCCCTTCCTCAGTCTGATACGTTGGAGCAACAGGTTATTGCGAATTCTCTTGTGGTACTCAGATGATGCAGACAGCTGCAGATGGTGCACTGGCTGTCCCTTCTTCATATAATGATGATGATAATCATCATCAGGTCCATCATCGCTACCATTGTGTTTCTCGCGTTCCTCTGGCTGGAATGGGGACGCATCCCTGCCCACAGTGGACCTTGATGAGCCCCTACACTGCCGCGTTTTCACGGACTGGTGTGAAACAACACTTTAAAACTGAACGTGCAGCGTGGAGTCGAAAAAAAAAGCAAAGCATGGAATCTGCATCTTCCGTTGTAGAGGGTTCAAATCCTGCACCTTCGTCTCCGCCGTCTGCCGCTGTTGTGGAGAGCGGGATGTGATGCGTACATTTATCTTCTAATTCTACTTTCATACCCTACATGTGATAACTAATGCAGGCATATACGTTCGTTACACTAAATGTTAACAGGATACGCTCTCCATTACGGCATGCTGCGTTACGACATTTTATTTATAATTTCCAAGGACATGTTGTGTGTTTACAAGAACTGTTATTTGACGTGTTTTGTCTCCCGGGGTATTCTATGTTTTTTAATGTTGCGGCAGAAAGTTCTCATGGCGTGGCCGTGCTTTATAGGGAAGGTATTCCGTTGACAGAGTTTGAAACGCTGGACGACGCTCGGGCTATAGCATGTCGTTCTCATAATCTCGTGTTAATCTTTCTTTATGCTTCTTCTGCTTGTAAATAAGGCCGCTCGCACTTTTATAAGAAATATGCCATTTATTTACTTAGTCAAAATTCGCGAAATATTTTGAGGGGGGAGGGGGGAGGACGAGATGCCAACTGCGTCTTACGTCTCATTGATCAGACTCCGAAACATAACTGATATCGTGGCGTCGTTCAGTAAAAAGGATGTATCGATGTGTAGATAGCTCACATTAGTGCCTTTTACGTATTTTGCAGCTACTTCCAGTGGTCTACTGGGCCATTTTTATTTGTCTGCTTCTCTATGCAGCTAAAACTTATCATTTGACTTAATGCCTGCAATTTTTACTGAGCACTGTGCTGTTTCATTGATTATTAACCACGTCGCGCAGTGGGTACGTCTTTCTAGATATGTTTGGAAGCTAAATATCTTACATCTGGCAGACACCTCTCTGTATGCTATCACTGCCACACTGTGGTGGTGGGCAATTAGTTCCCAAGTGCGTTATCCCGCAGTTACGGAATGATGGGTTGCCATTGCCAAATCTCGGCATTCCACTGCACACATGCGTTTTAGCGCTGGTAAAGTGGCTGAAATGAAAAGAACTCGTGAATTCTGTTATTCTTTCCTTCATGATCTTTGTGATAGCTCTCGAGATGATCCTTTACGTATTATGGAAGTTCACCTTGTCAAGGCGGAACTCCTGCAACTCAAACAAGTACGATCAGATGTCCTTCGGTTGCGATCTCAGCCACGTTAGATGCACCAGGATGAGTCTGCGTCTCTGTATCATCTAATTCGGCTTCAAACACGTTCCCAAAGGACGTGTCTCAAAACAGTTCGTTCTGTAAATGGTCGTGAATGGTCATCCCAAACTGACACAGTGAGTAAAGGTTCCTGATCTTATTTTCCGATCTTTACACTACAGTGACATCAGATGGTATACTATCTGCTGATTACACTTCCCTCCTTGATAGTATTGTTACACCAGCTCTGGCTGAGGAGTTTTTGGCAGCTTGTCACCGTGATGAGGACCTGACGACGTAGTTCCCTCTCCTTCCCGCAAATCGCTGGATTTGGAGGAGCTTTCCAAAGAATTTTATGCTAGGTTTTGGTGTCTGATAGGAAATACGATAATATCTATGGTGAATGTAGTGGTGCAAGGAATACACATCTCGCCCTCCTATAAGGTCGGAGAAATCGTTTAATTCCCGAAAAGACGGAACGTCTATTCGTCGATCAGGTCCGACTGATAACGCTACTCAGATTTGGTTATAGGACAGTAGCGCAGGCGATTAATAGCCGCTTGTCTGTTTTGGTCGTACTCTTCTGACTCCCGTTGCTGAATGTCGCCATCTTCCACTGTTCCTGTGTCGGGAGCATTACTTTTTTATTAATTTAGTCATTTATTAATTTTAGTCATGCATTTGACCGAGTTCATCACGATTTTCTGTTCCGAGTGTTGACGCGTACTCGTCTTAATGATGCCGCATGACGGAGCTTCATCTCTCTAATTACTGGTATTCAGGCGTCTATTAACGCGAAAGGTCATCTTAATCCCCCCATAGAAGTGTGTCGAGGTGTGCGACAGGGAGTCCCCATTTATTGTCGTTATTTGTGCCATTTATGGAATCCTTACTGCGGTCCATAGCTGCTCGATTGGGTGATCGGTCGTCATTGGGGGGGAAAGGTTCAAGGTTCGCGCATACGCCAATGACGTTATGGTACGTCCTCGTACTCAGACGACATACCTTTGCTAAAGGACGTGTTGGATGCATTGTTTCGGCTTACGGGAGTACAGATTACCGATCGGAAGTGTCGGTTACTCAGTTTGCGGGAATCTGACGTGGTTGAGATTCCATGGGCTCTGGCGGTCGCTTGCCATCAGTCGTTGGGCGTTATAACTGTTCGTTGTCCGATGAAGATGGCTGCGTTAAACTGGTAGTGCTGTGGGGCAGAAAGGGTTTTTCTCTCTTGGGAGCTGGTGTTTCTGCCATATTGTGCAGGCAATAGCGTTAATGTCGAGGACAGATATGAGGGACAGTGGTCATTGGTAAGACAGTTGAGAAGACAGAGAGTAAGGAAAACTCTTGCCTGTGTACAGCCAGTATAGCTGTGTTTGTGATGGTGAAATATGATCAAAGGGTCGAACATTAAAGATATAACCACTTTCTGGAGTTGTACCCTTTCCTTAGATAGGCGTTGAAGGATAACATCGCTAGATGTCGTGTGACTAGGGCCTCCCGTTGGGTAGACCGTTCGCCGGGTGCTAGTCTTTCGATTTGACGAGAGTTCGGCGACTTGCGCGTCGGTGGGGATGAAACTATGATGATCAGGACAACACAGCACCCAGTCTCTGAGCGGAGAAAATCTCCGACCCACCCGAGAATCGAATACGGGCCCTTAGGATTGACATTCTGTCGCGCCGATCACTCAGCTACTGGGGGCGGACGATAACATCGCTGTAATCGGTAATTGGCAGTATAGGTGTATGAACTAGTTCGTTTTTCATGTCACACGAGAGGCGCTTTTTATATTTTTGTAGGGCATGGAGAGATTCTGATGCCTTCTTGCACACTGCAGTTAGGTGCTCAGTCCAGTTTAGATTTGCGGCTTTTATTACTCCCACACTCTTTGCTGAAGTAGGTTAAAGATGGTAGGGTTTCCAGATTTTTAAGGGCTAATGAGCTTAGAACGACCAGGCAGTACCGCGTGGGTTCGGGATGGGTTGAGCTTCAACCCTACATCCTGCGCCAATTTCGATATTGCACACAGGTCGGTACTGAGATTATCAATAGCTATCTTCAAGTTTGTTGGTTTTGCACAATAGAGGTCATAAACGTACATGTGGTATTTGCAGCTGGACAAATCTGATGACACATCATTTACGTACAATGAAAAAGATATACTACCTAATAACGAACCGTGAAGACATCTGATATTACCCGCCTGCAGACATGACGCACTGCTGGTGAGAAGTCAGGCATGAGCGAGAAATCAAGGCTGCTAAATTTGGCACGTAAAATGTCATTGCGGACTTTGGCAAAGGCTTAGCGTAAGTTTAAGAAGCATATGATAACTACCTCTTGTGCATCCGTGGCAAGCTTCCGGTCATCTATTGCCTTTATTGAGGCAGATGTTTTACTGCGATGTTTACGAAAGCCTGATTGGTATACGTCAAGTAGACTATTTCTAGTTAGTTTTTAGCTGGTCGTGGACTATATATTCTAAAGCCTGGACAATGCAAGGAGAATGCAAATAGGTCCTTAATCAGAGGGCGCATTACATTTACACATACACGCACACAGGGAAAAGGTGAGAAGAAAAACGGAATGTATGAGGAAAAATACTGAATAAACACGTTCACACTCTTTTTTTTTCAGAGCCTAGCCACTGATGTGGCAACAAAAGAGACGGAGAAAAGAAAAAAATAAACTCGAGAGTTAGTTGCTATCAAACCTACAATGCACAAGTTGCACTAAATATTCATAAATCATGTCGTATTGACTCTTTTAACCATAATCAGTGACACGTACAATGTACGTTAAGTGCGGTCACGTTCTAAACCGAAACACTCGCTACTAAAGGTTCTCCATAAATAAGGATAAAGGAATGCAGTCACTTACAGATCAAATTCCTTGCTACCTGAATTTCTGAAGATTTTCCGAAAATCAGTAGGAATATAATGGAAAACATTTCCCTAAACACTTAGTGATCAGTAAATGACTCGACGTTGGATTCAAGAAGTGAGCAACAATAAACAATATAATCTTTGTGTGTGAGGCAAGGCTAAGTAAATGAGAACAGTGAGCATTTTCTTTGTTTATTGATGTCGTATGATTCTGTAGACGATACTGTACTTTTCTAAACGTTTGAGCATTATGGAGTAAAATTAAAGCTTACCTGTAGTGGTGCATATCTGCATCGCATACTGTGCACATCAAACAAATTTCGTATTTCATGTCCACTGCCATAAACCCAAACTGGCAGTACATCTTGATTGTAAATTTTGCATTCCAGGCATATCGAAATGTTCACTTTGAATACTCACTTTAGTTTAACAAAACCACTGCGTACTAAAGGTCCGTTATCCAACATCAGTATGTCTGTGTATCATTTGCATCACACTTTTGCTGCAACAGACCACAGAGAGCTTTTACGCAGCTTGCGTTCCTGTTGCCTGTGGCCGTCTCGCTGTATAACGAACAGTAAAAACGTACCAGTGGGCAGCGTGCGTTGGAAATGGATAAACTTATCTGATGGCGGCCAGTGCGTTCGCAACGAACAAAAAGGAAACATCATAGCGTATGACACCGGGACACCCAGTTGGGATTTCCTGCATGTTTTCTCCGATCTCCCTGGTATAGGAATGTTTCACTGTAAATACGGTTCTACACCTACATCATACAGCAAAAGGCAAATCGCGATGTGTGGCTGAGGGTACTTCTCGTACCACGAACTAATCGTCCCTACCCTGTTCCACTCGCGAATGGCGCGTGGGAAGAATGATTGTCGGTAGTACTCTGTATTGCCTCTAAATTCTCTAATTTTCTCGTCTAGATGTATGTGGGACGAATTAGTATGTTTTACGACTCTTCCCGCAAAGCTCTTTCTCCACATTCCAGTAGTAAACCTCTCCGTGATGCACAACGCCTCTCTTGTAACGTCTGCCAGTGAAGTCCTCTCGTGACGAAACGCGCCGCTGTTCGTTAGCTCTTCTCCGTATCATCTATCTGTATTACCCGGTAAGAGTCCCATGTTGATCAACAAGACTCAAGATTCGAAGAAGCACCTTGTATGCCACTTCCTTCGTGGATGACTTACATTTCATTAAGATTCTTCCTATGACTCTCAGTCTCGTATCTGCTTTTCTTATAGCTCGTTTTATTTGCTCATACCTCTTAACGTCGCTATGCACAGTTACTCGTAGATATTTTACGATAGATACGGTCTCCAGCAAATTGTCATCAATAGTATAGTTGTACAGTGTAGGTTTCCTTTCCTGTGTATGCGCAATATGTTACATTTATTTACGTTGAGGCTTAACTGCCGGAGCCTGCAGTATTCATCAATTCTTTGGAGGTCATTCTGCAAACCGATACTACCGTCTGAAGTTGCTACTTTCTTGTAGACAACCGTATCATCTGCGAACTGTCTTAAAGTGCTTCCAACCGATTTTACTAAATCATTTATATAAATTGCAATCAATAACGGTTCTATGACACTTCCTTGGGATACTCGTGAAATTACCTTTACATACGTCGATTTTGTTCCGTTAAAATCAACGTGTTGAGTTCTGTCTGCAAGGACGTATTGGATTCAATCGCAAATCTTGTACTACTCTCTATTAAACTGCACTTTTTTCTCTAAATGAGGGTGAGGGTCGGTGTCAAACGCCTTCCTGAAGCCAAGGAGCCGGCCGGAGTGGCCGAGCGGCTCTAGGCGCTACATTCTGGAACCGCGCGACCGCTACGGTCGCAGGTTGGAATCCTGCCTCGGGCATGGATGTGTGTGATGCCCTTAGGGTAGTTAGGTTTAAGTAGTTCTAAGTTCTAGGGGACTGATGACCTCTGAAGTTAAGTCCCATAGAGCTCAGAGCCATTTGAATCATTTGAAGTCAAGGAACACGGCACCAACCTGTGCACCGTTGTCTACACCACTATGGATCTTATGGAGGAACAGAACGAGCTGAATTTCACAAAATTTCCGTTTGTGGAATCCATGTTAATTGCTATAGAGGAGATTTTCGTTCTCCAAAAAGCAATTATTCTTGAGCGGGGTGGAGTAAATACGTCACTAATGAAAATACACGTATATTTTACCAGCATATTGCATAAAACAGTACAAAATTCGACATACAGTTAGGATAAATGTGATACGGAAAGGAGCTACACTCCTAAACGCTGCTAACACACTTATACGTACAGTGAAAGACGAAGAAAACGTAAAACGGAAATTCAGAATCACTACAGACAAGTGTATATCAGAGTTAAACGCAATAAAAATGAAAGCCTTGTTAAAAAGTAAGTATTCGCAAATGTATCACATTTTGCTTGGAAGAAAGCATTTAATAAAAGGGAATATTTTCAGTTTAATCTTTTATATTATTGAAAGTATGGTTTAAAGTGGCTGGGGAGTAAGTTATGTGAGACGTGGTGAACGTAAGTTAAGCAAAAAAATACATGTTTATTACAGGAGGCGAGAAATTCAGAACAATCATTATGTCCGTGAAGAAACACTTAGCTGTAGGATATAGCGTTCTTTGTTCCACGTTTGCAGTCCATAAACCATTTAGTGTAATCCATGTTATTAATTGCTTCTGAAACTGCCCTCTTGATAATGGCCACTTCTATAATTACAGTAGAAAAGGCATTATCTACGATCTCCTCGTTGAATGAAGTTTTTCTTTTCTGTGATGTGCGACAAATGTTCTAAGTCCAGAAAAAGAGAACATGACTGTTACAGACATCATTGACCTTAATAAACGTTTCTCACCTGTAGTTCGGAACGTGTACATTTTACATCAGCTTCTAGTATTTATACCGACGTTCCCAGATATTAGTTTATAGCGAGAAGCACTTGTATCTCTGTATTTCACAGCAGCGCTATTCATAGAAAACAGTGTAGTTGTCAAACACGTTACTCCACTGTCTGAACATCGATGATTGCATATTGTTTTCTGAGAATAGTTCACAAACAAAATCACTTTGGTCTACACGTCATTTTATTTCACAGTTCGCACTAAGCATCGGAAAAAGTCCAGATAGCAAACAAGCTGTTCAACTATAAAAACCTCGTAGCTGGCAGGTCATTGTTTCCTGAAGGAATAGTTTATAACAAATAGCACTTTGACATTTAAGTCCATTAAGTTCACTGCCAGCAGTACGTAGCGGAGGCTGCTGCTACTGCTATAAATACGTCATTCTGTCAATAACGCACATCAATAATCAGTCTCTCCATTTCCCACTCATAGTGATCTAACGATTATAATTCAAAGCTTGCCTCCCTCGTAACCTATAACAATGATTACAATTTCACATTAGCGTACAATTTAACGTACATGGAAATATTTCAAACAATATGTTAGTAAATGTTTAAACATATAACAGCAGCAAATGAAAAAAAGTTGTAATTCTTCTGGTGGCAGATACAGATCGTATGTCAGAAAGAAGCAAACCATTACTGTTCTATTATTGATGTGAAATGTAGAAAGAAAAGAAAAATCAGATCACAGTAACGACTTCACATACTAGAAACGGTAAAAAGAAAATAGATGTAAGTAAGATATTCAACAAGGAGACGTCACAAACGCTATGCAATACTAACTGAGAACATCCAGCGTAAAAAATAACACATTCTGCAGCAACAACGTACAAAGGAATTATGGACGATCAGACCTGTGACCGAAAGCTCAGTTTTTGTCATGTGGCTGTAAAGTTTGGAGAAACGATAGCTTTTGATGTTAGAACATTTTCATGCTAAAATCATAATCAAAAAATTTCAACAGCGTGTACGTGCTATCAACACCAAAATGACGATGGGGTCCGTAAGATTTCGTATTAGGCACATTATCAGGTTGCAAGGCATCTTAGATATGCTCGATAATGTTCACGTCTGGGGAGTCTGGTTGCCAGCGGAAGTGTTTGAACTCAGAAGAGTGTTGCTGGAGCCACACTGTAGCAATTCTGGACGTGTTGGGCTTTGCATTGTCCTGCTGGAATTGCCCAAGTCCGTCGGAAAGCACAATGGACATGAATGAATGCAGGTGATCAGACAGGATGTTTACGTACATGTCACCGGTCAGAGTCGTATCTAGACGTATCAGGGGTCCCATATCCCTCCATCTGCACACGCCCCACGCCATTACAGAGCCTCTACCAGCTTGAAGAGTCCCCTGCTGACATGCAGGGTCCATTGATTCATTAGGTTGTCTCCATACCCGTACACCACAATCTGCTAGATATAATCTGAAATGAGACTCATCCGATTAGGCAACATGTTTCCAGTCATCAGGCGTTAAGCTTTGTGCCATGCAGTCATCAGTGGTACACGTGTGGGCCTTCGGCTCCGAAAGCCCATATCGATTATGTTTCGTTGACTGGTTCCCGCATGCCGACACTTGCTGATGGCCCAGCATTGAAATCTGCTGCAATTTGCGGAAATGTTGCACCTCTGTCACGTTGAACGATTCTCTTCAGTCGTCGTTGGTCCTTTCTTGCAGGATCTTTTTCCAGCCCCAGCGATGTCGGACATTCGATGTTTCAATGGATTCCTGATATTCACGGTACATTCGTAAAAAGGTCGTACGGGAAAATCCCCACTTCATTGCTGCCTCAGAGATGCTATTTCGCATCGGTCGTGTGCCGACTATAACACCACATTAAAACTCCCTTAAATCTTGATAACCTTCCATGTTAGCAGCAGTAACCTGTCTAACAACTGCGCCAGACTCTTGTTGTTTTATATAGGCGATGCCGACCGTAGCGCCGTATTCTGCCTGTTTACATATATCTGTATTTGAATACGCATGCCTATGACAGTTTCCTTATCGCTCCAGTGTTCATACCACTGATTGAAAATTCATGTCAGAGTAGTCGTAGTAATGGACAATGAAGTAAATAAAATGTACATAAAATATCTTTTGCATCATCGAACGAGACTAATTACAGGAGTTACATACAGAACGAAAGGCACTATCAGCTGCATCTCAGTGTCACGTATCCTGTATGACAAAGATTCAGACGGTGAGGGTAAATATAATGAACAAGAAATCAGTGAACATTATCACAGAGGCATTCTCAAATTACAGGACATGTTACATTGGTAATAAAGCTTTTAATATATAAGCCAGCAACTTGAATGACATTTGTATAATGCATAAGAGTAGCAAATCCATTTATAAATCTCATTTTCATCAATATTTTACAATTTCATGAATTGCACATATCTGCAAACGTCATTAGGAATACCGCAGTGTAATAAAACATGGAAGTGCAGTATCTACTAGGCCTTGTTAAACCGTCATGCCTTTGAACTTTTTATGTGAACACTCTTAAAGCTATTCCGGTAAAACAGACATTGTTCACAATCTACACCTTTATTCTTCGTATATGTATACATTTATTAGCCAGAACACTATAACCGCCTACCTAATAGCCGGTATGTCCAACTCGGGCAGGCTGGCCGGAGTGGCCGAGCGGTTCTAGACGCTACAGTCTGGAACCGCGAGACCGCTACGGTCGCAGGTTCGAATCCTGCCTCGGGCATGGATGTGTGTGATGTCTTTAGGTTACTTAGGTTTAAGTAGTTCTAGGTTCTAGGGGACTGATGACCTCAGAAGTTAAGTCCCATAGTGCTCAGAGCCATTTGAACCATTTGAACCATTTGAACCATTTTCTTTAACCACCTCTGGCACGGATAACAGCGGCGATGTTTCGTGGCATGGAAGCAGCGAGACCTTGGTAGGTCGCTGGATCGAGATGGCACCACATTCGCAGGCACAAGTCACCTAATTCCCGTAGATTCTGGGAAGCGGACCGATGAGCTCTGACGCTACATATAATCACGTCCCAGATGTGTTCGATCACGTTCAGATCTGGCGAGTGTGGAGGCCCACAGATCAATTGGAACTCGCCACTGTGTTCCTCGAACCACTCCACAGCACTCCTGGCCTTGTGACATGGCGCATTATCTTAGTGACAAACGCCAATGCCATCCTGAAACACGATCATAATGAAGAGATGTACACGGTCTACAACCAGTGTACGATACTCCTTGGCAGTCATGGTGTCTTGTACGAGCTCTACTGGACCCGTGGATGCTTACGTGAATGTTCCCGAGAGCATAATATAGTCGCCGTCAGTTTGTCTCCGTCCTGCAGTACAGTTGTCAGGGAGTTGTTGCCCTTGAAGACGACGAATTCGCGTCCTTCCATCGGCATTATGAAGAAGGCATCGAGATTCATCAGCCCATGAAACTCTCTGGCACTGCATCAACATCCAGTGCCGAAGGTCATGTGCTCATTTCAATCGTAGTTACCGATACCGTGGTGTTAACTTTGCCACGTGCATGGGTCGTCAGCTGTGGGGGCCCACCATTAGGAGTGTTCCGTGCACTGTGTGTTCAGACACACTTGTACTGTCCCCAGCATTAAGTATGATGATGATTCCACCACAGTTCGCCGCCTGTCCTGTTTTCCCTCTCTGTCCAGCCTACGACGACCGACATTTGCAATGAGGCGTAGCCGCCCAACCCCACAACTTCTGGACCTGGTTTTACCTTGGGTTCGCCACGTGCTGAAGACACTCCCTCCTCGAAGTCGTTCAGTTTCCGAAATGTACGTGCCGAGCCTCCGGGTCTTCACAGTCGTCCTCGGTCAAACTCATATAGTGCAGGTGCCTTCTTCATTCTGCATATGGACAGCAGGCTCACTGATACTACACATACTGTCTGACTAGCAGTCATTCCGCGACAGGTGATGCTGCTGTCACCTGGACGGGTTTCTTTCCGATAATAAATCGATGGTCGTAATTTTCTGGCTGATCAGTGCACTTGCCGCCCCGTGACGCTACACACTTTCGATTGTAGCGTGTAGCATGGTACTGCATAACGTAACTATGTCGGTGCATGAGAAACAGCGTGCCGTAATCGAGTTTCCAATTCATAGAATTCGTCCACACGTGGAACACCCTCTCCTTCAGTATGACAATGGCAGATCACACACGAGGGCACCAATATCTGCTACATTCCGACGCGTTAGGTTGTCTGTCATTGATCGTCCTCTATGCTGTCATTTTCATCTGTGTCCAAAACTTAAAAAACTCATTCGCAGACTTCACTCTCATAGTGATCTAACTGTGCAAGCATGGATGGGTTTGTGGCTCTATCAACGTAATCAAACACTCTACAGTGAGGCGTCAACAAACCGGTTTCTCGTTGGGTGAAACATGTTCGTAGCCAGGGTGACTACATTGAGAAATAAATATGTAGACATGAAGACTGTTAGTAACAATTATCTTATTTAAAAATCTTTAAGAGTATTTATACTGTCGCAGAAGAAGCTGAATAGCACCGTGGTTTAGTGGTTATAATGATCACCTGGATTGTACAATTTTAATTTCTATATTCGGTTCCAGTACATTCTAGATGTATCGACAAATATCAAGAGTCATTCTACTGGAATGTTCTGTAGCTGTATATATACTGCTTGTGCACTGGCCGGAGGCAGTTCGCTCTGCGCTCTTGTGTGTGCAAGTGGTGAATAAACCTTCGTTAAGTTAGTGTTCGTCATTCATCTAATTACACTTCTTCTACGTGACAATATAATAATTCTGGGGTTGTACTCTCAAGCAAGCCCTCGTAGCTGAGAAAGGGATTAAGGAGCTGAAGAAGTGACCGTTTACACAAATAAAGCAGAATATTTATGCTATCATGCATCAGTGCAAACAAGCAAAGATCAGCTATAACCTACAATCAGCATATAACGAGAAATGAATGAACGCTGTCATCGATGCATTCTCCAATTGCAGCACATATTAAACTGGTTATAAACATAATGTGGCTAAAATATCATTAATAATAATATTATTTTGCACTATCGTTTGCCTAGGTTATCAATGAAACAACAGAATCTACGCATGAGTGTGCTCATACAGGGACAATGGAGGGAAGGTTAAGATGAGACTACTCACGTATGCAAAATGTTTACTGTAATCCTGATGTGTTACATAAAAATCAAGAGCACTATTCATATTCTATCGTACCATAAGGCATAAGACTAGCAGATGTGAAAGGAAAGCGTAGGAACAAGCCAGAGCCATATGTGCATTTTACTTTCCTTGTTCCACAGACTTGATGTTCCTGTTATTAGAACAACTCTGATATCACTTTGCAGCCAGTAATCTGCTTGTTACAATTTGGATATACTGCTCCTTCCCCATTTCTCATCCAATTCTTAGCTAAATTAATACGAATTCATAGTTTCTAACACTGTTCACTTAATTGTCCAGTATCGGTGAGGCTAAAGAGATATATATACATAGATTGTGTTGTTATTACTATATAATACATCGTTCAGTGTACTGTCATTAAGTTTATATTGTTCAGACTATATTAATAATGCTATGTATAGTATATTTTGTAAATATAACATTTAATTATGTCCATTCTGGATGGCAGTGAACTATGTATTACGTTTAGGCATACAGTATCTATGTAAATGTGTTATGCCTTTGATTTCTTCCTTGGTATAGGCTAGAATAATTTATTGTGCCTCAGACTGCTTAGAGATATTACCAAGGTAATAATTGAGGATAATATAAAATGTGGCTCTTCACTCAATCGATGTCTTTCACATGTTTTACAGTCTTCCTGTACGTATGGGACACAGACGTTGCCAATATTGAAATGTAGTTCTGTATATGGACTGATAGATTAATTTAAATGCCACATATCATAAAGCATGTAGCAGAGAGATACTACGTATGCAAGTACCAGGCAATACCATATGTGGAATCGATGCCTCTGCTACTTATTATGTTTTTAAGATTTTTTGGACTTGTTACATCAGCTGTGAGTTTCACTCTTCTGTAGTTTGTATGTTTGAGGTTGTGGACCCACATAAAAACAAAGTTTTCGAAAAGGACTGTGATGCGGTTGCTGTTGCTGCAGCAACAGCTCATCGTAGAGTCATTGTCGCGTTTTCCAATTGTATTTAGTGAACTCACACACTAGCAGTTTGGCACCCATAATGCTGGTTATCAGTGTTAATGTAAAAACAACAGTGTGGGAAAAACAAAACCTAGCAGTTCTGAATCAAACTTTCAGGGAAATTAATAATGGGAGCACTTCTATTCTGAACAACAAGTGCTGATAATGAATAAAACAAAACATTCTTTCAAACATATCACACAATGCATGCATGCCTTCGACATTAGCACTCTTGTGCTGATATTTTCAGTGGAATCCCGATAAAAAAGTAAATGGGGTTATGAAATCAAACCGAATGCATTTACTCCCTAATGAGCAGACGAAGATTATGGGATCCTTCAGTCAAAATACTCAGAAATTAACTGTGAACGAGCTACGAACATTTGTTCAACTTCACCCTCTGTATCGAAAATGATTGGACACTGAAGGCTAAGAGTCTTTTGACCCATATGTGAGAAAACTGCATGTAGACGAGGAAGCAAATATATCCTAACCCAACGCTGATAGGTAAAAGCTAACAACTGAAAGTCTCACATTGCATCTGGAACGACAGACATCTAAAAACTGAGAAAAAATCGGGAATTTCTATATCACCTTATTAATTCAATTGTTGTTATCAGCTGCTTTATAGGATGAAAGAGAGTTGAAGAAAATCCATTGACCTGGAATTAATAACTCTATTACGACAATAAAGCAACATTGTTGCGGATGGCGTTTCCAACAACGGCACAGTAGATGTGCCCTAGAAACGCGAGCAAGCAGCAATTTTCTGTGTGCCCTCACCCAACTCAAATTAAAATTTCACGCTCTGTAAGGTCACCCTATTGTACAAAGCAAATACTCCTGGTGCAGCCTTTCTTATTATTTCGTTCCCCCTTAAAATGATGCTGTGGTGCGGAAATTGTTGCCGGGCATCGACTACAGAGTTCCGCCATTGTCTGCAGCCGTGACCTGTGACTTTCAGGGACGTGCCGAAAGGAAGCGGGAGTACAAGGGCCTGTGTCGGCAACAGAAGACAGAGGCAACTACTGAAGCAAGCGGCGGGAAGGCATCGTAACTGGAACGCCAGAGGGACAGCCCGTAAATAAGCTCCACGTATTAATTTTATTTTCCAAGAAGTTTACAGTTTTTGACGCTGCTATACAATTTCACCCCAGACAAAGGCTGCTGCCACATCAAATGTTGAGAAAGAGACCGTAGGTATACATGTGAAAGACATGTTTTGTAGCGGTTCTAGGCGCTTGAGTCTGGAACCTCGCGACCGCTACAGTCGCAGTTTCGAATCCTGCCTCGGGCATGGATGTGTGTGATGTCCTTAGGTTGGTTAGGTTTAACTAGTTGTAAGTTCTAGGGGACTGATGACCTCAGATGTTAAATCCCAATGTGTTCAGAGCCATTTGAAGCATTTGAACGTGTATTTGTAGACATTTCACCTGTGTGTATAGCAAATTTCGCCCTGTAGTTTCATTTTCACCCAGCTCAATAGCCGGCCGTTGTGGCCGAGCGGTTCCAGGCGCTTCAGTCCGGAAATGCTCTCCTGCTACGGTCGCAGGGTCGAATCCTGCCTCTGCCATGGATGTGTCTGATGTCCTTAAGTTAGCTAGGTTTAAGTAGTTCTAATTTTAGGGGACTGATCACCTCAGATGTCGAGTCCCATAGTGCTCAGAGCCATTTGAACCATTTGAGTCAGCTCAATATTTATGACGAGGTATTAAATATATATATATATATTGCCTCCTCTCTTCGTCCATGTCCATCTTCTCTCCTCCTTCCCCCTCACTCTCTCCATTTTATCACACTCACCCCAATAGGAGGCTGCTGGTTCTTACCCCCATACCCCCACTGTATTTCTTTCCAGACTGTATTAATAGTTGATATGAGTACTCTATTTGGTTCGAATCGCTCCAAAGGGTTAGTATGAGCTTTTTTCAGGTCTTTACCTGTGTATCCACGTCTCAAACGTATTTCTCGTGTAGATATAGCAAATTTTATCCTGCAGTTTCATTTTCACGCAGCTCAATATTTATGATAACGTACCTCTTAACTATTATCTCTGCAATGATATGATTTTGCAGATACGTCCAGTGCTATATTGATTGGGGCTCCTGTCTGCAAAACGTGTTTTGAACAAAGTTAGTAGCAAAGAAGTAATAAATTGAAACGTCATGCATGATGCGGCAGTTTTCACGCATCTAGTGTTTATGACAGCATATCTCATGAAATGTATGTCGTACAATGTTATATTTTTGTAGCTACATTCAGCGGCAAATGTGGATAGTGTGTGCGAAATGCATTCTGAACAGAGTAAGTACTACAGAAATAACAAATTAACATGTCATACATGATGCCGCACTTTTTCACACATCTCAGTATTTGACGTCATATCTCCTAAACTATGTGTCAAACGATTATACATTTTTGTACATAGAATTACCAACATATGTGAATACTGCCTGCAAAATGTGCTGCGAATAGAATTAGTTATATGGAATTAATAAATTACAATGTCAAGCATGATGCAACATTTTCTCACACATCTCTGTATTTGATATCATGTTTCCTGAACTATGTGTTGTACAGTGATATACTTTTGTAGGCACATTCAGCTGTACATGTGTGTACCGTCTGCGAAAAGTGTGGCGAATAGAGTTAGTACCAACGAACTAATACATTTAAACGGCTTGCATGTTGCGGCAATTTTTCATGTATCTCAGCGTTTATGACATCATATATCCTGACGTATGTGTCATATAATGCTCTAATTTTTTCTGGTACATTCAGTGGTATATGTGAATACCGTCTGCAAAATATGTAACTAATACAGTCAATAATAAAGAAGGAATAAATTAAAACAACATGCTTCAGGCGGCAGTTTTACTGCATGAACGGCTAGAATATTGTAAGCGAGAACCTTTTTTCACTTCATCATTTCGAAGGGGTCGTCAGAGAGAAAAGGTGTCATTAAGGTTTCACATTATGTATAAATTTTGTTCCATGTCTCTAAGTGCTGTTTTTCTCAAACACTGGATGATTCAAGTACAGGTATTCGCGCATCGTGGGATATATTGATTTTTCACCACCCATTCCCGTCCCTTCAGTAGGAAGTGATGACTTCCAAACAGTAAGTGATTTGTATACCAAGTTTGAGTGAAATCGGTCATGTGATTTAGGAGGAGTTGTGAACATACATACGTACATATACCGGTATATGTTTTTACATTTTTGCAGTATGTATGGATTAACTCTCCAAGTTCCGATTTCTAAAAAGTGCAGTGTCAGCTGCAGAACACTACGAGGCAGCCGAGTCAGAACGTGACATACACTCCTGGAAATGGAAAAAAGAACACATTGACACCGGTGTGTCAGACCCACCATACTTGCTCCGGACACTGCGAGAGGGCTGTACAAGCAATGATCACACGCACGGCGCAGCCGACACACCAGGAACCGCGGTGTTGGCCGTCGAATGGCGCCAGCTGCGCAGCATTTGTGCACCGCCGCCGTCAGTGTCAGCCAGTTTGCCGTGGCATACGGAGCTCCATCGCAGTCTTTAACACTGGTAGCATGCCGCGACAGCGTGGACGTGAACCGTATGTGCAGTTGACGGACTTTGAGCGAGGGCGTATAGTGGGCATGCGGGAGGCCGGGTGGACGTACCGCCGAATTGCTCAACACGTGGGGCGTGAGGTCTCCACAGTACATCGATGTTGTCGCCAGTGGTCGGCGGAAGGTGCACGTGCCCGTCGACCTGGGACCGGACCGCAGCGACGCACGGATGCACGCCAAGACCGTAGGATCCTACGCAGTGCCGTAGGGGACCGCACCGCCACTTCCCTGCAAATTAAGGACACTGTTGCTCCTGGGGTATCGGCGAGGACCATTCGCAACCGTCACCATGAAGCTGGGCTACGGTCCTTCACACCGTTAGGCCGTCTTCCGCTCACGCCCCAACATCGTGCCGCCCGCCTCCAGTGGTGTCGCGACAGGCGTGAATGGAGGGACGAATGGAGACGTGTCGTCTTCAGCGATGAGAGTCGCTTCTGCCTTGGTGCCAATGATGGTCGTATGCGTGTTTGGCGCCGTGCAGGTGAGCGCCACAATCAGGACTGCATACGACCGAGGCACACAGGGCCAACACCCGGCATCATGGTGTGGGGAGCGATCTCCTACACTGGCCGTACACCACTGGTGATCGTCGAGGGGACACTGAATAGTGCACGGTACATCCAAACCGTCATCGAACCCATCGTTCTACCATTCCTAGACCGGCAAGGGAACTTGCTGTTACAACAGGACAATGCACGTCCGCATGTATCCCGTGCCACCCAACGTGCTCTAGAAGGTGTAAGTCAACTACCCTGGCCAGCAAGATCTCCGGATCTGTCCCCCATTGAGCATGTTTGGGACTGGATGAAGCGTCGTCTCACGCGGTCTGCACGTCCAGCACGAACGCTGGTCCAACTGAGGCGCCAGGTGGAAATGGCATGGCAAGCCGTTCCACAGGACTACATCCAGCATCTCTACGATCGTCTCCGTGGGAGAATAGCAGCCTGCATTGCTGCGAAAGGTGGATATACACTGTTCTAGTGCCGACATCGTGCATGCTCTGTTGCCTGTGTCTATGTGCCTGTGGTTCTGTCAGTGTGATCATGTGATGTATCTGACCCCAGGAATGTGTCAATAAAGTTTCCCCTTCCTGGGACAATGAATTCACGGTGTTCTTATTTCAATTTCCAGGAGTGTATAATGCAACAACGCATGCATCTTGTGTCCCCGAATTCGTTAAATGTGAGCCACCTGTGATGGTTCAGTGATTTCCTACAAAAAATGCGGCAGAAGCTCCTACAACATATTCCGTGAGACTGACTGTCTATGTTGTGCGAAGGAGCCACTTGGGACATCGGCAGAGAAGATGGAGCGTCTGCAGGAATCATTATCAGCAACCCGAAGAAATCGTATTGCGAACAGAAACATGGAGAGACGCTCTGTCCACTTACACATGTCTACTTTCAGTATGTATTGGAGTTTTCGTGCAGTCGTCTCCAGAAACCTCGGAGACACTTACGGATAACCACAACCACACTTGTGAACATCACAGAATATCAAATTTCCCATGACTCTATTCAACATAGCAGCAAGTACAGTGAACATCAAAGTTATAAATTCAGTTCAGTGAAAAGTGCTACATATAAGGACTTGTGTCCAGAAGTGATTAAAGAAGGGTTAACGTACTGTTCGTGAAACACAGAAAATACACTGCCGTTTGTGAAAACTGCGACACCGAAAAGGAGTTGTCCGAATAGCGCCACACTTGGTGGAAGTGGCGACGGGTGTGCAAGCAATACGTGCTACGTTTTGCAGCGAGGTGGGGTACACGTAGGCGCAACAGAGCACTCTAGTGTCGGTCCGACAGGATCGATGATGCGCCTAATGTAGTCGGTGCAGAGCTGTCACACAAGGTGGGAACAATACAGTGAGTGCCAGTATACCTCGTCGACGTCAAGGGGAGCCGTATCGGCATGTGAGCGAGTTCGAAAGGGGCAGAATTATCGGTCTTCGGAAAACGGAGTTGTCATGCCGTCACATTTCGGCTCGCACAGGGCATGCTGCTACGACAGTGATGCGTGTGTGGAAGCAGCGGATAGAGGAAGGTCGTACGCGGCGACGAGTGGGATCTGGGCCACGGAATATGACCACAGCACAGGATGACTGTCATCTTGTCCGCATGGCCATTGCGGACCGTACAGCGTCATCCACAGCGTTGGCTCGTCTCTGGAGAACTGCAAAAAGTATGAACTTGTGTGCATCGGTGATTAGTCGCCGTCTGCAGCAGGCTGGATTGGTTGCACGCATGCCATTACGTCGGCTTCCATTGTCCAAAAACCATAAGCTCCTCCGACTGCAATGGGCACGTGAACGTCACTGGGGTGCTTAGTGGCAACATGTACTCTTTTCGGATGAGTCCCGCTTCAACGTGTTCTACAGTGATGGCCGCATGCGTGTCAGGCGGTTCAGTGGTGAGTGCAACCGGGAGGGCTGCATTGTGGAGCGGCATACCGGACAAACATTAGGTGTGATGGTTTGGTTCGCCGTTGGTTACAACAACCGATCTCGCCTCATACGTACTGAGGACACTTTGAACAGTAACCGGTACCTAACACAGGTTGTGGAGCCTGAGGTACTCCCCCTGCTTCAGGCATCTCCACAGGCCACATTTCAACAGGACAATGCCTGGCCACATATTGCGAGGAATGTGCAACCTTTCTTCGAAGAGCGGCGGGTACTTTTGCTACCCTGGCTGTACGTTCGCCAGACATGTAGCCCATCGAACATGTCTGGGATATGGTTGGTCGGCACATGGTGCGCCACGGTCCTCCAGTAACTGATGTCACGGATTGGTGGGCTCGGATACAAACTGCGTGGAGGGAAATCCCTCAGGGACTTATTCAGAACCTTATTGATTCAATGCCACGGCGTATAGCAACTCTGATTGCAGTGCATGGTGACCACATGACATACTGAATGGTGCCGGCCGGAGTGGCCGAGCGGTTCTAGGCGCTACAGTCGGGAACCGCGCCACCGCTACGGTCACAGGTTCGAATCCTGCCTCGGGCATGGATGTGTGTGATGTCCTTAGGTTAGTTAGGTTTAAGTAGTTCTAAGTTCTAGGGGACTGATGACCTCAGCAATTAAGTCCCATAGTGTTCAGAGCCATTTGAACCACTTGAATCATACTGAATGGTGGGGTTCAAAGGATATGTAAGGATTTGAGAAGGTAATCATTTGTTACTTATCATGTACCCAACCCGTGGTATTAAATTAATTGAATTCATGCATTTCCTTCTTGGTGTTGGAATTTCCACAAACGGTAGTGTGTAAAAGTAAAATCTAAAAGTGATTCCTTATGCCCAGAAGTAACGAATGTTAAGTTAGCCTAGGTCTGCTTTGAAGCACTACATACATCACTACAAAATGTTAATTGATAGCCAAGCAATTGTTTTTTTCACTGCGTTTCTATACCGCTCAATGCGTCTTACACAATTATTTGAAAAGCGTTTAATTAAAATCAAAAGAAAATTCAGTTGCAAAACTAAATTTTAATTCTAATTTCCAGTTTAACAAATGTATGTATTATAAAATTACAAGCAATTTATTGTACATGTATCTAATTCGAATCCCACCTGCCGTTTTCTGTTGGGTTCATTAACACATCTTTCATAGCCAATGTGTAAAGCGTTGCCGAAAAAGATACGTAGGCTCTCGCTACAGACGTCGTAGTAATAGTAGTCGTCTTTTTATTCGTGAACCAATCTTACAGGAACACTGAACATGATAACAGAAAGGAGTTTAAGAAGAAAAAACATGATTCACATACGCAGTTATCGACGCACTTAGTATAAAAGAGTGATCTACCAACAACATACTTTTCCAGTGCTAGGGTGACTTTTGTGAGTGTGATGATTAGTAGGACGTATTTTGCTCTTTAAGTACAGAAAACAGTTACATTAAAAGTAGCTATTACCTTCAATTTCTGTTCCTATTCAAATGTTTGCTTCACTGTATTAAGTCTGTGATTTTTTTCTCTTAAGTGATTGTATAAGTTTCATTTCGGTCATGTCTGTCCAACTGATGACATTCCTTCATGGAACCAGTCCTATAAAGAAGCCATAGATATTCGAGGTTAGTCAGAGAACCTAAGAAAGTTGTGAAAGCCTTGATTCAGGGAGATCTTAACGTAAAGTCAGGCTGGCGAGCAAAATACGGTCTATGAGGTATAAATAGAGCCATCCAGGATAGTTCGGTTGTTTGGTGAGGTCTACCAAAGTTGAGAGAAAGAATAAGAGGCTTGAAAAAAACTGTTACATTACAATACGTTACGAGTACTCAGGTCGACTGGGTGGAAGCGAGGGGTTGTGCTTTGGGAAGTGCTCAAAGGAAGTCATTCGGGGCCGTTGTGGTTTGTTCAGGTATGAATTACCCGGCAGACAAAAATAATAATACTGTCACACGCTTTACAAATGGTGTAGTTGTTTATAATAAAATACTATCTGAAAAGAATTTACACGGATGTCTAGTCAGATATTGTGCGTAGGGATTTCTGGAAGTTAGTTAGTCATATCGTCCCACGCTAAGACCATTGCACAACAGTAATGAGAATCGTCAGAAGAGGATCCACACGCCGAGCTTCCTGCAGATACAGTTCTACTACGGTATGGATAATAGGTGTAAAATGTGAAATTTCACGGCCAGAAAAGTCACACTTAATAAAATATTCCGGGCAATTAACCCTTGGTGGAATGGATTTCACCTACAAACCCAACGTTCCGTCTCAATCTGCGGAGAACATTTTCAAGCGTTATAGTACCTTCTTTGAGTGTCCGATTCACACAACGGCTCGGTACTGACTACAACAAAATTCCGTTTATGCGTACTCTGGTGCAGTGGAATGACGTCACATAATGTGAGTACCCGAACGTAAGTGGCCGCTGTCGGCTGCCGTCGTCTGCTGTTGCTATGGCGCCATGATGGAAGACTGGTACACATCTTCTTCAGCACCGCGATCCAGGTGTTATTTAGTTTCAGGTTCGCCTTCTGCCCACTGAAATCCCTGGGGAGTTTTGCAGTCTCTATGGCCTTTCTGCATAGAATTTCGTGGTATCGGCTTGTAGCTGCCTATACTTGAATCCTACCAAAATGAATGTGGTTTCCTCGGACTGCAAAGCACATTCCGCAACGGCTAACTTGTCAATCTCCCCCATTCTACAGCAGTCTTTTGTGAAGGCACGGCAGAGAGAAACTACGTCGTTTTCACAAGCGTCCCAACGGGATTAGGCCGTAATTCAGTTTACCGTGGAGGAGGAAGCATTCGGAAGATAAAATTTTTGTATGTACTAGTCGCCAGGAACTAAGATGGTAGCTTAGGTTTGACAGTTTGCCGAAAACCCATCCACATAGATCGTTGTCTGCACCCGGATACGAACCATCACCGACAACCAAAGCGAGGCATCACTAAAGCGTTGGCAGGTAGAACAAGGAACATTTGCGAACCAGAGCTACTTCACGGGAAATTAAAACATGTCACTAATGTATTGCTATTCGGCCGATGAGGTGAAAAGAACATTACGATCGTCGCGCAACAAAATGCGACATCGAAAATTCTACTATCTTTCATTAAAGACGTTACTGACCGTATAGGTAAAATCTTGCAAAAACAGAATATCGAGATAATCTACAAACCCACCAGAAAGATACAGGATCACGTAATACTGGACAAGGATGTTCACAAACCACTGAAAAACGCAGGAATTTAAAGGATTCCATGCAGTTGTGGGAAGACGTACGTGGTCATAGCAAAAAGAACTGTCAAAAAATGACTAGAAGAGCACAAGAGCAAGTATAGAAGGGAGTGGACTGATATTTCAGCAATGCAGCCAGGAGACCATATTCGTTTCGATAGCAGGTCATGGAGATTGTAAAACACCCCAAACATTCGAATGGGAAGAGGGAGTGTATGAAAATGACCAGTCTTCCACCGTGGGATGATAGCAACCGACAACGGCAATTTCCGCTCAGTTACTCAAAGCATATGACGTCACGCTACAGCGCGGATGTACGCGTAAACGGAATTTTACTGCAGTGTAGCGAGCGAAGGTATGAATGGGACATTCAGAAAAGTACTATGCTGAAAGTGTCGTCAGCAGATGTGGACTAAACGTTGGGTTTGAATGTGAAATCCGTCCTACCACGGCATTAATTATAACGATAACAGTTTCATCACAGTGTGTGACTGAAACGGAACGCCATATAGAAACCTACTCTAAAGTAGAAATACACAGGATACTGCGATTCTTGTAGACAAAACGTCTAAATTGCACACAGATTCACTGTGAAAGTATGGCTGTGTATGGAACAAATGCAACAACCCGTCCAGCAGTAGAGAAATGAAGCCAACAGTTTGCTTAGGGCCGCATTGACATTGGTGATGCTGATCGGGAAGGAAGATCTCCGACACTGATCACAGACGTCAAAGTCCAGGCAGTCTTTTCGGCGAGGTGGAAGAGCACCTGGGAGAGTGAGGTGTCCTACGACGGGGACGCTGGCGGAGACATTTTCTAACGGCTCCGTTAACTGACGAGCGGATGTCTGTCGCCGAGGAGCTGAACGTGTGGTATTACCTTCCAGCTGTATTTCATAGACTTGATGACTATGTTTAAAGAGAGTGCCACATACCGGAGCCACTTCGAAGTGTAGTGCGTCATTCAATAAAAGTTACCTGGCGTGCCATAAAAATAAATAACTTACTTTTAAAGTGACCCCTTATACAGTGTGAGTCACTAACTATTGACACCTAGAATAGCTCCGAAAGTATGATAGTAACTCAAAAGTTTGTGGGACAATGTTGTAAGGGACAAGGGGGGCCATAATATGACGTTGGATTTTTTTTGTTGCTAGTTGGGGTTGCCTTAGAGATATGAAGGTCAACTTTGTTTTTTAAATGGGATGCTACATTTTGTACTTATTTTCTGATAGCGGCTATCGAGACGAATCCAATGATATGTAACAGTAAGGTCTTTCAAGGTCAATGAAGGTCCAAGTGGTGGCATGAACGTCCATTTACAGAAAGTGTTCGAAGTGATGACCATTGGTATCACTGCAGTGCTGCAATCTTCTTATCATGGATTGAGTGGTATTCCTTATCACATCGGTGCTTATCGAAGCACATCCTTTGACAATTCTCTCTCGCGTATCTTCAGGTTTAGTGGAACATTTTTATAAACAATGTCTTTTACGAATCCCCACAAGAAAAAATCCAGAGGTGCAAAGTCAGGCGAACGAGCCGGCCACGACACATCTCCTCCGCGTCCAGTCAAACGTTATGGTAATCGTCTGTGCAACTAATTTCTAGCCATCAGCAGAAAATGTGCCGTACACCCATCGTGTTGATTCTACATTCTGTTCCTTGTTCCTACAGGTATTTCTTCAAATGACAGACCTAATGTTTCTTGCAGCAATTTGGTGTACTTCCTACCATTAAGATTTCCTTCGATGAAGTAGATGCCTATAATTCTGTCCTCCATAATCCGGCACCATACATTCACGACCACGGATTTTTAGATGCCCAATAATATATGTCATGTAAATTAACATTTCCATGATTCGAGAATGTAGCCTCGTGAGTAAATAAAATCAAATAAATAAATGTGTAATCCCTCTGAATCTGAAGCTGAGCCCATCGGCAGAATTCAGTGCGACGCATACAGTACGTACCAGTTAATTCTTGGTGGAGACTGATATGGTAAGGATAATATTCATGGCGATGCCGAACACGAACAACACTATTCTGGCTAGTGCCAGATTACGTTGCGATTTGGCTCGAACTAACACAATGACTTCAAACCACAGTGGCAAGAGAAGCAATTTCCGTTTCCTCGCTAGTAACTTTCCTTTGTCGGATACATTTCCGATGCGTTTAAGATCCAGTTGTTCTCAATTTATCAAACACATATGTAAATGTATGACGTGTAGGGTGATTACGTTGAGGATACCTTTCAGTGTATAACTCTCTAGCTCTCACCGAATTTCGTTCGCATTCTCCGTAACTGAGAAGGATACCGACTTGTTCTTCGAAATAATACCTCATTCATATTAGCTTGATTCGACAATACTAGTATTGTTGTATTGCGAAACCACCGAATGGTGTTTACATGTCAATGACACTTAGATGGGTACGCCGTATTGGTCGAATATTTACTATTTGCACGATATAAGAGAGAGAATTGTCAGTGCGTGTGCTTTGATAAGTGCCGAAGTGATAAGAAGTACCACTCAGTCCATGATAAGAAGATTGCAGCACTGCATTGATACCAATGGTCATCACTTCGAACACCTTCTGTAAATGGACGATCATGCCACCATTGTGACCTCCGTTGAACATCAAAGACCTTGCTGTTACACATCATTGGATTTGTCTCGATAGGCGCTATCAGAAAATAAGTACCAAACTGTAGCTTCCCATTTTAAAAACAAAGTTGACCTTCATATCTCTGACGCGACCCCACCTAGTAACAAAAGTCATATTATGGCCCACGTCGTCCCATGCAACTGTTGTCCCACAAACTTTTCAGCTCTTCCCACACTTTCGCAGTTATTCCTGGTGGCAATAGTTAGTGTCTCTCTCTCTCTCTCTTCTCATCGATCAGAGGCCCTGTAGACCACGCGCTGCATTAAAGGTCTCTTCCACCCACCGCCTTCTACCGCTCACAGTCTCTCTCCACCCTGCGGAAATTCCTAATACTGCGATGTCTTTATCTATGTCTTCTTCGCACCTTGTACGAGGTCGGTCCAATGGTCTTGTTGCCTGGAGAGTTCTTTTAAATGCTTTCTTAGTGATTCTATTGTTTTCCATTCTAGCAACATGTCCAGCCCATTATAGTCTCCTACTTTTTAAATTCTGGATGATAGTGGGTTGCTTCATTAACAGATAAATTTCATTGATCTTTCGAATTCTCCGTACGCCATTCTCCAATACAGGTCCCCAGATTTATCTCATTACTTTTCTTTCGAAAACATTCAGTTTTCTCTTTCATTCCTTGTAAGCGTCCAGCTTTCTGAACCGTACAGTACTTTAGGGCATATGAAAGTGTCGTATATCTTCATCTTTGTGGTGATTGACAAACCTTTACTTTTGAGTGGGTTGCTTAGTGAGTACAAACATCTTGAGTTAGTGACTCACTGTGCGGAATACAATATGAATAAGTCACAAATATGAACTGGCAAGTCGTACAAATATATGAGTGTAACTGTGTGCTTGTGGAATAGAAAGACCACACAAGCGTAGGAAAAGCAGGTGATAGACTCCCTTCATTGTTATGATATTGGCAAAATACAGTCGGTCAGCGAAAGAGACTGATTGCGAAACAATGCCAAATCAAACCCCTTTCAGCTGTTTAAATTTCAAACCACTATTTTATTGGGCTACCAGTTTCGGAGATATATTACGCCCTCTTGAGACCAATGTGTACAGACAACAATGGTAACAGTATGACAGATAACAAAAGGGGGTAGTGGAAGTCTCATATACAGTGCTAATATGTAGTAACGTGACAGTACTGAACTGTACGGGAGGCTATATCAAAAACTAATGAACAAAATAAGGGAACAGTTGCATACTGTACTGCCATAAACTAGGGAGCAAAATATGTGGTCATATAATCATAAAAAAGAACCTACTAACCGGAGGTCAATATTGTGTGTTATGCATAGATAATCAAAGTATAGTGCTAATGTTATGCATAGACAATCAAAGTATAGTGCTAATGCAATGCTCTCGAAACAACTGAAGAGTACAGACTGAAGTTAAAATATTTGATTACATGTTGTCGTATACGAGTACTAGTAAAATATGAACCAAATGTTGATGGTGTTGAGACACGAACCAGCCACAAATTTATTTTCAGTTCTTTTATTCAAAAGGTACCGCTGCCGGTATCGAATCATTACGATTCGTCTTCAAACTGTTTTCATGCTTTCATTACAACTTGTGGTGCGTTTTTTTTTACAGATTAATTGTCTTAAAATATAAATAATACATAATCATAAGCACGCCACACAGATGGTTGCGTTACAGATTTGTATTAGATGTGGCTTACGTGAAATGTTGGTTTGGAGTGTCTGTTTTCATAGTTTTCGTTCAACAGATTTGAATATGTTCCCACGGCATTCTTATCGTTGCACACGTAAATTTTTCTCACTGAACACCTTAGATTTGTCACAGAATATATTTTTAACACGCACCACATGTTTTGATACATACAAAGTGCTTACAAACATATGAGTGTCAAAGATGCTATGATATATCGCAACATTATAAAGGTGTCCCATGTTTGGAAAAAGATCATATAATCATTTATGCAACTGAAACGCCTTTTACACTATTATAGAGGGACATTGATTTTGTGAGTTTTAGAGCGAATACTGTTACATTAATTATGAGGTTGTACCAATTTTTTTAGTACTGTATTGGTAAGACAGTACATTATTCATTTACATTTAGCATCATGAGAATTGTAGTAACATATAAATTTGCTACTTAATCTGCAAATAGGTGTAGGAATGTTATTTGCTTTGGAGGGTGGTAAATAATTTTTGAAAATTTTTCAGGAAAGAGGTAGAGAGATAGTCTGGGGTGCTGTTTTTGTGTGTGTATATTTCAATTTCTTCTAATATATTCATAGTGGCTCCTTTTTGTGCTAGATGTAAAATTTTTAAGTTGTTCTCGGTGTTTCTCAGTGAATGGTTTTCTTCAGCAATATGGGCTGCAAATGCAAATTTGTTCAAGTTGCCCAGCCTTAAAGCATCAATGTGTTCTTTGTAACTAACTTCAAAACTTCTGCTTGTCTGTCGAATGTATAATTTTGGGCATGTATCGCATTTGAGTTTGTATATTCCTGATTTACCGTAGAGACTCTTGGAGGTATTTACATCATGGATTACTTTTTGTTGTAACTTATCATTTGTGGAAAAGCTGATTTTGATATTTTTCTTTTTAAACAAGTTTGTTATTTGGTATGATAATGGGCCTATGTATGGGAGAATAGCATACTTACGTTGGGCTTCTGTGGCACACTGATGTGGCTTTGAGTGCATGTTGTGTGAATTGCTGTGAAGTAAATCTGTGGTTTTTGTTTTATTTTGTTGTGGAGTTTTTCTATTATTGTGGGTTTATATCCGTTATTACGAGCAGCTGTTCTAATTATATTGATTTCATTTTGTTGGTCTGTGACGCTCATTAGTACTTTTTTAATTCGGTGTACCATGGCTCTAAAGTATACCACATTTGGTGGTGGGGGTGGTGAGATGAGTTGTCAATACTGACATCTGTGGTGGTAGGTTTTCTGTAAATACTAAATTGCTGTTTATGGTTACTATTGCAAATATTCAAGTCAAGAAAGTTAATGCTTTTATTAGTTTCATGTTCAACTGTGAATTTAATATTTTTGTACATTTTGCTTAGATCTGCTGCTAATGTATCAATTTCATTGTATGTACCATCAAAAAGCAAGATTGTATCATCACCACATCTTCTGTAGTAGATTATTTTGTTCGAGATGTGCTAGTTGGTTGAGAAGAATTTTTGTTCTATATGGTTGATGTAAATATCAGCCAATATCCTAGCTATTTCCCACTGCCAAACCATCATGTTGTTGGTACAGTTTGTTGTTGAAGCTAAAGTACTTATGCTCTAGAATAAGTGAAAGTATTTCTGATTTCATAGATCTCTGCAATACTAATTTTCTTATATCCAAGCAGATTGTTGCTTATAATGTTAATAGTCTCTTTGACAGGGATGTTCATGTATAGGTTGACTGTGTCTAGTGATGCTAATTTAGCTGTTGGTGGGATATGGATGTCTTTCATTACGTTTATGAGTTCATGTGTGCTATGTATGGTGTAGTTATTTTCAAATGGATAGTATTTCGTAATAAGGTCATTTAGTTTATGGCTTATGAACTATGCAGGGCTGTTTCTTGAGTTAACAATCGGGCGAATGCGACAATTTTCTTTATGAACCTTTGGCTGTGCACGCAGTTTTGGTGCTGAGGGACTCATTGTTGTGCAGTTAAGTATTTCATATTTGTTCAGTAAAAAGATACAGTTTTATTGTAGCTTATGGAGTTTAGTTTGGAACTTAATTTCTGTGATATTGTTGCTATGGAAAAATTGCAAGGTTTTCTCTATGTATTCTCTTTCATGCATTACGATTAAAGAATTTCCTTTGTCAGCTTTCACTATAAGTGCTTTACTTTCAGATAGTCTGCTGTTAATATTTTTCAAATCCTTAAGATCAGTGTTTTTGCGGGTATTATTTGTTTCTAGCTGTTTCATTATCAGTTTATTTGTTTTGTATGCAAATGCATTTTCTCACTTGTGTCCAGTTTTGCTGTATCACATGCAAGTTTTGTGCTTACTATGAGGTTTTTAACACTGTGATTATTGAGGTTTGCTCCAAGATTATGCTTGAGACCTTTATTTAATAAAGTAAGTTCACTGTTGCTGAACTGGGTGTCAGTTGTATTAATAACACTGTCAAAAATTCCGTGTTTGCTTAGCTGTTTGTTTTTATCCCACTCGGATTTGTTCACAGATTTTAAGGCTTCTATTTTCTTTTTGTGTATGGATAAGATAATCTTTGGTTGTTCATCTACTTCATCGTCTATGTGCTGTAGGATGTGTGAAAATTGTAAGGGTGACAGGCTGTGTCCTAGCTGCAGATGCAAGTTGTACATGACATTGTTTAAGTTGTCTTTTTTCTTGTATTGTATTTTTATCTCTGTTTTCAGCCATATATTTTAACAATTTAGCTTAGAAAACCTGACAGCTTTGGTTTTGCAGTTAACTTTGACTTTGACATATTTCGGAAACGTAAAAAAACGTACCACATGTTGTAATGAATGCATGAAAACAGTCTGAAGATGAATCGTAATTATTCGAAACCGGTAACGGTACCTTTTGAATGAAGGAACTGAAAATAAATTTGTGGCTTGTTGCTATCTCAACACCATCAACATTTGTCTTCAAATAACAACCACGGTCTCCAACCATGTCATAATATGACAAAATTAGAAATATAATCCATTTACTCTAATGACCTACATAACTCTCTGTATCATCATGTGCCATATACTAATAATAACTAATAAAACGAAAATGTAAAGTTAAATCCATACAGTTTAACAGTCACAGACTCAAAAGATCCAACTTACTTAATAAAACATTTTTTATGAACCAAACTACGAATCTAATGTAATACACCGTAACGAATTCCCACTAAGCAGTAAGTATTGAAGTAATGTAAAAGGTCGACACTGGTAACTCTATAAAACAGCACTTTGGAAATTTTGATGGCTGATAGGTGTTCGATTTCACATTCTATACTGAACAGTCGAGGTCTCGCAACCACCTCTGCAAAGGTGTACGTACAGAGATTACGAAAGACTCATCAACCCTTCTTTAGAACGTTGCTCAAATGTGAGGGACCCATACCAGATACGATTAAGGGGTAAATTTTAACATATGCGAAGAGGACAGCAAGAATGGTCACAGGTCTGTTTGACTCACGGGTGAGAGTCATTGAATTGCTGCATGATCTGAACTGGCAAACGTAAAAAGATACACCTCCGCTTGTATACTGCGAAAGCCTACTTATAATGCCATGAGACTCAATCTTAAGTTCAAATGGTTCAAATGGCTCTGAGCACTATGGGACTTAACATCTGTGGTCATCAGTCCCCTAGACTTAGAACTACTTAAACCTAACTGACCTAAGGACATCACACACATCCATGCCCGAGGCAGTATTCGAACCTGCGATCGTAGTAGTCGCGCGGTTCCGGACTGAGCGCCTGAACCGCTAGACCACCGCGGCCGGCCAATCTTAAGTAATGAATCTAGGGATACACCTCAGCATTTACGTAGTGGTAGACTAATTACAGCACCCACAGAGGCATTAAACTGTCATTCCTCGCTCCATACTCGAATGTAATGAAAAAACTGGGAAGCACCAGCTGTTGTATAATCTTCTCAGTACCTTGCAGACAATCTGTGTACGTAGCTGTTCGACGATATACAGTTGTCTGCTCTAGACTCTACAGTCTGACTGCTGTGCCTGACATTTCGTACGGAACACGGAAACAGCCGGCAGTATGCTGGTTCTCTGCTGTGGGGTGGAGTGGCCAGAGAACGATGGGACGGCCTCCCCGGGTAGGCGGCGGTATCGGAAACCGTTGTCCGATAAATGCGGCAGCGGCGGTAATTTATTAGAGGCAGGCCAGTGCGCGTCCCGTTCCGTCCCACCGGGAGCCCCAAGAACGGCCGCTCCGTGTCCCCCTACCCTCGTTCCCTGTCCTTACAAATTGCTGCCCCGCTCCGAGACTCTGCAGACAACGCCGTACCGCGGTGGTTACCGCCACTCTGAGGGTGATGGACGACGCCCGTGGTGCCGCTCTCAGACTAAATCATGTCCCTCTGTGCCCATCTTTTGAGAGATGTTTGAGGTACCTCGGAAAAATGTCAAATCGAACACCGTACAGCTGCCTAAATTCCCAAACAGTTATTTTATTGACCTTCCAGTTTCTGCGATATATTACGCCATCTTCAGGTCCCCTGACCGACGTGTAGGAATCGAGGTTGGAATCTTCCTATGCGTCAGTCATGGGGCCTGAAGTTGACTTACTACATCACCGAAACTGGTGGCCAAATAAAATAACAGCTTGGAAATCTAGACGGCTGAAAGGTGTTTGATCTGCCATTCAATTCATGTCTCCTTCAGTGTGACTAAAATTTGTAATTACGCTGATGGAAAATAAATCGCAACATGAAGGAGGAGCTATAAGTCATAAATGAAAGTTCGTGGGCGTGTTTCTACCTCTGAAATATAATTATTAAAATTTTTGCGGCAGTCACATAACAGTGGCGATAGTATCGTAACTATGGGGATACAAGTGAGACTGGCTTTAAAAATACACTGTACAGTTGAGAGCGTCAGCTACCTTTGAAATTTGACGCGGTCAGCTGATGTTAATCAAGACAGCCTCTAAGGTGACAAACAAGCCATTATCAACATCTCACTGCATTTGAACGAGGTCGTATAATAGAACTTCCTTCTGCGATGCTACATCAAGAATTGGCAGGAGTCTAGCGAAAGTACATGATTGCTGGCAGCGCTGGTCATGAGAATCTACAGTCGTAAGAAGACCAGGCTGCGGACGTCCACGTGGCTCTTGCGAGAGGGAACACCACTGTTTTCGGCGTGGGGCACTGGCCCATCTTACTGCATCTCCTGCAGAAATTTTGTGCGGCAGTAGGCACCACAGTGACACCACGAACTGTTCGGTTACTTGAAGAACCGCTCCGAGCCAGACGCCCTGGGGCGAACAGTCTGCTGATCCAAAACCAACGCCATTTGCGACTTCAGTGGTGTCAAGTGAGAGCTCATTGGAGGGCCAAGTGCAAGCCTGTTGTGTTTTCTGATTAAACCTGGTTCTGCCTCGGCGCCTGTGACGGCCGTATGTTGGTTAGAAGGAGTCCAGTTGAGGGCCTCCAACTAAACTGTCAGAGTGCCAGACACAATGGACTTACAACAGGGGTTATGGTCTGAAGCGCGATATCGTATGACGGCAGCAGCACTGTCGTGGTTAGCCACGCATACTGACGGCAATCCGGTACGGCAGTCTGGCGATTCGACCTGTTGTGTTGCCATTCATGAAAGGCATGCCAAAGAGTGTTTATCAACAGGAAACGATCGCCCACATACCTTTGCTGTAGCCCTACATGCTCTACAGGGTGTCCGTATGTGGCCTTGGCCTTTTCGACCACCAGACCTGACTCCAGTCTAACACATACGGGACATCATCAGACGCCAACTCCAGTGTCAGCCACAAACACCATTAACCGTCCCTTCCCTGGCAGAACAAGTTCTACAAACTCGGAACTCCATTCTAAAAACTGACATCCGGCACCTGAACAACACAATGTATGCACGTTTGCTTGTTTGCATTCACCATTATGGTGGTTACACCGGTTATTAATGGATCAGCACTTCATATTTGCAATGGCTTATCTCGCCTTTACATTAACTTCCGATCTTGCTATGTTAATCACTTAAATGTCCTACCTAAATAAAAGCATTCCCGAAGTATCACTACTCTACATTAACTGTTTTACAGTGGTGCAAATTTTTCCCGTCAATGTACTATATACATCTGTTTATAAGGGATGTCATTATGGTTTATGTTTCAACCTAAAAAAGACAAGTTTTACACCAAAAAGATAAATTTTCGTAACTACACATCTCTACAACGCTATTAGACATTGAAATCCCACTGCCGCAGTACAGTAGGACGTCGTTAGAGGACCCAAATCAAAATTACGGTACGCATTTTTCTACTTCTTAAAACAGGCCAATGCAATCGCATAAATTAAATCAGTCGATGCCAGATTCTTTGTAGATGAATCGTCCGACACTACTTTTAGACGAAATCTCGCGATGTTCAATTTTTGTGCAAAAAGTCAGTTTTACATTATTTTTGTTCTGATCTGCTACTTCGTTATCCATTTTATGAATTATGAAAACATGATATGGACTCAGATAATCCAGTCGTTCCCAGGCGGTGCATATTTCCTTGAAAAACTATAGTTTCTTCCTTATCTTTTTAGGCCCTGTCTGTTATAAAATTGGCTTTCCTTTAAGGACCAACGTAAAGATAGATTTTCATACCAGAAAATCTTGGGTTACTTTTACGTCATGGCCTTGATGACAGGACTGGCCAATTTAAAAAATCTGGAGCATACTAAATTAACTGTGGCTCGTCTGACGGCATGTACGCAGGACAGACTTAAGGGATTTTCCTACACGTTTTAGGAAACTCACTTATGGAAACAACAGTGCCCTCGGTTCACATTTAAAAATGAAGCCTATGTACTACCATCTATTACTCACAACTTGGAAGTCTTGCTTACTAAGCCTAAAGGACCACCTTTGGTATGTTCATTTTAATTCATGTTCTTTTGAACTGTTGTCAATTAATTATTTGTTAACTGTTTTGAATAGTCTTCTAACACACGACTTTTGTAACCTTTCTGCGGATTTCTGAAGATGAGTTTACTGGAAGCGCGTAAATACTGGGACGTTGTTGAATATCAGATGACAAAATTTTACTTCAGCAATCATAACAACTTTGCACAAAATAAAAAAGTCTAATTTTAAAAATTCTCGTTTGCCTTCATGTGACTACGTCATACCTCAGATTCATTCCAAAAATGTCATCATCCTGATATTTAAGACGACTAATTGAAATAAAAATAAACAGAATGTATAATGTAAATAGTTAATGTGACAACTATTGTATGAAATAGGAATTTCATACATATTGTGAAAAACACAGATAATGTTAGCTTACTAAACGTACTCAGGTACATATCTCTGACTTCTCCATTCTTTGGGGTCGTTATTCGCACGATTAGTGCAAGTAGTTAGTTGAACATTGGTTTCGAGAAGAAAAGGAGATTGAACATATTGCTCCGAAATATTTAATTAATTACTGTCATAAGACTGAGAAATCAAATCCGTTTATACGGAACTGTATATGAAACAGATGTCAGATATTAATGGTATTGAAACAAAGAGTTCTTAAGAAAATGGGCGATGTTAAAATAGCATTAATGTTTTCAGTCATTTCGAGACAAAGACCCGGATCAACTAATTTCAGATCTTGAAGAAACTGAGTGCACCCGTGGACGACTGTAGCCATTGCAAACAATATGTACTGAACAAAGTATAACAGCCACACAACGTTATTATCATCCAGGGAGCTTGTACAAACATTTTCAGATTGTTTTTTTGGCCGTTTCACTCTCAAATATACGTGGAAAAAATGAACAAATAATTCTTTCCGTGCGAGCAGTAATTTCTCTGATTTTATGAAGATGGTAATTTTTCACTGTGAAAGTGGGAGTCAACAAAATATTTTCGCATTCAGAGGCGAAATTTGGTAGACTAGCCGAAATTTCGTGGGAACATCTCGCCGCAACAACGAACGCTTTTCTTTAACGGTTGCCACCACAACTCGCTTATCACATCCGAGACAGTCCCTCTCCTGTTACACGCTAATACAAAACGTTCTCGACTTCATTGTACTTTTTCAGTAGCCTCCGTAAGTTCCATCTGGTATAGATCCTGTACCGCCCAGTATTACACCAAAGGAGAGTGGATAAGCGTAGTGTAGGCAGTCTTTTTAGTAGACATGTTGGATCTTAAAAGTGTTCCGCCATGAAACCCAAGTCTTTGGTTCGCCTCGCCACAACATTATCAAAGGAGTACTTCACAATTAATGTTACACAACTCTAGAGGATATAGAGGGGGCTCAATAGATGAAGTTTTAGATAGGGATCCATGTCCGCAAACGTCATCCAACGACGCTACAGAGCGTTAAAGCTACAGACGCCGGGGCCGGAAAATGTACACTGAAGAGCCAAAGAAACTAGTATGTCTTCCTAATATCGTGTAGGACACCCACGAACCCGCAGAAGTGCCGCAATACTACCTGACAAGCACTAAACTAATGTCTGAAGTAGTGCTGGAGGGAACTGACACAATAAATCATGCAGCGCTATCCATAAACCCGTAAGAGTACGGGGGGCAGAGATCTCTTCTGAACTGCACGTTCCAAGGCATCCCAGGTATGCTCAATAATATTCATGTCTTGGGAACTTGGTCGCCAGCAGAATTGTTTCAACTCAGAAGAGTGTTTCTGGAGCCACTCTGTAGCAAATCTGGACGTGTGGGGTGTCACATTGTCCTGCCGGAATTGATCAACTCGGTCGGAATGCACAATGGACATCAAAAGATGCAGGTGATCAGAGAGGATGCTTACATACATGTCACCTGTCAGAGTCGTACCTAGGCATATCAGGGGTCCCAACCCACTGCACATGTTCCACACCATTACAAAGCCTCCACCAGCTCTAACAGTCTCCTGCTAACATGCAGGGTCCATGGATATATGAGGTTGTTTCCATGCCTGTACACGTCCATCCGCTTGATACAACGTGAAAGGAGCCTCGTCCAACCAGCAATATGTTTCCAGTCCTCAACAGTCCAATGTCGGTGTGTACGGGCCCAGGAGAGGCGTAAAGCTTTGTGTTGTGCAGTCATCAAGGGTACAAGAGTGGCCCTTCGGCTGCGAATGTCCTTATCGATGATGTTTCGCTGAAGCCGGCTGCGGTGGGCGAGCGGTTCTAGGCACTTCAGTCCGGAACCGCGCGACTGCTATGGTCGCAGGTTCGAATCCTGCCTCGAACATGGATGTGTCGTCCTTAGGCTAATTAAGTTTAAGTAGTTCTAAGTTCTAGGGGACTGATGACCTTAGATGTTCAGCCCCATAGTGCTCAGAGCCATTTGAACCATTCGAACCATTTGTTTCGTTGAATGATTTGCACATTGACACTTGTTGATGGCCCAGTATTGAAATATGCAGCAGTTGGCGGACGGGATGCGCTTTTGTCACGTTGAACGTTTCTCTTCAGTCGTCGTTGGTCCCGTTCTTGCAGGGTCCTTCTTCGTCCGCAACGCTGTCACAGATTTTATGTTTTACCGGATTCCTGATATTCACGGTACACTCCCGAAGTGGTCATACTGGAAAATCCCCACTTTATCGCTACCTCGCAGATGCTGTGTCCCATCACTGATGCATGGACTATAACACCAAGCTCAAACTCACTTAAAACTTGATAAACCTGCCTACATAACAACTTCTTCAGACTCTTGTTGTCTTATGTATGCGTCGCCGACCTCAGCGCCGTATTATGCCTATTTACATATCTCTGTATTTGAATACGCATACCTACACCAGTTTCTTTGGCGTTTCAGGTTGTGTATATACAGGGTCATTCCGTGATGATGTTACAGACCTGCTAGGATGATAGAGGAGGATAAATGAATCATCTTGAGGTAAGGTTCCCTGTACCGGAAACGAAAGAGTCGAAAGTTACAAGTGAAAACCGTTCTTATACCTCCGACAGTGGAATAATTATACAGGTACTCTTGTTGCTAAGATTGTATGGAAGGTAAGTTTCAGAGATGGTAGTGTGGACAAAAAACTGAAAAAAACATGGTCTCTAAAATGCACACCATAAGAGCTTTGAGCACCTGTTCACCTTCACTATTTTGAAACACATTTCTTCTACTGAACAAATGCCCGCAGGTCTTAAGATAGGTATTTTAGACCCAATTTTCAGAATAAAAAAAATGGTTCAAATGGCTCTGAGCACTATGGGACTCAACTGCTGAGGTCATTAGTCCCCTAGAACTTAGAACTAGTTAAACCTAACTAACCTAAGGACATCACAAACATCCATGCCCGAGGCAGGATTCGAACCTGCGACAGTAGCGGTCTTGCGGTTCCGGACTGCAGCGCCTTTAACCGCATGGCCACTTCGGCCAGCTTTCAGAATAAATTTTTTTCTTGTTTTGATCCATACTAACATCTATAGAAGTTGCCTACCCTACAATATTAGCAACAAAACTGTACCAGTACATGTTTTCCTCTTTCAGCGGTGTCACAACGGTTTCCGGTTATAACTTTCGACTCGTTCGTTTCCCGTAGAAGAATCCTTACCTGAAATTGATACAGTCATTCTTCTCCATCGTTCTCGAAAGTCTGTAACATCGTTACGGAATCACCTTATACACTGTATATAAACATTTACAAGCGCCGGCGACTTTCACTCTCGCGCTCCTTTGCGTCATTGGATGATGCTCCCCGATGTAGGTTCCCAATAAAATCTGATCTACTAAGTCCACATTTACAACCTCTACAAGTGTGTAATATGAATTGCGATCGCTCTAATTTAAGTAGCTCGTAATTCTAATCCCCACTCATTATTCAAGGTCAACTGCCACGCGATTCTCATATTTTCTGTACGTCTAAATCATTTTGTAATTCGTATGGATCTTCTGACACGTTTACATCACTAAACAACATCTACATGTGCAAACCCTCCAAACTCATCCCTAAATTATTTATAATAATAAAGAACAGAAGACGGCATATAACCCTTTCTCTGGGAACCCTAGTTATCACTTCTGTTTCCCTCAAACATTACCCGTTAGTTACTACGAACAGTGACCTTTCTGACGGCAAATCACGGATCTAGTCGCATATCTGCAGTGGTATTCCGGAGGCACTGAATCTAATTAGTAGTCAGTAGTGAGAAACAGCGTCAGAACTGCTCTGGAAATCTAGATACATAGAACCAACTTGAAATCCCTCGTTGATAGCACGCCTTACCTTTTGTGAATAAAGAGCCAATTATGTTTCGCAAGAACGATATTTTATGAATCTCCGCTAGCTACGTCTCAATAGACGCTTGTCTTTCAACGATATTCCGAATGCCATCAAACGCTGTGGAGCGGATGGTATTTTTGGTACCACAAACTGTTCACCCCTTCCCTGTTCCACTCACGAATGGCGAATGTGAAGAACGAGTGTCGCTAAAGCTTTATATTAGCTGCTATTTTCCTCATGAAGTTATAGTTTCTCCGATTTACTCGTCGCTGTCACTTCACAAGATGTATATGAGAGGAAATAATACTTTACCCGACTCTTCCCCAGAATGTAGTCTCTCAGAATTTCAACACTAATCCTCTCCGTGATGCAAAGCGCCTCTCTTGTAGCGTCTGTCACTGGAGTGTGTTGAGCATCCTTCTAATGCTCCTCGTGCACTGAACGACTCTATGACAAAATGCGTCGCACTTCGTTGCATCTTATCTACCTCTCTTATTAATCCTGATTGTAAGAGTCCCAAAGTGCTGAGCAGGACTCGAGACTTACTCGGAAAAATGTTTTGTAAGTGGCTTCTTCAGTGGATCAGTCGCATAGCTTTAAGATTTTTCCTCTGATATATAAGAATATACAGCCTACAGTTGCAGGTTAACTTTATCGTTTACCTAGGTTTCAACGTTAGTAATAACGTCTTCTTCAGAAGATAAGTTATTATTTAAGTTAACCTGCAACTGTAGGCTGTATATTCTTATATAAACAATATCAGTTGCTGTCGCTGCATAAAAATGTAAAAAAAAAAGATTTTTCTTCTGAGTCTCATCTTAGGCGAATAGGGCGTCTGCTTTGCCATAGGTCTGTACACAATATGATACTGATACTGCACAAGCAACAAAGCCCAAAGTTGCAGTTTTTGAGCAGTGTGTGTAGGAACCGGCTTTGACAAGAAGCACTGCACTGCAAAGGCTTATGATATGTCACTAAATAGAACTAGCAACGATACAAATAGTGATGGAATTTGGTCACACCATACACAGTAGCGAGAGGCTGTATTTCTATCTGAGAATAATTGCACTGAGTCTGAGCGTGCAACTTTGAGGAGAAAGCAATAGGTCTGTCTTCTTCGTAAAAGCACAGCACCAATTCCGTAGGAAGAAGCGTCGACTTGCAAAACTACCGGTTTGGCAAGGTCAAAATGCTCTAGACGTCTGTCACTAAGCAAGGCATTTTTGAGTTCCTGAAATGCGCCTTGACAGTCTTTAGTTCACACAAAAGTTACACTTTTCCAACACAAGCGATGCAATGGAGCCGCGATCTAAGCGGCATTCGGTATGAACCGCATGTAGTAAGTCATCTTGCCTATTACTGACTTCAGTTCAAACACATTGTGAGGAACAGGCAGGTCACGGATTGCAAGCAAATGAGATTGGAGGAGTGCACACCCCGGCTGTTTATCACGTGATCTATGTACTGTAGTTTAATTTGAAAAAGTCACACTTTCCGAGACAGCACTTGAGTCCCGCTTCCAACAACATTCGAAAAAGAGTAGGGAAATTGGTAATGTGTTCCTCTGGTGTACGACCTGAGACGACAATATAGTCGAGGTAGTGTGAGCAAAATAGCACTTTTTCAGTCAGCTGTACCAAGTAATGCTGAAAAATGGAGATTGCGAAAGTACTGCCGAATGGCAAACGAAAATATTTGGATAGTCCTAGGGTTGTATTTACAACAAACACTTTCTGTGATTCTTCATCCAATGGGATTCACAAGTATGCGTCGCGAATATCCACCTTAGAAAAGTAGCGTCCTGCAGCAAGCCTGTCCATCAGTTCCTCAGGGCGAGGTAACGGATAAGTGTCAACTACTGCCTGTGAGTTGACTGTAGACTTGAAGTAAACACAAATGCTAATGCGACCAGACGCCTTAGGCAATGAAACGAGAGGACTAGCAAATTGACTAGCTTGAATAGCAGAAATTACATCATTATCTTGCAATTCTTTCAATTCGCTGACTACTTTGCTTCTGAAAGCAATTCTAACAGGACAGAGTGGGCCCAAAAAAACTTAAGCTCTGCGTTGTCTGTCAATGTAAAATGCGCTACGAAGTTAGTAGCATTTCCTATTCCTTCAGAAAATAGTTCAGGAAATTCTTTAAGCTGATATGTAGAGTACATTGTCTTGGATGCTAACGCCAAACAAATCAAAGGCATGTAATATGTTCTCATTGTTCTCATTGTCTCTTGATTTCAATACAGTAAAATTCACTGTCCTTGTGTGAGATTTGTAGACGGCAGGAAAAACTACACTTTCCAAGCACTGGTATTGGTTGTCGGTTGTAAGCAGTAAGGTGCTTGCTAGAATTAGAAAGGCATGGTGAGCCTAACTGTTCGTAACGATTAAACAAAGTTACTGAGGCACTTGTGTCTAACTGGAAGTTCACACGTCGGCCATCAATTCGTAATGAGACAAATAGTTTGTTAGAACGTCGTTGCACAGCACTAGGCCGAGAAAGAGGCACTACCTTTAATCCTACTTTTTCAGAACCTGTTGTAGGTTTAGAAAACACAACGTTCACTGCATTTGCACAAACCTGTTTTTTCTTGGAGCGGGCAAAATCGGAGTTTTTTTTTTTTTTTTTTTCCTTATGGGACTTAACTGCTTAGGTCGTCAGTCCCTAAGCTTACACACTACTTAACCTAAATTATCCTAAGGACAAACACACACACCCATGCCCGAGGGAGGACTCGAACCTCCGCCGGGACCAGCCGCACAGTTGGCGTGTTTGTGCCGTTGCTATCAAACTTCTTGGACATGGCCTTTTTTCCACACGTGTAACACGTTGCGTTACGTGACGGGCAATCCCGTCTTTTATGGCGTGCAAAACATCTAGCACAAGATTTCACTACATTCACAGGTCTGTTTACACGTCTACGTGGCTGTCCGCGTGGCTGTGTACGCACTCAATGTTGTAGCTGCTTGGGGCGGTCGCGAGCAAGGGGCGACTCGACTCGACAAATCGGGGCCTGGTCAAACTTATCGGCCGCTACGGCACCCGAATCATATTGCTCTAAGATGTGCAATACCTGAGGAAGTGCTGGATCAGACTACTGTAAGGTCTGTTCCCGTACTCTACTATCTGGGACACTGAATGTTACTGCATCCCTAATGTAACACCTCCGTTTATTTATTCCGACCTGATCTGATCGAATAGCAGCCCAATATTTATTATTAATATGACCGTGTACCTAATGGGGCTGGTAATTGGAATTGACTGCTACGGAAGTTGTTACTTTCCAGTTCGTCCTGTTCAATACTGTAATAATGAAATGTCTGGTAACAAGAAAAACACCAACACAGTTTCACTAATTACGAACCTATATTCTTCTCAAAAACACAAAAAAAGGAGACAGCCACTGCCTTCATCATACATATCTAATTACGGCTAATCTCAGCACAGGCTTCTTCATTTTCCATTATCGTCACACGCTAATCCATCACTGCATCCATCACTGCAATCCAACACTGCAATCCAAGGTGATGCCGGCGCGGTAGACGCGAAACCAAATGTCAGCCCTAGAAATGTCACTGATCACTTTCGTAATAATACTTCTTCACCTTCCCGGTATTATTCTAGTACAAAGGGGTCTAGCCACGGCGTTGGTGACTCCCTTCTCCGTTAAAGCCTTGTATTTCGACAAAGACCTCCACACACCTCTACCCGCAACATGGCACTGGCTCAACTCCACACTCGCTCTCGCAACACGACACAATCGATTGTTCGCCCTATCGACCTGTGCCAAGTGCAAATTTATAGTAAGGGCCTACGGACCCCTTACATCCCCGCCCTCGAAAACTTCTTTGGAGACTCTGGCGTAAAAGAATCGGCAAGGAAATTAGACATTATTACATCTGAACAAAACACACAGTGTAAATAATTAATGAAATTACAATTCACCAAATTATCCCTCGACTCCGGTAGTGGGCTGCCTCCACAATAATATTTTACAAAAGGTTATTACATCTCACCAACATGGCATTGTCCAAATCACAGTTTTCCATCAAGCAGCAATGATCCTCTATAGTCCATATTGAATGTAACACACAACATACAATCAAAAATTACTACGTGAACACATGACATATGAGTTATTATATTACAAATAATATCCTATTGGCTCTGGTAGCACACTGCCCCTACAAACACATCATACAACATCAATCTGTCTTAATTAATATGGCATGGTAAATATTTTTACAAACTTATCTTACATTCAATTACCAAATATCTTCACTTTCAAAGGTTTGTACGAGTCATTAACTACATATTTGTTATAACTAGCTACAGCAAAGACAAGAAAACAAACTTGTTGAATGCCAGCTACCCCTTTGGTATGTCGTCCTTTCAGTGGGGTTCCTGCCATCCGTACTGCTATCTCTCTAACTTATAACTCACTTGGCCAACACGCATTAAAGTTAAGGAAGAAATTCACAACTTATTCATTTGAGTTTTTAACACAAGCAAAATTGAATATCAAAACTAAATATAGCATTTAATCCTTAACTTATGCAGTTATTTTACAATTCCTCATACCTCTACAGATTGGTTCAATAATATTAAATACTCCATTATTACACTAAGTATGTCTTACATAACTATTTGCATAGCTATAACTAATGTGGTCACCCAAGGAAAAATTTTAAATTACTGATCATTTCATTTTGCCAAACATTTATGCTGCCATGTGTGAATTGTTATCACTAATACTCAGATCAAAGGTACAATATTTCCTCTTATACTGACATTAATCCAAACATGTCATATGGGCATTTATTATTCATTACACAGTGCCAGAATTCTGCTTCTAAAGCTTGACCTAAGTATAACCACAACTGACTCTGATAGCTAATTGGATACATGAATTACTCATTACTCATGACTTACACGTTCTGTTTTATTCAGCATACTTCAGATAAACATGTATACCTACAAATAACTTGCAAACAGATGTTGCTCATGTGGTAAATGACATACTTCAATACTTCAAACATCTCATACTCCACACATTTCATTACACATAACTCCTCAACTTAACAGCAACTTCAACCACATAAAAATACTACTCCAGGCTCCTTGGCCTCTCCGTACATCATATTCCGCATCACTTATTCGAACAAGTATCTCCTCATGTATTTGTTTCCTTATATGCCATCCTAATTACAAGCTGATACATTACTTCAATTTTCTTACAACAGTTTGACCTTTTCATGCCTCACAGAACAAAAGATTGCACAAACTCTTGTTTGACCAATTAGCTTCCCCACCACATTTTATAAACATTACCTTTCTGATCTGCTTCTCATTTTATTACTTCTGGCAGTAATAATTTTGCAATGTACTGACACTAAGCTGATTTTTGACTTATTGATTCTCTGACATCTCACACTCTACATCAACAGTAACTACTTATCCTTATTTTAAGTCAACTATAAATATGCTACATGGTTCCTGACTGAATTACTTGGATGACCACTACTTATTCTAACTACTATACACTAACTTTCTTACCCTAAGGATAGAGAAAGATGTTAGAGGAGTGAAACTTGAAATAAGAAATAAAGTCTCACCCAGCTGGGAGTGTACCATCGCCACTTGGTATACCAGCAAAAGAGGTGCTGGCTCCCTACACCTAACTTTCTTCAATTCGTACCTCTTGATCCCTTTGTCTATCATCTCTTCTCTCATAATTCCTGTCATTATCACCATCATCTCTAGGTTCTTCACTCCTTCTCCAATCATTTCTCCATTGCCGTTCATCACCATGGTTCCTATACCTATGGCCACCACCTCTTCCTTTATAATTAGACGAATTATTAAAATGATTCCTTTGGTCACTACTTCCCTCTCGGTTTTGATCATTAGCTTGATTGTGTTCCTGTGATTGAACAGATTCCAACTGTTCCTGTATCTCCATCAAGGCCTCCCTAACTTTAATTAGGCTCTCGGATACAGTTTCTTGCATTCTCCGGCTCAATCTTCTTTTTATCGCTGATATCATTATATCATCACTCAGGGGTTGTTCCAAAGTCTCGTTCAATTCCCACAAATGTTCGGCAAACTCTCTCAGCATTCCTCTCCATGTATTAAGTGACTTGCGGTGTAGTAGGTCCTCAAGTGCTGCACACTGATGACTTTTGGACCAGTATTTCTTCAAGAATACCCCTTCAAACTGATCATAACTAGTAGTCCCTTCCTTCTTCCTGACTCCCCAAGTGAAGACCTCACCTTATATCCTATCTATTGCAAATTGAATCTTGTCTATGTCTTTGAAAGGTGCTGGGAAAACTCCTATCAACCATTTCATAAATATCATTGGGTGCAACCCTACTTTCGGTTTAAACTTCTGCCCTGTTTTATTTTGGATGTACCGATTATCACCGCTCATCAAGGTAATGATTCTACCTTCCCCAATGGTTAAAGTGGCATTGCTAATTCGTTTATCAATTTCTTCTGTCTTGCTCTCCAATTGTTGCACTCCCTGTTGTAATTGCCTGACCTCCATTGCAACCCTCTTGTTATCCTCTCCTCGTTGCACAGCTATAGCATTTCTCAGATTGACAGCCAGTTGGTTTTGCCTATCTCCTATCCCCTTAGCCGCATCATTGCATTGTTTTTGCATCTGCGTCACCTCGGCGATTCGATGATTGCAATTTGTTTCCACTTCGGGGATCCTGTCTCCCAATTTGGATTTAGTTTCTTCAATATCGTCTCCTATCTTTTTTGTTAACTTTCCTTCCATCTTCTCCACGTCTCCCTGGACTTGGTCTATGCTCTTCTGTAGCTTACTCTCTCTCTCATTGATGTCCATCATCAGTCGTTCTTGTAACTCCTGCATTTCCATCTTCAGACTATATTCTATCTTCATTTGCAATGTTTTGATCTCTTGTGCTAGAGTTTCCTTAAATGATTTTTCTAAGCTTTCTTTGGTTTCTTGTAAATCTTCCTTAAATGATTTGAGGGACATTTCTTCCCTTTCTTTAGTATCTTGTAAACCTTTCTCTAATTATTTGCGGAATATTTCTTCCCTTTCTCTAGCTTCTTGTAAACCTTCCTTTATTGTTGCCTTGGTTTCCTTTAGCAACTCTGCCAACATCGACCGTATATCCGCACCCTCTGAAACTGGCTTATCTCTCGTCGTTTGTCCCGGTGTCTCAGGGTAGCTAGTTGAATGTGCTAATGGGCTTTCTAATGACAATCCATAATCACTGATTCCTGAATCATCTCTGTCTTCCTGTCCTATTCCTTTCCTTTCAACTACTGCCTCACAAACCTCCTTATCTTCAGCAGACATGTTTGGTTTATTTTTTAATGCACAGGCAAGTAATATATAATAACCTCTAGTAACCCAAAACACTCCTAATTACCGCTAAACTAATCAAACAGTAACTGCAGTATCTTCAGTTAATCCCAAAATTGATACAATACATATGAGTACTGAACATAACGACTCTCAAAACCTAATAATTTCAAATATCAATTTTCACATACACAGTTTATGTAAAATGTTTTAAATAAGACAAATCACACCATTCATTAAATCCATAAATGTAAAATCTCCATAAACAATGAGCATATCCGTATAATCACCATTTAGACAGCGCAGTACACATAAATAAGTATGCTATATTTCAGAGTATGTTTCGCAAACTTTTCGGAAATTACTATAATTGGGCACTTGTTTAAAACTGTTTATTTATCGTGAAGACAGTATACTGCAGTTTAATGTTATGCTAACTAGTTGTCTTCACTCACCAACTGACGTTACCACGAGTCGCGATGTTTTGACGTTTGAAGTGGGCGTGGCGCTGTACTGCCGCTGGAGCCGTATGAAGTCGCGCTGAAAATCTGTGGCGAGTCGTCGTAGTTCTCAGTCGGCCGCTCCGTGGCGCTGCAGGTGGGCGTAGTATGTAGTTCGGCCGCTAGATGCCGGGTTGGCGCTTGGTGTCTCGAGGTCGCGCTGATCGCTGTCCAGTGTAGTGCGTCTGCGTCTGACCTACTCCTTGCACAGGTAGTTGGGATGACGTGTGAAATCACCTCGCGGATCGAAGCTCTTTGGCGCAGCTGCTGCACGGGTCTGCGTGACGTCATTCAACAATTGCGTCGCCTCATAAATTGTCGCCTGCATAACAGTTTATGGGTCCACTTGAAGTTGCTCGATTTTCATTATTCAAAAAGCAATTTCGATCATAACATTACTACAAAACACTTCTTTAAAAGCTTCCGTGACGAATTCTTGGCACGTTTTGTTGTGGTAATGTTCACACATGTCTTCCTTAGTGTTCACTTTTCACCGCTTTTCGTGTGGATTTACGCGTTTGCACATTATAACACAGTTTATCGACACTACTACTCTCATCTAATATGGCGGAAAAACAGTTTATTCACAATCGTAACATCCTATTACTTCGTATTGTTCAAAATGCACTGCTTCTTGTCGCGATTTTAAAGTTTATACTCTGTCTTCATCCGAAATTGGAAAATATTTTCTCGCGTTAAGCAAGATAAAATTACCTATTGTTCTTACTATTCGCCCGAAGATTGCACTTGTCCTTTCACTGTAAGCCAAGGTGTAACACCTCCGTTTATTTATTCCGACCTGATCTGATCGAATAGCAGCCCAATATTTATTATTAATATGACCGTGTACCTAATGGGGCTGGTAATCGGAATTGACTGCTACGGAAGTTGTTACTTTCCAGTTCGTCCTGTTCAATACTGTAATAATGAAATGTCTGGTAACAAGAAAAACACCAACACAGTTTCACTAATTACGAACCTATATTCTTCTCAAAAACACAAAAAAGGAGACAGCCACTGCCTTCGTCATACGTATCTAATTACGGCTAATCTCAGCACAGCCTTCTTCATTTTCCATTATCGTCACACGCTAATCCATCACTGCATCCAACACTGCAATCCGACACTGCAATCCAAAGTGATGCCGGCGCGGTGGACGCGAAACCAAATATCAGCCCTAGAAATGTCACTGATCACTTTCGTAATAATACTTCTTCACCTTCCCGGTATTATTCTAGTACAAAGGGGTCTAGCCACGGCGATGGCTACTCCCTTCACCGTTAAAGCCTTGTATTTCGACAAAGACCTCCACACACCTCTACCCGCAACATGGCACTGGCTCAACTCCACACTCGCTCTCGCAACACGACACAATCGATTGTTCGCCCTATCGATCTGTGCCGAGTGCAAATTTATAGTAAGGGCCTACGGACCCCTTACACTAACCATTCGATCACTGTAAAAGTTGCAACTACATTTACATTCGACTTCCAAGTCAGTCCAGTTAATTGTGTATATCACTGACGGTACGTCTGTTTCAGCATTTTCTGCAAGTGAAGAAACTGATATCTGGCTGCAGCTACTTGCACTTGCTGGTCATAGTATTTGGTTAATGCAGCGATTACTTCATAATAGCTTAATTTTGTAGTAACCTGAACACTGTGGACCCCTACAACCGAAGGGAAGTATTGTTGCTACACAGTACCTTGAACTCGATGAACTTGGCAATGTGCTTAGAACTGTGTGAGGTATTCGACCCATCCCTCTTCGGTGTATTTAAATTGCCGGAACAGTGGTATGTTGGTCGGTGGCACTTATTGGGCATATCGGTTTGTCTGTTGGGCGGCAGACGCAGCTTTTGAAGCCAGTACATGATGTACCGTCGTTGGCCACCAACTTTCTCTTCCGAATGCGAAAATATTTTGTTGAGCCCAACCTACATAGGTAGGAATGATCATCGAAGTAAAATAAGAGAAATCAGAGCTCGAACAGGAAGGTTTAGGTGTTCGTTTTTCCCTCGCGCTGTTCGGGAGAGGAATGGTAGTGAGATAGTATGATTGTGGTTCGATGAACCCTCTGCCAAGCACTTAAATGTGAATTGCAGACTAATGATGTAGATGTTGATGTAGTAGGGCATCGGTTTGTTGGTTCTGAAACTGAAAAGCTTGCCTTAGATCCATTACATAGACCGCCTGCTGCTGCGGCGCGGTGCACGGGGTGGATAGCCATGGTTCACACGAATACGTTATAGCAAAGCCGCTGGAAAGAGAAATTTCATTAGTTCTGTGGCTCCCCTCCTGGAATACATGCAAGTACAAAACTACAAATTAACAACAGTTGAATACGAGCACCCCTGCAAGCTGAAACACAAGAGAAGTAAGCAAGATCTGCACTGAATTATACTCACCGCCTGTTATTTTGTGTCGTCTCGTTGTCACTCTAGGCTTATACCATGGGAAGCGGAGAGGGATGTTGTTTGGTGGCCCGTATCCTCTGTACACAACTGTACACATTCATTAACAGAGTTGTTTATTAATATAAACAAGAAGCTACTTAAACTAAGCTTAAGCTAAGTTGTGGCACAAAGTCTCCGTAATAGTCGACGTTAACCTCACTGCTGGTGAAGTACAAGTTCGCTATGTACACTACTCTGGTCGCCAGGTGCTGAATGACTCTGAGCTAGAGGCTGAGATAACTGCGACTGCGACTCCCACTGGGCAGTGACTGCTGACTCGTTTACTCACTGGATGACTGGGTCCTCCCGTCTGCGGCAGCGATCTAAACACTGGCGGTGGAGAGGGCGTTGGGGGTGAGTTTGTCTTCGGTCTCTCTCCTGATCGGCTCGCTTGCTCTGGTGCCTCTATCGATCTTTTCGCAGCCTCTTTGCCGATCGGAGTGCTGGCGATAGCGAACGCCAGCACAGATAAGACGTCGGAGCTATTAACGTCAAAATGTTCAAATGTGTGTGAAATCTTATGGGACTTAACTGCTAAGGTCATCAGTCCCTAAGCTTACACACTACTTAACCTAAAGTATCCTAAGGACAAACCCACACACACACCCATGCCCGAGGGAGGATCGAACCTCCGGCGGGACCAGCCTTACAGTCCATGACTGAAGCGCCCTAGACCACTCGGCTAATCCCGCGCGGCTATAAACGTGGACTCATGAACTGTGCAGTGGATGTGATCAGGAGGACGAGAATTTCATCGTGCGAATTTTGTACATGACCTAATATTGTTCCTTAGTTCATAAATTGTGAATGAATTAGATTGCAATAGTAACTCGTAGTTAATCATTTATTTATCTATTTACATTATTAGGAATAATTAATACTTTTATTTTGTTAACTATTTCGTGCCAACAACGTATTGCAACACGCTTCTTTCTCATTTGTATTATTGTTCTCCTAATAATAATCGATGGGGAGATAAAAACTGTAAGCCTACACATTTTTTTAAAGACAAAGTGGTCTATTTGGGACTGGCCACTTTACCGATTAGGTAGGGAAAAGCGGCCACTGTCTAAGCGTTCAGTAAAAAACATTTATATATCCTACAAAATATACTTTTACCTTTCCTATAAATATTTGGTGTGATACAATATGTGGATCCGAGATGCGTAGGCCACAAGCATCTGTTAATATCTGTGGTTTCGTGATAATTCAATTTCCCTTCTTTTAAATGTCTGTTTGCTGTAAAAAGTATAGACATGAAGATTCTGACGATGGTTAAATACTAAGTACGTAGCTGTCATGCTTTATACACATACAAATTTACAAATGTCACTATAGAGGCTGTACACTATGGGACTGCAAAAAGTTGTAAAACGCTCCCAGCCAGTTGACCAAGACCGCGCAGACATGGATGGTACCGATCCGCCAAACAACCCAGATCTTGGACCACGTGTTTTCCATCTTTTGGACACGATATTGCAGTGCCTGTATTGTTCAGAATTACGATGTAAAAATGTTCTTTCGCCTTGCCGAAAAGATTGAATATATCAACTGTATTCACAGCTGTGAATATGGGCCACCGTCAGCTGTATTGCGGAATGACGAGAGTGAAAATTTGTGCCGGATAGTGACTCGAACTCCGATTTGCCGCCGATTGCAAGCAGTCAGCTTATCATTAGGCTATCCGAGGAAGCTTCACGGCCAGACCCAGGCTTCCGTATGTTGTCAAGTAACGTCGCACCATACTTCCGGAAAACGCAGCCACTGTAATATCGTATTTCTTCCCCACAAGTTAATACACGTAATTGATGTACGAATAAAAGTTGTAGACACATGATTTGAATAAACAAGATTTCTGCAACTCTCAGAATTCTATACAGGGGAACACGACCGGTTCTGCAAATTAAATTTGCGTCCTCGAATGCTTCATGTATACAAAGGGATAAAAGAACTTATCAGAAATTTAGCCATGCCAAGAAATGACCTAATTAAAGAGCGTTGCTGTTGTCGGCGCCAACAACCGCTATCTGTAGTGATGCGTTTGATAGTCTGCAACATACGACCCCAGATAGTATCAGGAAGCCTTTTGAAATCAGCTGTAATAGTAATTCTGAGTAATGCGACTCATAAATAGAGTGTGTTATTTCTGATAAATGTGACCAGGGCCTCCCGTCGGGTAGACCGTTCTCCGGGTGCAAGTCTTTCGATTTGACGCCACTTCGGCGACTTAGGCGTCGATGGGGATGAAATGACGATGAAAACACAACACCCAGTCCCTGAGCTGAGAAAATCTCCGACCCAGTCTAGAATCCAACCCGGGCTCTTATGATTGACGTTCTGTCGCGCTGACCACTCAGCTAAGGGGGCGGACATTATTTTTGATTATTGCCGTTTGGTAATTTAAAATGTGTAGCAAACCCACAACATTTGAGTCAAGGTATGTAACTACTCGATGTTTTCGACACCTAGCATGCCCGGCTTTCCTCGCAGGCCCCGCCGCAGATAGCAGTCAGTTGGTGCCAGCAACAGCAACGCATCCTCCCCCAACCTGTCTAAAAATGGAGATAAGGCGTGACACTATCGACAACTGTTTCTCTTTTAATGTTAAAAACGCGGCATTTTTGCTAAGTATTTTAATTATTTTTTATTACACATTATTTTAATAGCTACTACGTTCTTACTTTGACGTTTGTACTGATTTATTTTTTAGGTTGATGATAGCCTTAGCCCCCAATACATTTCATTGCTAGGTCAGAAGTTTTAAACACCTGCATATAATTGTTAGGAATGGTTTTATCTGGTTTAAAATGAAAGATTAATCTTTTGACTGTAAGTAGACACAGACCTTAACGCTTTCATTTGTCCGTTTCTTGCGGCCGATAAATTTTTGATAAGTTCTTTTATCCCTTTCTATACAGCGAAGAACACGAAGACGCTAATTTAATCTGTGAAACTGGTCATGTTCTCCAATAAAGAATTCTAAGAGTTGCAGCAGTCTTGTTTATTCAAATATTTAGATGTAGATGTAGAAATCATGTAATATTTAGACTGTGCCCAACCTACATATAGTGTATAGACAAATGGTTAAAGATATATGGATATTCATTGTCGTCATTCCACTAGAGAGCTGATTGTTGTCCATATTTACAGCTGCGAGTGCATTTGATGAATATCATAACCGCTGCAAAAAGCAATACAAACGTCTCAAAAATGAGATCGACAGGAAGTGTAAAATGGCTAAGCAGGGATGGCTAAAGGACAAATGTAAGGATGCAGAGGCGTATATCACTAGGGGTAAGACAGATACTGCCTAGAGGAAAATAAAAGAGACCTTTGGAGAAAAGAGAACCACTTGCATGAATATCAAGAGCTCAGATGGAAACCCAGTTCTAAGCAAAGAAGGGAAAGCAGAAAGGCGGAAGGAGTATATAGAGGGTCTATACGAGGGCGATGTTCTTGAGGACAATATTATGGAAATGGAAGAGGATGTAGATGTAGATGAAGATGAAATGGGAGATATGTGAAGAGTTTGACAGAGCACTGAAAGACCTAAGTCAAAACAAGGCCCCAGGGGTAGACAATATTCCATTAGAACTACTGATAGCCTTGGGAGAGCCAGCCCTGACAAAACTCTACCATCTGCTGAGCAAGATGTATGAGACAGGCAAAATACCCTCAGATTTCAAGAAGAATATAATAATTCCAATCCCAAAGAAAGCAGGTGTTGACAGATGTCAAAATTACTGAACTATCAGTTTAATAAGCCAGGGCTACAAAATACTAACACGAATTCTTTACAGACGTATGGAAAAACTGGAAGAAGCCAATCTCTGGGAACATCAGTTTGGATTCCGTAGAAACACGTGAGGCAGTACTGGCCCTACGACTTATCTTAGAAGATAGATTAAGGAAAGGCAAAACAACAATTCTAGCATTTGTAGACTTAGAGAAAGCTTTTGACAATGTTGACTGGAATACTCTCTTTCAAAATCTGAAGGTGGCAGGAGTCAAATACAGGGAGCCAAAGGCTATTTACAATTTGTACAGAAACCAGATGGCAGTTATAAGAGTCAAGGGGCATGAAAGGGAAGCAGTGGTTGGGAAGGGAGTGAGACAGGATTGCAGCCTCTTCCCGATGCTATTCCTTCGAATATGCATGCATGTGCGAAGGAACATTACATCGTCCTTCTGAAGAAAATAGGCACTGAAATGTCACGTCAAAAAGATGGAAGCCACGTGGTACTGTATGGCGGATCGGCACTACCCACGTCTGTGCGGCCTTGGTCAATTACTTGGCACCGTTTCACCACGACTATGCGTGACATTGAATTTGGTCCGAGTACCATAATAACTTCACGGTAAATCTGTGTGTATTTAAGACGTATTGTCCACGAGAATCTATCTGTCCCGCGTGCTACAACTTCAGAGTCCATTTCCAGTTGTCACTGCACCTCTCTCGCACACTGTGACGCGCCCTGTTATCCGTACCACAGCATAATTACGTCTGCTGAAAACTCAGAATCTGTACTCTGTTCAGAAAATGGGCCACTCTTGTTGTGAGCTAAATTGTCTTAGCATGAGGCGACATGCGTAGCTTATTTTTTGATGTCCCACACATCTAAATTGTTGGAAAACGGACTTTCTTCAGACTAGCAATATGTATTTTGTAATTTTAACGTAACTATTATACGTTTTAAAACCGTATGTAAGCATGATTAGCAATTCCGCTCGTAACCTATGCAATACTGTGACGTTTTTCTAACGAAAGGATGGAATATACAATTTTTTTAAATTACAAAATGTGACTGGCTGGGTGAGATTAAGATATGTGAACACAAAATAAGCAGTCTTGCATATGCCGATGACTTAGTTGCGATGGCAGATTCGATTGAAAGTTTACAGAGTAATATTTCAGAGCTAGATCATAAATGTAAGGACTATGGTATGAAGATTAGCATCTCCAAAACGAAAGTAATGTCAGTGGGAAAGAAATATAAACGGATTGAGTGCCAAATAGGAGGAACAAAGTTAGAACAGGTGGACGGTTTCAAGTACTTAGGATGCATATACTCGCAGGATTGCAACATAGTGAAAGAACTGGAAGCGAGGTGTAACGAAGCTAATGCAGTGAGCGCTCAGCTACGATCTACTCTCTTCTGCAAGAAGGAAGTCGGTACCAAGACTAAGTTATCTGTGCACCGTTCAATCTTTTGACCAACTTTGCTGTATGGGAGTGAAAGCTGGGTGGATTCAGGTTACCTTATCAACAAGGTTGAGGTTACGGATACGAAAGTAGCTAGGATGATTGCAGGTACTAGTTGATGGGAACAATGGCATGAGGGTGTCCACAATGAGGAAATCAAAGAAAAACTAGGAATGAACTCTATAGATGTAGCAGTCAGGGCGAACAGGCTTAGATGGTTGGGTCATGTTATACGCATGGGAGAAGCAAGGTTACCCAAGAGACTCATGGGTTCAGCAGTAGAGGGTAGGAGGAGTCGGGGCAGACGAAGGAGAAGGTACCCGGATTCGGTTAAGAATGATTTTGAAGTAATAGGTTTAACATCAGAAGAGGCACCAATGTTAGCACTGAATAGGGGATCATGGAGGAATTTTATAAAGGGGCTATGCTCCAGACTGAACGCAGAAAGGCATAATCAGTCTTAAATGATGATGATGATGATGATGATTACAAATTGTGTATGAAATCTTATGGGACTTAACTGCTAAGGTTATCAGTCCCTAAGCTTACACACTACTTAACCGAAATTATCCTAAGGACAAACACACACACCCATGCCCGAGGGAGGACTCGAACCTCCGCCCGGAGCAGCCGCACAGTCCCTGACTGCAGCGCCTTAGACCGCTCGACTAATCCTGCGCGGCGACGGAATATAATCTTAACAATTGTTGTGTTATTCTAACATTAAGTGTATGTGTTCAAATAATCCTTGTTTTAGAAGTTGATCATTGATACAGTATTTGACACGGATTCAATAGTGTGAGGCGTAGCTCGAAGTATTTGAAGGTGAGCAGTAGCGTGCGTGGGGGCTTTGCAGGTGGTAGACTAACCGGTCGTCGCTGGAGGCTTTCGCCTTTTGCCAGTGGCCGATGAGCTTGACTCCAGTCGAGAAAGTCTGGGTGGCGAAGCAGCCTGCATGTTAAGAATTTTTCGTTGGACTTAGATTATATCGGTGTTTGAATTCGAGCGATCATACGAAATTTATTTGTGGACCTTAAGGCAGGTGAGAAGTTGAACTATTTTTCTGCAGTTAATATCGAGGTTGTCTTGTGGGTCGGAACTACATCATTATGAGATTAAATTTGAAGTGTTCTTCCTGTTACGAAACGCTGATTACAGTGTTGGCTGCGAGACCCTAACGCTGAAATCAAGACCAGGAGCCGATGACAGAGATATTAAAAATGAAATTTATGCTAATATAATGCTAAAAAATATGCTAACTGAAGGACAACACACGCAACAGTACTGAGACAATCGTTATTACATTTGCGCCCAGAATGTGTTTGAATGTGATTTCAGGATCGCAAAACTGGAAAGAGGTACATGGTAACCATTTCCAACATACTTTGTTATTTTTAAATGACTGTAACTTTTAAACGGAATCTATAATTTCTCGAAATGTGGTGCTACAGAAGAATGCTGAAGATTAGAGGGGTAGACCACATAACTAATGAGGAGGTATTGAATAGAATTGGGGAGAAGAGGAGCTTGTGGCACAACTTGACTAGAAGAAGGGGTCGTTTGGTA